>NC_138951.1:42255000-42560000 GCF_965226115.1 Aulonocara stuartgranti | reverse complement strand
AGCAAAATGTAAACACGAGGGTGAAAGCACAAAGTTAACAACATGCACTAGTGGCAATGATTACATGGAAAGCGAGGAGGAGAGGTGTTATCAGATGTTCCCCTGGCAGTCTGGGCTCACAGCAGCATAACAGGATGGTTCAGGATCAGCTGATCCAGCCCTAACTATGAGGCTTATCAGAAAGGGAAGGTTTAAGTCTAGTCTTAAAAGTAGAAAGGGTGCTTAGTTCTTAAAACTCAACTTGGGAGTTAGTTCCACAGGAGAGCAGTCTATTAACTGAAGTCTGCTTCCTGTTTTCCAAACTCTTGTGAGAGTCTGAGAGTGTTTTCCTACTGGCCCCATATCTGAAAGCCAAAAGGAATGATTCAACATGGAGATGTTAATTTAATAACCTAAGTGAGGTAATAATCCCTTTGTGCTCTCATCTCTCACATTCAGTCCACCTGGACTATTCTAGTAATAAATCTGCAACGCAGAAAAATAAGTGACAGTTTTCCAGATTGGAAAATGAAGGTCACAAACCCATAACTCTGGTACTATTTTCAATTAATCATGTATCAGGAAACACATTTGTCTTCATTACATCCGTTTGTGTAGTGTGTCTCTAATCAAAGCTGGTGAGAGACTGATGGAGGTATAGAGCAACAAAATTATAGAAAAGAACAAAAGCTCTTGCACAGGGTTGATGCTCTCTGACCACAAGATCAGCATTTTCATTTCTGTGTGTGGAAAAATGATGGTTTGCTGTTATTTTTACTCTGCTGCATCTGTGGTGTAGTAGCTCACCTCATCCCATGCTTTCTACTGTCTCTGTTCACCTGTGAATGCTTTCATTGGTGACACCTGCTGTACATGCTAACAGGTATATTGTCCCATTTGTAGGTGTGATCGAGGCCCCAGGAAGTGTCTTTTTGTCACAGCTTGAATCTGATCTCTGACTGTGATTGGTCGCCATCCTGGGGTGGCACTTTGTTGATGAGGCTCCAAGTAGAAGAAAGCGTCCAGTAGCTGCTGGGCATCCTGTCTGTCCCAAACACAAATCCTCATCACAGCCCAGCAGAACTAACTCGTCTGCTGCCCTCACCGACAGTTACTACACAAACAGTTTGATTATTCAGGTGTCAGTTTATTCTGTTTGTCAAAGCTGATGTGGTGACTGATTCAAGCACAAAGTTTGCTTTAACATGCTATGTTAATTTGGGTCTGTCACTCTCAAGCAGTATTTTGTCAGCATGCAGGGTTAGTGTTTGGCATACAGAGGCATGTTTGACTCCAAACTGAAATATTTTACTAAATCTAACCTTTTCATTTGTAGTGTGTAAATCTGAAAGAGTGATTTTTATTGCCTAAATCTAAAAGATGAGTAAAAACGAAAGAAAAATGAATGAAAATAGAAAAAAAATCCCCAAAGGCAAAAAAAAGACAAAATAAATGCAAATATGAGATCCCAAAAGGATGTGAATTAAATTCTTGACTGACAGAGAAACAATGACATGCAAGTGTATATAAGTGCATATAATGCTAAACATTCATTATATTGTATTGTAATTGTTTCTGTTAGTTGAAAATGTTGCAGGTAGCAGAGAAAATTTCCAGGAACTACAAGAAATTAATGTGGAGCCGGAAATTAGGAAACACTGTCACATGTAACTGCAAATGTTGCAGCACTTGCAAATCAGGATGAGAGACAAGCACTGCTGCTTCAGGGATTATGCATTTTCTAAAACTGTGTTTCAAGATATTTTTTCATGTGTCATTTGGTTGGTTGTTTGTCTGATTTTTGATGTGGAGTTTTTGTTTTACTGGTCAGAGCTACAAGTCACTGACCGCAGTGACAGGCTGGTTAGCTGCACACTTACTGTTGGCTGAAGATGTAAGAGACTTACAGGTTGACTGACTGTGTTAAGCCATTACAGCATGCCTAGCCTGAATACTTTATATAACACACACACACACTTCTCTTCATCTCTTACTTTAGAGTGAGATTGATGTCCAGGTTGTCTTTGTTTGACATCTTGGCTCCAGTCAGACTCTGACTGGCTGCCTTTGGAAATGGTGTGTTTGTCGTTAGATTTATTTATACTAGTGAGGACACTGTCTTGGTAGATGTTACAGTTGTTTGTTCCTCACCCTGAAGACCTTTTAGATTTAGCCATAGAAGGGTTAGTGTGAGGATCAGGTTTAGACTCGGTGCATGATATTAGTTCATTCCTGATGTAGTGACCATCCCCTTTGGAATAAATGTAATTGCATTGCCCTCACAAATACATCAATATATAAGTGGGCAGTATGGCCATTACTCACGGTGCTCATGCCTCGGTGGCTTGTGCTGTGCAAGCAGAGCAGGGGAAGACTGCACTGCTTTCTGCTGCCATTGATTGATGGCTATCTTTCTTTCTTGCTCTGGTTTGTCCTTTTGTCCTTCCTTCCTTGTTTTTTGAAGAGCTGTACTTTTTTTCTTTTTGATTACACCTGAGGACACACTCTGCAGATTGATGGTAAGGACCAACAATAATTGCATGATGTAACTCTCTATGGAGCATTTTTCTGGGGTTGCGTCCTGACCTTAGAGGAGCCTGTAGGTCTTTATAAAAAGGGAAAACACTGTTTTCACTTAAGCTGAAGAATCTAATTCTAATAGCAGTTATAAAGAATGGAGAATTATGTCCTCCATATTTCTAATAAAATAGCATGTATGCAGTTTCTTTCTTGGTCTCACAAAATTTCATCTTCCACACACCCATCACTTCACAAATGACAGATTCGTCATGACCTCAGAGAAGCATCAGAATTGGACTTCTAAAATCTGGCTGTGAGTCATTAGAAGCAAAATGTAAATGTGCAGTTCTGAACACACTAAGCAGCAGGATCTTGGTTACTTCTGGGTTTTAGTGGTCGGCTTCAAGTTCCACAACAGTTTCTTAATATTGGAATCAGGTATTGAAATAACACAGAAAATGGCCACAATAACATTTTTGTCAAGGTAGCAAAAAGGGGCTGGATAGATAAGTCACTGTGATTTATGAGAGCAATTGCAATCATCTTCTACTCATGTAGCGATGCTTGCCGTGTGATAGTCATTTGTTTTCATAGATTTATTAATAAAAACATGCTTCTGTCCCTCTCTACAGGTGCTATCAGGCAGTTTTTGATGATGTGTATCAAGTCAGTAGTGAGGCAGCTGCACAGTATGCACAGCTAGTTTTTATTGCCACTGAACATATGTGAAGATTTGCTGTTTAAACATATGAAGAGTTTTACATGATGCAACTCTTTGATTGGGACGCAAAAGATGTGTTGATACTATAACTTTATCTTTATGCTGCCATAAAGCCATGGATTTTACTGAAGTGCATAAACAATCTCAGCAGTGTCAGCAGAATGCTTAATCAGTCAGTGGTTACGACTGACAGGCTGCACCTCATATTTCTTCACGTCACAGAAAATGAGTACTGTGAGGTAAACAGCAGGGAGGGGCTCGTATTCCTGCTCGGAGTGCTATAAGGCACAGGCAGTCACTGATTGTGCCACTAAGAAGGAAACCCTGTTGTGATCTGATTCAGGGCTTATGCTGACTACTTTATTGACTCCAGGTTATACACGAAGATTGAAATTTAAGTGCAGCCAAGCTAAAACTCTGAACTGCATCTCTTTTTCATTTTACATGGTCAGTGTTTGGAAACGGTGGCACGCAAGCAACTAAGATGAGCAGCCTTGGAGGAATGTGTGAGGGAGCAACAGGCTGGTAATCGCGCCTTATTGTCTTTTCAGCGTCTCAGCATGCAGGCAGTCCGTGTCTTGACCTTCATTCACATAGCAACTGCTTCCGCTAATGAGACTGCTTTTCAAACCTGTATCTCATAGCACAAAGACATCTTACCCGTGCTGCTGTAACAATCCACCTCTGACAATGTCTGCATTATCATGGATGATGAATAATTTGCCTATCAGTCTTAGTGACTGCTGCTGTATTATGTTTTAGCTGTTCTGCAGAATAAAGTTTAATTGCAGAGATAAGCATTCTGATTGAGCTTCCTTTTTTACTATGGTAATATAGAGTTCATGTCTGCATGTCTTACCTGGATCAGGAAAAATAAATGCTAATGCTGCTGTAAACACACCTAGAATGCTTTGCAATCTGGAATCTGTCAGTGGTCTCAGTCACAGTTTGATTATGGAGAAGGGAAAATTATAGATATGAGACCATAAACATTTAATACTAGGAGGGAAGTACGTTTGTATCTAGTATCATGTTTGACTCATGGAAGTTGCCTCTTTTGCAGTTTTCCTCAGCCAGTATAATGGATTTAAAGTATGCAAAGGAACCAGTGAGTAAATGATAATGATACATATAGATCTTCAGATATTATAAATAATGTTTTTTTTATTTGCCACATTTGTAGCAATTTGCAAATAAAGCTGGTTTGCATGTTTCAATAAATCTCTGCACCTATCTCCCATTTCCTAGAAAAAATGCGCTACTCAAAACACTTTTTTCCCAAAGTGTCGTGTAACAAGCCCCTAGTAGAAAAGCAGCCAACAGATGATATCTGGTCCTGAAAAACAGGTAACTGACGGTAGTGGATGACAGGTAGTGTGTTTTCCTCTCTTGCTTCTGCAATATCTTTATTTATACGCATTCATGTGTTCACAATAGCTTCAAAAACTTCGTAACCTCCTTGTCTCACAAGTCAGAATAAACTTTAAATAATATAAACAAAAATCTAAACAGTCATCTCTGTTGTTTGTTACTCAGAGCTACAAATCGCACTCTTTCATGCCCACACTAATAAAACAAACATCCCAGCACTGTACCATATACTAATGGCATATTTGTGTAGTGTAAATCTCCACATCAACATTGCAGAGCGATCAGAGTTGTTATTACACTAACATAGTCAATTACAGTGACATCAAAGTGTCTCTGCGAACAAACTAACTCAAATATACAGGAGCCGTAGTGTACTGTTGTTACAAGAGCGAGCCTTAAGTTTAGAAAAAGGCAAAGCCGAAGGCTACTCCAGCATGCGGGAAGCTAAGTTAGCTCCTACTCTCTTAACCGTAACACATTTCAACAAGCAAAACAAACCAATACAGATCCCACCAAGACAAACTGCTGGTCGGGTTTTACCCGTTTGGCATGTTAATCATGTGGCCCACATGTGTGGCCTTATTACTTACTATCCTGGGAAAAAAACAGGTAAATGATGAGATGGGCGACAGGTAGTGTCTTTTCCTCTCTTGCTTCTGTCATATCTGAAGGCAAGCGGTAGCATCACACTAAACCATCTCAATAGGGTGCCCCCTTGTGGCGTAACTAGGGCCCACACGACATGATCTCCAACAAAAATCACAAATTAAGGCCCTTCTTCAACAAAACTACACCTGAAACTTATCCAAAAACAAAATTTAAATCATATAATGTGACACACGTTACAGTGTGTCACAGTAGCAAAGTAAGTCAAATTTCTCTTTGTTTTATTTACCCAAACAATAATTATTTGTACTTCAATAATTGTTTTAATAAACAAGGGGAAAAGATTAGGTCTAGTTTTTTATTGTTCTAATTTTAGTCATTTTTGAAGTTCAGACTAGTTCGATGTGATTTAAATGTCTTGCACCATCTTAGAACTCCTTTTCAGTGCGCCTTTTTATGCAGAGCTGAGTACACTGGCAGTCCAATAACATCAGCAGGAGCCCTTGAGCATCTAAAATAGACAAGGTGACTCCAACAAGTGTTCAGCTGGTGTCCAGCTCGCTGTTGCAGGGTGCATAACCATGGTAGCCAAGGATGTGTATCCATGGTAGCCAACGATGCGTAACCATGGTGTCCAAGGAAATGTTGGAGAAGATGGAGGCAGATGGCAAAAGTTTAGTTTTTAAATGCTTTTTTTTCAATCACACAACAATTTCCCTGCTAAATCTAACCCTGTTAGACAGAAAACAACTGGACTGAAAAAAGGACGGGGCTATTACTGCCACAGGGGCCAGTGGGTGAAACCTCTGTTAGACATTACACCACCCCAGTATCAAGTGAGCGATTGAGTTCAGTTGTGAGTGTGCTCCATTAGACTGAGATCTGATGACTCTGTAGGCCAGTGCAGTACAGTGAAGTCACGGTCACGTTCAAACAAACCACCATGAGATGATTTTTGTGACATGGTGTATTATCACACTGCAAGTAGCCAGTAGTACCCACAGAGTATTGTTGACAAGAATATTCTGTGGGTGTGCTGTGGTGTTGAAACAATGCTCAATTACTAAGTGGTCCAAAGTATGCCAAGAAAATATCCCCCAGACAGTTGTTACCATGTGATTGGCTCATTAGATGTTTGTGTTAAGGAGCAGTTGAACAGGTGTATATAAAAAACAAGCTTGTGATTGTGTATACGTACACATGTGCAGTACAGACATTTTCTGCTTCACTTTCCTTCATGCCTGGCACCGTGACTAAATCAGGCTTCAATGTGAGTTCACAGGTGCAGAGCTGATTTCTGAATGCTGCACTGATACCAACATCATTAATGTAGGTGTAGCTTTTGCACCTGTGAAGACAAAAATACAAAGTGTAAATGAACAGTGAATACCTGACTCCCTGTAGGGCTTTCAGTTTGGATAAAGGCAACCTGGCACAGGAAAACTGTAAAAAGAAAGTAAATAAACTGGACAATTAACAAAAGTGCAGAAGACAGAGTTTTTTATTTTAGCTGTAAAATTCAACAAAATGATGTTTTTACGAGACCTGACAGAAACTTCCATCTCCTTTTAGCCTTTGCTATGGTGCAAACGCTGTTCTGAGATAAGCTGCAACTTGCCTGCACAGCAGACGAGCAGGCAGGAGCAGAAGCTCGAGACAAACAGTAAAAATGGACAAAAACGCTTAAATGTTGTTCTGCTGGCACTCAGTCTCCAACTGTCGGTGTTGAGGGTTTTTTTTATGTGTGACGGGAAGCTTATTAATGTGGTTTTATCTGTAGTGGTCATGGTAGCTTTAACCTTTAAGACCTACCTTTGTTACATTACTACTTTTAACCTTGTGGACGCTTCATCTCTTTGCTCTTGAATGCTTTGCTTCTTATATTGATTTTTATGCTGATTTTTTCCCTTTTTTCCGTGTGAGCTTACCTGCGATAACTTCTGGACACTTGTAGATCATTAGGACTAGAGTGTTCTTAACAGAAACAGCAACATTTTATGGTTACCTTATCCTCAGCGCTCCGTGTGTCTGTGGCCTAGACACAGCTGAAGCCTGATTACAGCGTCTGGGCACCGAGCAGCCTCAATAGCCTGGAAAGGTGCTAACCGCTAGGCTAACTAGCAACAAGATGCCTTCCCTCTCCACAGCTGACTACCACAGCCTCCTGCAGAAGATTGCAGTACTGGAGACAAAAATTCATCGCTTAGAAGTAAACGTGGAGGTAAATGGACTGTGTGGAAATGAAACAACCTTGCCTTTGATTCAAAACAATGGCGATGAGCAAGCTAGTACACAGCTAAGGAGCACAGATAACATGACCAAGAAAGTAGACTCTGTGCATTATTATAAATCCTCAAGTGATAATCCCCCCTTAGACTGTCTTGGTGCAAAACCAAGACATAAATCATGTCTCCTGGAAGGGGGAGGACGTATCACAGGCAGGGCACAGCGAGCTGAAATCTCTGAAACCGACTGGCCTTCACTTCCTACGAGACAGAGAAGCTCTTCTACCCCTGTATACGGGAGGAAACAGGACTGGACAACCGTGAATAGGAAGGTTAACAACAAACCTTCAAAACAACTGAATGTGAACCTGCAGAACAGATTTGCTCCACTATCAAAGGACCCTGGATCTATATCGGACAACCATCCATCTAAAAGCAGCGAAATAAGGTCTGAAAATCTGTTGAAAAGTGAAAGGCCACAGGGAAAGCTAAAGGCTAGGCCTGAAACTCTGATTGTGGGTGACTCATATCAGCATGTGCTGACCACTCAGTGCACTTTATCGACAACTTTAATATTTTTTGGGAACGCAGGCATCTGTTCAAAGCAAATGGATTTAATTTTAACAAGTCAGGGGTGAAACTGTTCACCTCCAACTTGTTTTATTCCATACGTCATCCATCCGTGCTTGGTGCCAAGGCTGAGATAAACGAGGAGTTATCTCATAAAGAGGAACAAACAGTACTCCAAGAACAGACAAAGCCCAGCAGAAACCTTGAGGAGGAGCTCCATTTGCCCCCACCCGGGAAGAGCCTCAGAAAGGAGAGACATCCATGGCATCTGAGGAAGAGCCTCAGAAAGGAGAGACATCTAAGGCAAGAAGAGGGGTCCCTATTTGCCTCCAACTCTCTCAACAACACCAACGACCAGGACAAGGGACCACGACCTTCCCCAGTCCCCCAAACCCCTGACAGGCCATCACCCTCCTCCCCCTCCCTTTCTCCCTCCTCCCCACACCTGAAATTCACTGAGGAGATGATGGAGCGGGTCAATGCTGGGCTCAGATCTACCCCCCATCCCAATCCCTTTTTGTCCCCCATAAACCCCCCACCAGAGCGGCCAAAGGTTCGCCATCGAGCCCCACCCTCAACAGAGCAATCGAAGTCACATTGCCCAGCCTCGCCCCCCTTAGTTCCTCTTCATGCCCTGTCTCCGCAGTCTGATGTGTGATGTGTGAAGGGTCCGGGCTGTGAGGATTATGGCAGTGATGACTTTTCCCAGGAGAAGCTGGGACCCTGTTTACTAGAAGGTTTTAAAATTTCTGTACTTTTAGGTGACAGGAGACATGTGGCCTGGTCAAAACACAGAGAGCTGCACTCTAAAAGATCTTTAAACATAGTAAACATACCTTGTGTGCCACAGACTGCTCCCAAACACGAGGGGACAAGTAATACCTCTAAAACACTTAAGTTGGCTTTATTAAACATTAGATCTCTAGCTGGGAAAACATTTTTAATTAATGATTTAATCACTGAGCATAGCCTTGATTTTATGTTTTTAACTGAAACTTGGTTGGACCAAAGTAACAGTGGAGCTGTTCTCATCGAGACGACCCCTCCTAACTACAGTTTTATCAGTGAGGTCAGGGCGAGCAGGAGAGGAGGAGGGGTTGCTGTCTTATTTAATGAATCATTTCAATGTAAGCAGCTATCTCCTGGAAGTTTTCAGTCTTTTGAATATGTGGCTTTACAGCTGAAGGCCCCATCCAAAGTTGTGTTTCTTAATGTTTACAGGCCTCCCAAATACTGCACAGACTTTTTTAATGACCTCAGTGAACTGCTGTCTGTGATCTGTGTTGATTTTGACTGTGTAATTATTGCTGGGGATTTTAACATTCATGTGGACAACCCTCAGGACAAAGGGACTAAAGACCTGAGTAACACTCTGGGCAACTTTGGGCTGACTCAGCATGTAACAGAGGCCACACATAATAGAGGACACACTCTTGACCTACTGATCTCCAAAGGCCTGAGCATTTCAAAGGTTACTGTGTCTGATGTGGGCCTGTCTGATCATTACTGTGTTTTCTTTGAAAGTAAAATCTCAGCCCACACAAATATATCAACAACAGTGATCACAAAACGGTGTATAACTGAACACAGTAGTGAGATCTTTAACCAGGTCTTCCCATTAACACCTGACCTGTCCAGAGGGTCAGTCAATGAGCTCGTCAATAGCTTCAATGCTAACATGTTAAATGTAATGGACACTATTGCTCCCATTAAGGTGAAGGTTATCTCTGGAAGGAAAAAGTCTCCATGGAGAAACTCCACACTGGTGAAAAATGAAAAAAGAGAGTGTAGGAAAGCTGAGCGCAGATGGAGAAAAACAAACCTCCAGGTTCATTATGACATTTATAAAGATAAACTTCACAATTATAATTTACAACTGAGGAGTGCAAGGAGGTCCTACTTCTCTGACATCATCACTAAAAACAGCCATAATGCTCGGGTCTTATTTTCTACAGTTGACAGGCTAACAAACCCTCCTGTGTCAGTGGCAGCTGAACTTCATTCGACCATGGCCTGCAATGACTTTGCCAAATTCTTCACTGAAAAAATCCAAAAAATTAGACAAGCAATTGGTACATCAACAGCAGATCCAGGATATGTACTGTGTCCACCAAAAAACTGTTTAAACACCATGAAACAGTTTCAACCTATTAACAGCAAAGACCTGGAGGACATCTTAGGTCAACTGAACTCCTCCTCCTGCTGTTTAGATGTCCTGCCAACAAGTTTTTTCAAAAAGGTCTCAAAGACTTTAGAGTCAGACCTGTTACAGATCGTCAACTTTTCTTTATTATCAGGTGTGTTTCCAGAATCACTAAAAACTGCTGTAATCAAACCTATACTGAAAAAGGACAATCTTGACAAGACACAAATGAACAACTACAGGCCGATCTCAAATCTCCCGTTTTTAAGTAAGATCATTGAAAAAGCAGTTTCTCAACAGCTCAGTTACTTCTTAAAACAGAATAATTGCTACGATGCCTTCCAGTCAGGTTTTAGACAGAACCACAGCACTGAAACTGCTCTGACCAAAGTGTTTAATGACATATGTCTGAATACAGACAGTGGAAAAATGTCAGTCCTAGTTTTACTGGATCTCAGTGCAGCATTTGATACAGTTGACCACAACATATTACTCAAACAACTGGAGAACTGGACAGGTCTTTCAGGAACTGTACTAAACTGGTTCAAAACATACGTAGAAAACAGGAAATACTTTGTATCAATAGGTAACTTCACATCTGAGCAGACAAGTATCACATGTGGAGTTCCCCAAGGTTCCATCTTGGGACCCCTTCTGTTTAACATCTACATGCTCCCACTGGCACAGATTATAAACAACAACAAAATAAACTATCACAGCTATGCAGATGACACACAAATATATATCACAATGTCACCAGGAGACCGAGGCCCTGTACAGGCTCTTGGTAAATGCATTGAGGAAATCAATGACTGGTTGTGCCATAATTTTCTCCAGCTAAACAAAAACAAAACTGAGGTAATAGTCTTTGGCGCCAAAGAAAAACGATTACAGGTCACCAGAGAACTTCAATCTATACACCTAAAAACCACAAACCAGGCGAGAAATTTGGGTGTAGTGATGGATGCAGACCTAAACTTAGAAAAACACATTAAGACAATAACAAAGTCAGCTTACTATCACCTCAAGAATATATCAAGGATAAAAGATCTGATGTCTCAACAGGACCTGGAAAAACTAGTCCATGCATTCATCTTTAGTAGGCTTGATTACTGTAACAGCATCTTTACAGGTCTACCTAAAAAATCAGTCAGACAACTACAGCTCATTCAGAACTCTGCTGCTCGAGTCCTCACTAAGACCAAAAAAGTGGACCACATCAGTCCAGCTCTGAGGTCTTTACACTGGCTGCCTGTCCGTCAGAGGATAGACTTTAAAGTCCTGATGCTGGTCTATAAAGCTCTGAATGGTTTAGGACCAAAATACATCAGTGACCTCCTGACCCAGTATGAACCTTCCAGATCCCTCAGGTCATCTGGATCCGGTCTTTTATCAGTTCCCAGAGTCAGAACCAGACACGGAGAAGCTGCATTCAGCTTTTATGCTCCTTATATCTGGAACAAACTCCCAGAAAGCCTCAGATCAGCTGAAACACTCAGTTTATTTAAATCCAGGTTGAAGACTCACCTGTTCTCAGCTGCATTTGAATAAAGCACCAAATCCACACTTTAAGCTTAAATTTCAAAACTTACATTTAACTACTGATTTTATCTACTGTTCTGATTTTATCTGTTTTGATTTTATATACTGTTGTTTGTTTGTTTGTTTGTTTGTTTGTTAATTAGTTAGTTTATTTGCTTGTTTTATTCAATTTTAAATCATGCTTTTTATTTGTTCTTGTTTCTAATGTCTCTGTAAAGCACTTTGAATCACCTTGTTGTTGAATTGTGCTATACAAATAAACTTGCCTTGCCTTGCCTTGCCTTGCCTTACCATAGAACCAAGTTCGCCAGAGCTTATATTATATTTTTACATGCTGTGGAGCCATTTTTGGGAGCATTTCAAGTTGCTATACATCAATACAACCATTATAGCCCAAACTTTAATAATATGTCTGCATTAGGTGCATAGTAATTACATAAATTGCAAAAAAGTGCAATAAACTACAAAAAAATTGAAAATCGTTTTTGTTTTTTTAACATATATTTCTAGTTAGAGAAATTTAAGAGGCTTATCCCTCAAAACTGTAAATACAAAAAAGTTACACAAACTAGTTTCCCACCACAGGAAATTTATTTTGAGTGTCTTCATAGTTTTATTTTTGAAATACACCAATTTTTATATACTGCAGGAAAAACGAAAATAAATATTACAGTGCAAATTTGCAAAATAACAGCATATGCATCAAAATAAACTATTTCCAGCAGTGCAATATGAGTCTTAAGCATCCCAGAAACGACACAGAAAGTCATAAAGTCAAACATAACTTTTTAAAACACATAACAAGTAAAACACAAGCTCATAAGGCCCCGATCGTAAAAAACTACATTTCCGCAAAATGACGTCACTTCCGGTTTCTGGCAGGTCATGCGGTCATGTGATAGTTCGCGCTGATGGACGTAGGAAGTGTTACAAACAGTTGATGGATCGGCGAAGCGTGTTTCTGGAATATCATGTTTTTGTTGCTGCAAGTGATTTTTATGCAGTTTTTGCAAAGCTATATGTGGAAGGAAACTGTGACCGAGGACAAGCTGATGGCATCAGATGTAAGTACAACTCCTCCAGTTTCATATGCAAAAAAAAATTATTGCGCTAGCTTACTTGGTTGCAGAGCTACCGGGATTTAAAAATAGTTACGCAAAACAGAGCGTGCCCGCTCCGATCGGCTGTAAAGGGTTAATGGTTGAACGTTCACATTACAGCTGTATTTTATATGCAAGATCATTTAGATCCACTTGAAATTTCATGGACAAGCTTCCACATCATTTTTTTAAACCAGCTATTAAATGAAGAACATGACCACAGAACTCTTATACTACCATCTGAGGCCTGTACTAAGCTGGATTTTGTCTTATCCAGGTAACATCAGGATAAACCCTCGCTATATATGTAGCCATGGTAACTTAAGCCCCTTTTCCATTAGTACCTACTCGGATCAACTCACCACGGATCGCCACACTTCGACACAGATCGACTGGTTTTCCATTGCAATCCAGTACTACCTAACCTGCGTGGTTGTTGTTGTAGCAACGTGCATCCCGTGACGTAATTAATATGCAAAACGAATGCTACAAAAATGGTGGACGTCAAGGCGAGAATATACCTGCTGCTCGATCTCTGGCTCTTCGTCAGACTCCGGGACCACAGGGTTGTAGCCATTTTCCTTGTTGGTGGGTTAGGGTTTTAAATTTTCGTAAATGAGCCGCTCTAATGACTCATCGAATGAGACTACTGACCAGCCAATCAGTGGCATGCAGTCTGATGACATCACATTTTAGTACCTGCTCAAATCACCTGGAACCCTGGGCAAGCAGGTACTCTGACCTAATGGAAAACCGTGGTGAACAATGCTGAGTCGGTCCAAGTAGGCACTAATAGAATAGGGGCTTTATAGCCCTTTTTCACAGTCGAAGGGACTTCAACCTCATTTAATCCCACCTTTCTTAGCAACCTGTAATTTGAATAGGTAGCACTCATAGGGATCATTTTCTGTGAGTCTTGTGATTTGTGTAATGTCCCTTTTGGCTTGGTTAGATGCTGCTAACATCATAACTTTTAAGTGAATGCACTAGGGAAACCCTGGATTAATGTAACCAGTAGATAACTGGCATTGTGTGACCACTTATCCGGTCTTTAAGTCTGACGTCACTAGCCTTGTCTGGGCTCAAACTCTGCTGCAGGTCCATAAATCAAACGATCACTGCGGCATCACTGAGAGTTAAAAACTGTCTAAAGTCTTTCATCTGGAATAAAATGATCAGCGTTGCTGCTTTACCAGGTGTAACTATGAAGTTTAACATCCAGGCATCCATGAAAACAGGATTTATTACCTTTAACGGAGTTAGAAGTTAGCAGGAAGTTAGCTTGCTAGCTTCCATTTAAATAGAATATAGCATGTCCTGACTGATGGATTTCTGAAAAATTCAAATGTACAGCTCTGCTATCACTACCGACATAAATGAAGACAGAAACAGCAGTGACGTTTGTAGGGTTACTGAAATTTGGCTAGCAGGTATATAACGATGTGCTACATGACCGCTAGCGACACAACTATGTTAGCATAATATAAACACACTAACTTTTTTTCCACTCGATAAAAGTTTTTTTTTTGTTTTTGTTTTTTTTGTTTTTTTTGCCTGTCCCATTTGGTTCTTTAGCCGTCAGAATTGTTGTCTGAAGACCAACAAGGATACCCAATGGATTTATTTTGCCAAATGGATCATCGTGGCATTGCCGTATTGGTCCATTTGATTGACCTTTGTTTTTATTATTTATTTAATTTTATTTTCAGTTGTTACAGACGGGACAGACATGAGTGAGGGATAGGAAAGGGAGAGAGGAAGAGGAAGGAAAAGAAAAACAGAAGTGGAGAGGGACAGTGAGAAAGGGAAAAAAAATCTCCTGGATCACCTGTTGAGAGAAAAAGAATCGAAAAAAGAAAACAAAGCAACATACTAAACACAACACCATCGCATTAATCTAGCTAAGTGTAAACAGCAGTAAATACTAAATATTCAATGTTGTTGTGCAGCACGCAGGACAGACAGCGCACAATGTGCTTTGAAGTAGCAGCCAAGAAAGGTGTAATTTAAGTCTACGGACAGTGAACACCCGTGTGCACACCTGTGTGGATCAGTGCGCTTGTATTCAAAAGGTTTCCACATGTAATGGTCTGCAAGAGGATGTAGAGAGCCATAGCCCCGCCCCCCAGGGCATGAAGCAGGCATGGAGGAGATCCAGGCCCCAGACATCCAGAGGCCCCAGAGTGCGAGAGCCCAAGGAGGACCACCGGAGGGGCATCCGTGCCACCCTCATGGGAAGGGCTGAGGATCCCCAGACGAGGCGTCACCCAGTAGCCACCGAGCAGAAGCTAGAGGGGGCTGCACCGGCGTGCCCGCCGGCTCTGCCGGCAGCCAGCTGTGCCAGAGTGAACCGAGCCGCAGGCCCAGAGGCCGGAGGCCCGAGGGCCCCCCGCACCCCGGAGGAGGCCTGACCGAGCAACAGGCGCCAGTAGCCACTGGGAGTGAGCCGGTACATACCTGAGTGCCCAGCCCCGGACACCAAGAACCCTCATGCACACATATACAAACACTCAGCACTCACCCAACGTAAGGATTGACATAAATGGACATGTACACACAATCACACTCCCCAAACATACTCTATACCCCGGGTCCAGGTACCCTCGCCCCCAGAACCCAGACCCAAGAGATGTTACCCCTCCCCCCAGGGTGGAGGCAAGCAGACCATCCCAGGCTCCGCAGCAGCAGGGAGGCCAATCGGACAGCAAACATCTCCCAACATCTCCTCCCAGCCCCCCCGCCCCGATGGCTAGTAGAGAACGGGGGTGTGTGAAGACCCCCTACCTCCCTCCTCCCGCTGATGTGTAGTGTTGCTGCGTGTTGCTCTAAAGTGCATTTAAAACAAGGGAGAGCATGGTGCTGCTGCCAGAGAGCAGCAGGTGTTAGCACGGCCACTCCCGAGAACCCTCAATGTCTACATGGATTTAAAATTGAGAGGTGGGCACCGGCGCCAGAGGTAGGTTTGAATACACTCGATAAAAGTTAACGTGAGTGTTCTCGGTGGTCAGGAACAAATGCAATCGCATGGCAAGATGCTGTAAAAGGACCAAACTTCAGCCAGGAGAACAACTGAGATAATCCATCCACAATACGAGGTTAGTCATTCATATACTGCTGCTGGGCTGGGCTGCAGTTACATTGGAAGGTTTTATAAACTGAGCTGTAAAATGAACAGCGGCAATAAAAACCGAGAGAGGCCGACAGTGATCACTGACTGATTTTAGGGGCTTTTTGAAATTAAATAGAAGAAGATACAAAACATTAAACATGTTAACAACACAAAAGCCATATTAAACGCAGACTACTTTAGGCCCGGAAGTAGGATTCATCACGTCATCACTTAAAGGCCAGATTCTGATTACCAGGAACAGTGGACTCACTTCATAGGACAAGACCCTGATGTCACAGAAAAACACATGAGGTGTGGTTCGGCATTAATGCACTGGTACAGCATCCACTGATTTTTTGGATAGTGAGACAGTCCTGTTTCAGAATAACAGTCGATATTACGAGGCATTGGGAGACCATGCATCATGTCCCAATTGGGACTTCTGTTTTAAACTTTGTTCTGACTCACATTTTACATTTGCTTTGATTCATTAATACTTAGAAACCAAAAATAACTTGACTAAGTTTAGGAAACAACATCAGTCCAACACAAAATATTGTGTTTAAATGGGATGCTAATGCTAAAGCATCCATGTGTGATGAGTTGTGACTAAAAACTGTCTCAGTATTTCCATAATCTGTCATGTCACTGACATGATACCAAAGGACACTTTATTCTCATCTCTGACAAGCCAGCGCCTTTAACAGACTGGCAGTATTTAAAATTCTTGAAATGACAAGGCTCTGGCGTTGCCTGTGAAATAAGAGCTGTGCTAATGCACATAACAGTTTATCGTGCACGACATTACAATACTGCGGCTGTTATTCCATCCTACAGAAGCAGTTTGGTATAATTAAGTACACCAAACAGGAGACCTGCAACATCTGAAGCCTTGCTGTCCCCGAGGGAAGATCACTACAAGCTTGGTCAAACAGTAGCAGGAGGGGGTAAAGCAAGGAGGGGGGCTCCTGTGACTGTGAGACACACACTGTGTATCTCTGTCATGCGCTTACACATGCGCTTACACACACACGCACACACACAAGCCCGTTCAGCTATGTTAGTGAGGATCGTCATTGACATAATGGTTTCCCTACCCCTTACCCTAAACCTAACCATAACCTAATTGTAACCCTGACACTAGTCTAAGGAGCTTGTAAAGAAAAGCCTCTGGACTTCTTTAAGTTGCTTGAAGATGTTTCACCTCTCATTCGAGAAGTTTCTGCAGTTCTAAGGTCAAATGGTGGAGAGTCCCAGATTTAAGCCCTGTGGGAGTGTCTTCCAAGAGGGTCGAGGTGAATGAGGTTGCCGTTCTCTTCAATGTGCACAGCGCAGTCCAGGAAAGGCAAACAGTCGTCCTTTGTGTCTTCCTGGTGAACTTGATGTTTTTATCCACAGCGTTAATGTGCGCAGTGAAGGATTCCACTTCTTGTGTCTTGATTTTGACCCAGGTGTCGTCTATATACCTGTACCAGTGGCTGAGTACTCTCCCTTTGAAAGAGCCAAGAGCCTTCCTTTCCACTTTCTCCATGTAAAGGTTGGCTACAATAGGTGACACAACCTCTCTCTGTGTCTACTTCAGGTTGCTGGCCTGTTAAGCTTTAATTCAGGTGGCCCCTGTCACAGGTGATCCTTCTGTCACGGTGACAACCCAAATCAGCCAGTATGTGTGTGTGTGTGTGTGTGTGTGTGTGCGTGTGTGTGTGTCTATGAGCAGCATACGTTCATAGTTGCCATTTCAAGCTAGATTTTCCATCAAACAGTGCTTGAAGTGTGGAAGAGTCGACCTACAGCTCCTGGTTGGAACAAGCAAATCTCTCTTTTGTACCTGTTGATTTATTTTGCCTGACTTGAATTTTTTGCACAATGTTTATTACCTGGTCTGGCTCTGCCTTGCCTTTGTCTGCCCAGTGTAATACCTATGCTGCTGTGCTGTGGAGATTTAAAGGTTATAATCAATGTCAACACATCCAAAATAAAGCCACGAGCTACATTTGACAGTAAATAAATTTGCTCCAGTCTCAGCTGGAGTCATAGAATATGTTAGAAAATGGCCATGGGAAAGCAATAGCTACATTATCCTGTGTATATACTTTATGTAAAAAAATAAATAAATACTGTGTAAGCTCTAGTGGTGGAAGTAATCAGATGATTTATTAGAGTAAATAATAGTACCAATAAAGTTAAGGGGAAAAAAGGCTCTTCATCCTGGCCACTGTTTGCAGGATGCTTTTGAAGGAGCACTCTAAATATTCAACAGCATTCAGTTTACCTGAATTACTTTGCACAGACACTACATTGTATATGATACAGTGTAATTCTGGCCGAAGCTTTGATCAGATAGCAGCTGATGATGAAAAAGAAGTCATGCAATGCACTCAATCAGATCATGGGAAAAATAACCACAAAGCCCACAGAGCCTTTGTTTCAATAAAAAGTCCATCCCAAATGAACACTCCAATAATTGTTAATGGAAGCAGCTTCAAAAATCAGAATCACATTTCTGACAAAAAACATTTGCACTTGCAATCTCTTTTGATTTCAGTCTCGGTGGATGAATATACAATTAAATATTTTCATTGTACCTCTGAGATGGTCAAGCACATCGCAGCAGGATGCAACATGCAAGCTTGGACAGTTTGCACAGACACAAGTGGCTGGGATAGTGTACAGAAACATCTGTGCCGTTTACGGATTACAAAACTCTGAGTCCCAATGGAACACATGCCCAAAGGTAGTCATGAATGACAGGGCTGAGATCCACTGGGACTTTCAGTTCCAGCTGACAACTTCCAGACTGACTAGCTTGTGGCTAACCAACCACAAAAAGTGCTGGTTAGCAAGGAGAAAAAGACAGCAGCGCCAATCCCAGATGACAACAATATCAGAAAGAACGAGCACAAGATTGAGGAGATTGCAATTTTGTTTTTTTCCTGGCAGCTTTAGTTTTATGTGGTGAAATCACTCACACTGACCTCCAGCCCTCTGGGGCCTAAAGAACAAATGGAACATATGTGGAAAGCAATGTCTAAAGTAGTTCCACTGGTATTAGCAGCTAGCGATTAAAAATCCAAACTGGAAGAGTGGCTCCTGTAGAATCTGAGGTCACACTGTATATAGTAATACATACATTCATGAAATGTACTACTAACACTATTAGCACTCAGTACATGCTCAAGAATTCAGGGCTTACTTACAGAGCTCATTTAAAAAAGCTTAGTATATATCTAAATTTAAATAAAGTAGAAGAGAAAATCAGGAAGAAAAATCATAAAACAGAAGAGTAAGACTTACAGTGCAATTACTGGACTACGGTGCATATTATCACTTAGCTATGATATAAAAGGGCCAACAGGAGGAGACTTAACATTTTACAGGTTTTTGTTTGAATTTTAAAAACACAAAGCTTCACAAGCTTCACACCTTCACACCAGTACAAGATGGCGCTGGAGAGACGGCAGCCTTTCCAAGTAGCTCTGCAACACCGCACCTTTTTTGTTAACTTTAACTTTTTAGACTAGGCTTTTCAAACTTTTTTTCACCTTCCTCTACTTATACCTCTTAGATATAGCGATACAAGATGGATAATGCACTTTTCAAAACTTCTGGAACCAGCTCCTTCATCTATTCGAGAGTGGAGCTGCTGGCACTAAGAACAAAGGGACAGACCGGCATGCGACACAACATCCCGGCCGAGCTAAAGAGGAGCTACAGAGGCTGCAAAGCTGGAGCGAGGAGAGCGGATCACCGGAGGCGATTCAAACCATCAATCCCGACAGTGATCATGGGCAACGTGAACTCGTTACAGAATAAGATTGACGAACTGTGCGCTCTGAACAACCACAGACTATACCGTGAGTGCAGCTTGTTTATCTTCACGGAGACGTGGCTAACCGAGCTAACGCCGCAGGCTAACGTAGACCTATGTGGTTTCACATCCGTGAGAGCCGATAGGGACACGCAGGCCAGCGGAAAAAGCAGAGGTGGGGGACTCATTGTCTACGTTAACAACAGATACTGTAACCCTGGACACGTCTCCGTTAAAGTATCTGTATGTCGTTCGGACCTGGAGCTGCTAGCTGTTAGCTTGCGGCCATATTATCTACCTCGGGAGTTCAGTCATGTGATCTGTGTGTGTGTTTACATCCCTCTGAGGGCCGACGCAACAGCTGCCTGTGAGAAAATACACACAGCAAGACTTCAGACACAAAACCCCGAGGCTTTCATTATTATATCTGGAGACTTTAACCATGCCACACTGGATTCTACTCTGGCTGCTTTTCACCAGTTTGTGAATTGTCCCACAAGGAGCAACAAGACAATTGACCTACTGTATGCTAATGTGAGAGATGCATACAGAGCCACCCCCCTCCCCCCACTAGGGAAGTCAGACCACAACCTGGTTTACCTACAGCCACAATACACACCCCTCGTCCAAGGGCAGCCTGTCACAACGCGCTCCATCCGGAGATGGACCCCAGAAAAGGAGGATGCTCTGAGAGACTGCTATGACACCACAGACTGGGATGTGCTCCTGAGCCCACATGGTGAGGACATAGAGGGGGCGACACACTGTCTTACAGACTACCTCAACTTTTGTGTGGACACAGTCGCCCCTGCTAAGACGGTACGGTGTTATCCTAATAACAAACCGTGGGTAACACAGGAAGTCAAAGCTGTCCTCAACATGAAGAAGAAGGCTTTCAGGAGCAAAGTGAAGGAGGAGATGAAAGCAGCACAGCGGGAGGTGAAACGCTGCCTGAGGGAAGCAAAGGACACCTACAGGAGGAAGGTGGAGCAGAAGTTGGAGAGGAACAATATGAGGGCGGTCTGGAATGGTGTGAAAACCATCACAGGCCACAACACCAAGAAAAGCACAGTGGGGGGGACTGTGGAGAAGGCAAACGAACTCAACAACTTCTTCAACAGGTTTGACCAGCCCACAACCCCCCCACCCTCACGTTCACTACAGAGTCCTCTCCCCACTCTCCTGCCTCCCTCGCTTCCCCCCCTTCCTGACACCATGACACCCCCCTCCTCCAATCCCTCTCTCAGCAGCAAGACATCTCCCCCCCTCCCCTCCTCCCAAACATCTCCCAGTGTCACAGTGGATCAGGTCAGGAGGCAACTGAGGAAGCTTCGCCCCAGAAAGGCAGCAGGCCCAGACAAGGTGTGTCCTAGGATGCTTAAGGCGTGTGCTGCTGAACTTGGGGAGCCGCTACAAGTCTTCAACCTCAGTCTGCGACTGGGGAGAGTGCCCGCCCTATGGAAGACATCCTGCATCGTCCCGGTCCCCAAAAAGAACCGGCCCAATGAGCTGAATGACTTCCGACCGGTGGCACTGATGTCACATCTTATGAAGACTCTAGAGAGGCTCTTCCTCAACCTCCTCCGACCACAGGTACAACATGCCCAGGACCCACTACAGTTTGCATACAAGGCGGGTGTCGGAGTGGAGGATGTCATCCTGTACCTCCTACACAGAGCCCACTCACACCTGGATGGGGGAAAAGGCACGGTCAGGATACTGTTTCTTGACTTTTCCAGTGCCTTTAATACCATCCGGCCCTGTATGCTTCAGGAAAAACTGAACAGGATGGAGGTGGACCCCTGCCTGGTGGCTTGGATCTCCAACTACCTCACCGACAGACCACAGTACGTCAGGCTAAAGGACATCACGTCTGACACAGTGGTCAGCAGCACAGGAGCACCACAGGGAACTGTGCTGTCCCCTCTTCTCTTCACCCTGTACACCTCTGACTTCTGCTACAACTCTGAATTATGCCACATTCAGAAGTTTGCAGATGACACGGCCATCATGGGGTGTATCTGGGATGATCAGGAAGAGGAGTACAGAAGTCTGGTGAGGAACTTTGTCGCATGGAGTCACACAAACCACCTGCAACTCAACACCTCAAAGACTAAGGAACTGGTTGTGGACTTCGGGAGGTCCAGAGAAGGTCCACTGCCGGTTCAGATAGAGGGGGAGGAGGTGGAGGTGGTCAACAAGTACAAGTACCTCGGGCTGTGGGTGGACAATAAACTGGACTGGTCATGCAACACAGAGCACCTGTACAAAAAAGCCCAAAGCCGACTGTACTTCCTCAGGAGGCTGAGGTCTTTTAACATCTGCAGGAAGCTCCTGAGGATGTTTTACCAGTCAGTGGTTGCTGGAGTACTTTTCTATGCTGTGGTGTGCTGGGGGAGCAGCACAGCAAAGAAGGACTCATCCAGGCTGGAGAAACTGATCAGGAGGGCTAGCTCTGTGATCGGCATGAAGCTGGACACTCTGGTGACAGTGGCAGAGAAAAGGACACTAAAGAAACTGATGGACATTATGAACAATGCTGGGCATCCTCTGCACACGGCCATAAACAACCAGAAGAGTCTGTTCAGTGACAGGTTGCTTCTCCCCAAGACAAGAACTAACAGACTTAAAAACTCCTTTGTCCCACACGCCATCAGACTGTTTAACTCCTCTCTGGAGGGGAGAGGGAGGGGAAACAGGAGGACAAAGGAGGGGGGAACAACTAAGCTGTAGTGCCTCTTCACCTCACTGTACAATACCTTGTGCAATACTTTTTGTAAATAGTCAACAGTGCAATAGACTCAATACTTGAAATGTGCAATTCACTTGTATTTTTATTTTTTATTCCTATTTATTCTATTTATCCCCTTTGTATATTTTATTTATATTTGTTTCTGTATTTATATATGTGTGTGTGTGTGTGTGTGTGTGTATGTGTGTGTGTGTGTGTGTATATATATATATATATATATATATATATATATATATATATATATATAACAATTCTGTAACTGTAACTTCGGTCGTTGCTGTGCTTTTTTTGGAAATCGAATTTCCCAGAGGAACCCACCCGAGGGATTAATAAAGTTCTATCTTATCTTATCTTATCTTATCTTATCTTATCTTACCTCTTTTGGACCAACCAAGAGCTTTGTTTTTCCAAATAGGCTCAACTCCAGTTTCGCTTTAGGCTCTACAATCCCACATGCCTCTTTATCCAGGATCTCAGCCAAACTCTGTGCTTTTTTCCCTCCTTTTTGGCCTTTGCAGTGCAAATGTCACTACATAGAGCCTCTTCAAAAGTTATTCTGACCCTGTCTTGGCATTGCTTGCTTTGTTTGTCATTGTGCTGTTTGTAGGTTTTGAATGTATATATAGTTCAGACACTTGTCTATAAAACATTTCACCTGCTTTTTTCCCCACCACATTACTTCTTGATCTTCTCTGCTCACCCACATGCACTTTCTTAGTTATTCCTCACAGCATTTAAATATTCTGTTTGCATTATGCGTTTTTTGACCCAGCCTGAAGTTTTAGTTGCGTTATTAGAGACACTGATCAACAAGAACATTCCTATCAGGTGCATAGGCTTAAACAAATCATAAAGTTGAATCCTGATTGCACTTGTGTTTTGTTTTGTTTTTGTCAATGGAAAAGCGCGATGACATGCGATTGCGGGTCCCGCGAAAATTCGGAAGCAGATTTGCGTCGTGAAAACGCGTGAAACATGCGTCAGTGTACCGAGTCTGGTGTGTTTGACCCGCGAATAAAGCCACGCGCGTCAGGTTTTGTGTTGCGTTTTGTGCATACGCACGTTACGCGTCTACCGCTCGAGTTGGAAAAATCTGAACTCCAGCGTCAATTCGCGCCGCGACAACCAATCAGGAGCCTGCTGACGTGGCTCTGACCTAGGTCAAAGGGGCAGGTCCAGCCAAAGCCCTTCATTCTTCATTCAATATGGAGGAAAGGCTAATCAACGCGGTAGAAAACAACTCGGAGCTGTACGACACCAGCTGCTTTCTGTACCGAGACAGGAATAAAAAGGACCGAGCTTGGAGGAAGATATGTGAAGAGATCGGGCAACCTGGTAAGTTCATTCATTTCTCTTTTGAAAGTTTTCACTGACATGGGGAAGCCGCACAAAAGCTAGCAAGCCACCGCTATTTTCCCACTGACGTACAAATACCGTTCTGCTTTTATGCATGTTGTCATTTAAGAATATATTTTATTGTTTATTAATAAACAGCACACAGTGGTCCCGCTGTTCATCCGTCACTGCTTTGCTTTTTCGCTGATTTTTTATTGCACAGTACAGCATTGCATTCTGCAGCCTGATTGACAAGTCTGCTCCATGCCGTGTCTACTGCGCTTGCCAAATTTATCATGTTTGGTTTTGATAACCATCACGTTCAATAGAAAAAACAGCACAAAAACACCCATAACTATGAGCCTCATTCGGAAATAGACACCTGCACCGCGAGGGGAAAAGGCGCACGAAAGTGGCGGGCAGATGAAGACAAACCGCGGCATATTAATACTTTTACGTTTTGCAATCTACAAAGGTTTGCACTTTGAGAATCAGTTGTGAGAACTGTGACCAATGTTCATGTGTGTGTGGGGAAAAAAGTGTATAAAGTGCGTGGCCAGGGGCTAGTTATTCTGAGAACCCGTGCTGCAGTAAATGAGGGACCACTGTCTACTCTATGATTATTATATTCAACCTGGTAACATTTAATACTGTATTGATAGAACCAACTGATTCTGCAGCAGAGCATCCCCAGTCCCTGAGCTCCTGCTGCTGCACCCACAGGTATGTACAGCAAGCACTGATACCTTTTTAGTCAGTGGGATTGCCTTGTGATCACCTTTACTAAATATCTACAACCAATCTGATTATATCCTGTTTTTGTGGTTTTTTTTTCAATGTTGAAATTAAAATCTAGTAGCAGCCTTCTCATTTCTTTGTGTTTTGTGCTGTTTTACAGGCCCACAGAGGAGGACGGCTCCGAGGCAGATGAGGGACGGGTCCCAGGACGGTCCATCGGTGGTGGAGCTGGCCACCCTGGTGTCCCTGAAGAGGCCACACCAGTCTCCAATGGAGCATTTCCTCCTCAGCCTTGTTCCTGCTCTGGAGAGCAGCTGGTCCTTTTTATTCCTGTCTCTCTGTAAATACTTATATTTTATATATTTATGTTTAATGTTTTTCTGTTTGAGAATTCTAATATTATTTCAAATAAATTTTTATAATGACTAATGTCTCAGTTCTACTACACAGCAAATGTTGGCACACGACTTGACACATGTAGAATTTATTTCATATTAAACTAATGACAAAATATACTGATACAGTGGGATGCAAAGGTTTGGGCAACCTTGTTAATAGACATTATTTTCCTGTATAAATCGTTGGTTGTTACAATAAAAAATGTCAGTTAAATATCATACAGGAGACACACACAGTGATATTTGAGAAGTGAAAAGAAGTTTACTGGATTTACAGAAAGTGTGCAATAATTGTTTAAACAAAATCAAGCAGCTGCATAAATTTGGGCACCACAAAAAAAAAAGAAATGAAATAAATATTTAGTGTATATCAATGTGTGTGTCTCCTATATGATATATGGGGTGCCTTTGTCTGGACGTGCTTCCCATCCAGAGCTGCACAGCACAGAGGGAAGTTCCAGCGCTCCTGAAATCCCTCTGTGATGGACCGCCAGTCTCCAGGCAGTGTTGCCAACTCCTCAGTAAGGAAAATCGCTATTGGTTGTCCTAAAAGTCGCTAGAAGTCGCTAAATGACGTCATCACCTAATTTGCATAATTGGTCATGCTAATCTAATTGTAACCTACGTTGTTGGAGAGAGAAATAACATCGTGGAAGAGACATAAAGTGAGCAAAAAATGTCCTAAATGCATTTAGAATTTATTTAGAACCACAAATTAAATTTCTTTTAGCAATTATTGTTTTTTAATGTCACAATTCCAACCCTGCTCCTTTACCCGGGCTTGGACCGGCAAAAGTGACCCGAAATAAGCACTCTGGTGTAGTTACGTTATGTGTGTGTGTGTGTTTAGAAGTAGTTTTAAACCTTGTGATCCACAAAACAGCATAACAGTAAACGGGAGCAGCGGCTTCGCTCATGCACTGTTCATTTGCAGTTTGGACGCACAGGTGTAAACATCTCCTGCAGCTGGGGGAGGACTATCCTCTGCCCGTGAGCGCTTTAGCACGGGTGAGGTGCCCACGGCAGCACCGCTGCTTGTTGAGAGTAAGAGCAACACGCCCTTTCATGTCAAAAAGTCGTCATAAATAAGTCTCCAATAACACCAGAAAAAGTCGCCAGATTTGTCGCTAGTCGCTTTTTAGAAAAAAAAAGTCACTAAGGGGTCTGAAAACTCGCTAAATATAGCGACAAAGTCGCTAAGTTGGCAACATTGTCTCCAGATGAAGGCACAGCCATGAAGTTGTCCACTAGACCAGCGGTTCCCAAACTTTTTTTGCTGGCCCCCCCTTTGTTTTACAAGAAAAATGTTCGCGCCCCCCACGCGCACGCACGCAGACATCCTCCAACCACACGCCCATATTTTGCTCCATTGCGATTTATTTCACACCTCAAACATTTAGTAAACAATTAAGCAAATACAAGTAATCTGCAATAAATTACAGGTGGTAATAAAAGAAACTACTAACTCTTTTACGCTGCGTCCGCACCTACACGGGTATTTTTGAATGCGCAGCTGTTTCGTCCACGTAAACGGCGTTTCCAATCACCGAAAACTGAGATTTTTCAAAACTCCTTTTTTGCGTTTACGTGTGGACGAGGAATACAGAGTTCGTCACACAACATCAAAGGTATGTGCCTTTTTTACGCCACGCTGTGGCCACGTTATTGTTTACATGAGATGAACTGCAGAATGATAGAGACAAAATACTGTTAATCTGACTGTCTGCAGGTTTTACACGCAGTTACTGTCCCTCCATTTACAAAGGCAGAGGCGTCACGGTGTCATTATTTTACATGTAGTTGTTTTTTCCTGTGTAATAATGTTCAACATAGCTGTCAATACATTTAAAAAAAAAAAAAAAACGCCTCTCTGTTCAAAATGGGTTTAAAAACACAAACAGCTGTGGGATCCTGTTTGTCCGTGATTTGAACAGCCCAGCGCTGCTCCCGACGAAGGGAAAACCAATCCTGCAGGGAGACCTACCTCAGCACTTGTGCAGGTGAAGCCAAAGGGAAGAGTTGCTTCACCATATTTTCTAGTCTTTGGCTTAGAATGAAGTTGGTTTGGAAACATATTCAGCTTCATCTCCTGTTTTGCGTTTCTGTGGGCGCCCCGTGCTAGCAGTGTCCAAGTGTTTTGTTCCCCCCCTCTTTTCACCCCGCACCCCCCCTGCCATGGCTCTGCGCCCCCTCTAGGGGGCGGGCCCCACACTTTGGCAAGGTCTGCACTAGACAGTCCCAGATGGCCATTGGTACCTGGGGGGTGATCTGGCTCACCGTGGACACACCGACTCTGTAACTGAATGCTTGGTTGTGAAGGAGTCAGATTTAAATCACAAAACATAAATCTTACATGAGATATATTAGTTATAATATAAAATAGTCAGTTGTGTTTTATTTTAACTTTAACATATCATAATTTGATTGGTAACAACTTTTACCCCTACAGTGAGCCAATCACTCATAATTCCTAAACATGTCAATCAGGTAGGAATGAAGTAAGACATTAATAGAAATAAAGAGTTGTGTGTTGACATGTAGCCCTTTCCTTGCTTAAATCATTGTTAATATTTTTGAAAAATTAATCTGTGATAAGACAGCTTATCAAGATAGAACCATGTAACTAGAGATGAACCAAACAGTTCACAGTTTTATCTAACTCTGTTTTAATAAAGGCTGTGACCCCTGCTATAGAGTCTGACAGCTGCAGGGATTATATACAAATATTCAACTATCCCAGAATCAAACCAGGTCTAAATAAAAAGGAGTGAGTATCACTACAAAGATTAACCCTGTGGTCCTCGTACCAGTTTGATATCAGCAAACACCGAGAGCATACACTGATAGACACCACAGCCATGCTGTCATTGCAAACACAGATAACAGCATAAATCGATTTAAATCGGGACTTGATGAGAGCTTCTGAGTATCACTAGAAATATTATATGCAGTCGTCTCTGTACCACAGTTTGCTATCAGTAAACACAGACGGCATTCACTGTTAGCATAGCACATCCATGTTACCAGTGTATAAACGATAGTTTAGCACATATTAGCACAGGTATCAAAAAAAGGACTACCGTATTAAACACTATTACTAACCTCAGGCAGACGGACAGGCGCTCTGCAGGTGGGATTGAGCACCTGTAGTTGGTGTCTAGGCGGGCGATGCTGGGACCAACGCGGGACAGCAGGTCCTCAAACTGGGCGAGTGAAAGACGGCGATATCGCTGAAAGCAGCCGTCGTCCAGGTGCAGCTCCTGGAGCAAATGGTGAAACTCGGGTGACACGGGCGGTTGCCTGGGACAACATCGTGGTGGGGGGCGGCATCATGGGCATCGGCAAAAACAAATTTAAAAAAATGCTTGTACTCGTGCTGCCCCGACGTCAGCCAGCGCATATTGGGAATGGCATAGGCACCGATCGGTTTTCTATCGCCCAATTGCTGGGAGTAAGGGCGCCCTTCGTTTGCGAGGTGCGCCTGCTGCTTGCGGCACAGTGAGGAGAGGGCGGGGCGGCGGGGGATTCACTGGCTGGCTGGAGCAGCATCTAATAACCAACTCGCAAAATAAAACAAAATAAAAACAAAACAACAAACACGAAATCACCAGACATCATGATACAGACTTATAATTTGCACCGATGTTTTTTCGAAATTCTGTACACGAAAAGTGAGCGCGAGCCCTCGGTGCACCTGCTCGCTGCTGAAGTCAAAGTAAACTTTATTGTCATCTCCGCTACATAAAGTCCAGTATATAGAGAGACGAGACAACGAGGCTCCAGTTACAGCAGTGCAAGTAAACAAACAATAAATATAAGAAGAGTAAGAAAATAAATATACACTTTAGGACTCAGAGTAAAGGATCAATAACAATTTAAAATTTACAGTTTGATGATTTAAGGTCTCACATACAACCCGTCGAACGGGGAGGAAGACCTGCTGCTTCCAAATAGAGCACATTTCATTCATAATGTTGTAAATCCAAGCCCATCATGTATTCATGATTTGAATCCTGGGTTGTGTGAAATCTCAGAAATAAACCTTAGATAAAGTGAATCTGTGAACTAAGATGTAGGTGTGTTAGGTTATGTTGTGGTGATCCTTGAGTTGGGGGATTTGTGTTCATACTGGAGTGCATATCTGTGTGTGTACAACAGTTTTATGTTAATGTACAATCATTAATATGTTTTGTCTGTGTGTGTCCGGAGGGGGCGCGCCAGAGGGAGTGCTCGCCCAGGGCGCCAAACAGGCTAGGACCGCCACTGATCGTAGTGATGGGATTTCCGGCTGTTTTTAGAGAACCGGCTCTTCAGGTTGTTTTGTTGCTTTAATTAATGTATTATTAACAATAATATAAAATTATGCACAAAAGGAATTACTAATGTAAAAAAAAGTGGTTTTATTTATATATGTTTATACATAAGTATATGCGGTGGCCCCTAGAGACAAAACACGTACAAACTCCAAAGCACATTTCTAGCATGAACTGAACTTCCAAACAGAGCTACTTAGATCACCTAAATTACACAATTGAAAGCATGTGTGTATTGTTTGTGTATTTATACACAAGCACTCATATATATTCAAATAATTAAAAATAAATGTTCATTTACCTGTTACTGCCACACACCAAATCCGGTCGTTGGTACTTGCTGGCTTGTGTAGCCACTAGGTAACAAAAGCTCAACACTGCCCCCTAGCATCCTGGAGGACTTCTGTTGTGTTTTGGAGTTTGTATGTGCTTTGTCTGTAGGGGCCACCGTAAATATACTTTTATTTATTCACTCCACATAAAATGTCATAAATAAATCATATAATACAAAAACCAACTAGTCACAGTTCAACTTTTAACTATTTAAATTTTCAGCTTTTTCCTTTTAAACTAATTTAAAGTGAAACAACACAAAACTCTGCAAACCACAACACAATTAAATATAAATTATAATATGAAAACAAAAAGAACATGCACATTCTCTGTCATATGGGCCTGCATGAATAAACTTTCCGAATCCTTTATTTTCTGCAACTGAAAATAGTTGTCGATAATTACTATACCTTTCTAATGTGACATTGTTGTCCCTGGCTCTCTCTCTCTCCCTCCCGCTCTGTTCCTGTGCTACTGAGTGTAACTACCCCCCCTGCCCAGCATAAAGCACAGGGCTCGCGTGCTGAGTGAAGCGGAAAAAAGTGCGAGAGAGGGTGAGAGAAAGACAAAAAAACCCCACAGTTCGCGAGGTTCACGTCAAAGATCCGGCTCTAAGAGCCATTTCGTTCGCGACTGACACATCACTAATCGACTGTTTCCTGTCCTGCTCATAAAAAGAACACAATTAAATTTATATCCATAAACTTTAACTATGTTTTATACATATTTATGTTTATTTGCACATTGTTGCCTTTCCAGTTCTGCACTGCACTGCTGTTTGATCCCATGTTGTCTAGTTGCTGATCTGTGTCCTTCACCACTGTGTCTTCGGGGCTGATACCCATAGAGACACTCGAAAATGAAATCCTGATACGCTGAATCACTTTATGTGTGAGAGCTGATGAGGCCCACCAATGCACACATAGTCAAGAGCACATCTGCAGCAGTAATTTTTTTATCATAAATATGAGGCTCTTTCTTTTTTGAGAATTTTTAATATATATATATTTAAATATATTTTTTTTTAGTTTAAGGGAGCACAGTGAAGCAAGCTTCCTCTTTTCAGAGAAACTTCAGACTGAATTGCTTAAGGGATAAACATGCCAGAGATTCAGTAACATTTCTACATGTTTCAATGATTGTTCAGTTTCTTCGTTCATGTGGTGTCAAACTTGCAGCTCCAACTTCTGAATAAAAAATGCACAGACACCTCCACAAATCCTGATGGAGATGATCTCCTCTATGGCCTGTTCAGGAATCTCTGCAATGAGTTTCACCCGGCTAGCCTGCTTAGATGTACTTCTTAGCGTCAACACCTGAAACATGACCTTAACCTTTTTTTCACAACTGCCATAAAGGAGGAAACTCCAAAAGCAAAAATCAATAACTGCCTGGGGGTTAAAAACATCCACAATCGATCATCTGCAACACTAAAATAAATAAAAATAGCTTTAATATTGTGGAGGTTGTCCTCATTCCACTAAAACAGATGTGGCTCCTTGGGGCAAGTTTCACAGGGTGGAATGGAGAAGTTTAACTTGGTGTTTTTATTTCCTTGCATGTAGTGCTGTGTTTTATTTTTTGATCTTTTATTAGTGTGTAGTGTTTTATTTTTGTGGGGTTATTGCATGCTTTTTGTTTTGATATGTGATTTGTTCCGGGGGGATACTCATTCCACCGCCCCTCCTGATCATTAACCTGACACACCTGGGACCAGTCAGGGTTCGCCACAGCTATTCAATAAGAGGGAGAGAGTAGAGGCATGTGTTACCGCGCTGTTTGAGTGAAGAGTTAGACTCGGGCGTGACCATTCAACATGGCTGAGAGGTGAGCCTTAAGTAAAGCTTTAAGGCGTAAGTTTATACGCCGATAAGTGGGGCTTCCTGTCAAGCTGCGGGGAGCACTTATAAATTAATTAGGGCCTAGAAATTTGACCGCTATCAGTGAGGGCGTTCCCGAAGCGGGTTGATTGACCAGCAAGGTGGGCGAACCTGGGCCTTAGAAGCTTTTAAATTAGTCGAAAAGTTAGGTGTACCGGTACTAAGGTTTTGAAGATGAAGTGAAGATGTGATATGGTAATGGAAATATCTTATCTTGGCAGTCAGTAGCAGTTTCTGTTATATAAATGTGTGAATGTATAAATGAAGCGTGTAAAATTGTTATTTGGATGAATGATTAAAGGTGCACATTGTGTTGAGAGCTGATGAAAGTATTGTGTGAATGATGCTACAAAGCTGAGCTAAAGAATGGTGATATGTGTGGGAAAAAAGGTCTGAAAGAGCTCTGCTAAGCACGCTGAAGATTTTGATGTGAATGCTTGCAAATGCAAAGAGCTTAGTATATTTAAGTGTGTGTGTGTGTAATAAGGGGGCATTCTTTTTATATCAACATTTAGCAGAGTTACAGAGGGTTGATAGACTGTAAACACAAAATAAGAGTTCGATTAGGCTGCAGAAACAAATGAAAATATGAGTGAGTGTGGCTGTGGGAGTGTGACGTTGCAACATGAAAACAGAGGAATTAGAGACTTGAATGTATTAAGACATAGCAATGAAAATGATATTAATTAAATGTTTTAGTGTGTCAATACAGGTGGACTCTTCTCAACCTGAAAACATGAGTACAGCGGCAAAATGATAGATTAACAGGATTGGGATGAAAACAGGCTTTGGCTTAGAATTTGACAGCTTCACCTCTCATTCTGTCCTCATCCTGAGAAGAAGCTTAAAGGACAGTCAATCTCCTGATGAAGACAGAAGACAGACAGAACACTGTGTACTTGAAGAGTTAACAGCAGGCAAAAAGACAGTGCAACGGACCTATAACACTGAAGACTCCAGCAGCAGCATGTAAGAAAACACTTGATGGAACATGCACTCTGCACAAGCTGGGAAGTTGAGCAGTGGGATAAACAACTGTGTGAAAGTACTGGACAGCACAAACTCATCAGCAAGAACAACAGCAGACGCGAGAGAAGTCGCTTTCTGTTCATTTAAATATAGCACAATACGCTCAGGAATGCATCTCTTAAAATCCTCTAACAATACTAACTCAGCCTCCCTGGGAAAGTCTATGCCAGGGTGCTGGAAAGGAGAGTTCGTCCGCTAGTTGAACCTCGGATACAGGGGGAACAATGTGGTTTTTGTCCTAGTCGCGGAACACTGGACCAGCTCTTTATCCTCTCGAGGATACTCGAGGGCGCATGGTAGTTTGCCCAACCAGTCTACATGTGTTTTGTGGACTCGGAGAAGGCATTCGACCGTGTCCCTCGGGGTGTCCTGTGGGAGGTGTTGCAGGAGTATGGGGTGTCTGTCCCATTGCTACGGGCCATTCGATCCCTATACAATCGTTGCAAGAGCTTGGTTCGCATTGCCGGCAATAAGTCGGACTCGTTCCCGGTGGGTGATGGGCTCTGCCAGGGCTGCCCTTTGTCTCCGGTTCTGTTCATAATTTTTATGGACAGGATTTCTAGGCGCAGCCAAGTGGCGGAGAGCTTTCACTCTGGTAGCCTCAGAATCTCATCTCTGCTTTTTGCGGATGATGTGGTTCTGTTGGCTTCATTGGGTGAGGGCCTCCAGCTCGCACTGGAACGGTTCGCAGCCGAGTGTGAAGCAGCGGGAATGAGGATCAGCACCTCCAAATCTGAGGCCATGGTTCTCAGCCGGAAAAAGGTGGAGTGCCCACTCCGGGTCGGGGATGAGTTCCTGCCCCAAGTGGAGGAGTTCAAGTATCTCGGGCTCTTGTTCGCGAGTGATGGGAGAAGGGAGCCGGAGATCGACAGATGGATTGGTGCTGCAGCTGCAGTAATGCAGACGCTGCACCGGTCCGTTGTGGTGAAGAGGGAGCTGAGTGTAAAAGCGAAGCTCTCAATTTACCGGTCGATCTACGTCCCTCCCCTCACCTATGGCCACAAGCTGTGGGTAGTGACCGAAAGAACGAGATCGCGGATACAAGCGGCAGAAATGAACTTCCTCCGAAGGGTGGCTGGCCTCTCCCTTAGAGATAGGGTGAGAAGTTCGGCCGTCCGGGAGGGGCTCAGAGTAGAGCAGCTGCTGCTCCACATCGAAAGGAGCCAGCTGAGGTGGTTCGGGCATCTGACAAGGATGCCTCCTGGGCACCTCCTGGGTGAGGTATTCTGAGCATGTCCCACCGGGAGGAGGCCCCGGGGCAGACCCAGGACACGCTGGAGAGATTATATCTCTCGGCTGGCCTGGGAACGCCTTGGTGTTCCCCCGGATAAGCTGGAGGAGGTGGCTGGCGAGAGGGAGGTCTGGGCCTCTCTTCTTAGGCTGCTGCCCCCGCGACCCGACCTCGGATAAAGCGGATGAAGATGGATGGAATACTAGAATACTAACTCACGCAGAGCGTCATGGTCACTCACTTTTGAAGCAACGCACCACTTGTCAAAGCGAATCCCCTTTTCTCTAGCAAACTCCACATAAGTTTGGGTTGGCAATTTCTTTTGCTGACGAAACCTCTGCCTATAGGCTTCGGGGACTAACTCATACGCCTGCAAAACAGCTGTTTTAACACACGAGTAGTCTAAAATGCCCTTTAAAGAAAGCGCAGCCACCACCTCTTGAGCTTTGCCGGACAGTTTGGACTGCGACAAAAGAGACCAAATATCACTAGGCCACTGCAACGCGCCAGCGATATGCTCAAACGTTGCAAAGTATGTATCAACCTCAGTTTCTCTAAAAGTGAGCCCTAAAGAAATGCACTTACTGATATCAAAAGCGGACGAGGAGGTGGAACCGGAATTTTCAGCAGAGGCAGATGAGGCATGTGGCTGAGACTCCAGCTCAAACTTTCACAGCCTAACGGCTTTGTCTGCTTCTATCTCCAGCCTTCTTATGTCAAGCTCTTGCTGAGCCCGCCTGTTCTGGGTCTTCTCCTCAGCCTCCAATTGGAGACGTGCCAGCCGCACGTTCAGCCAAACTCCTTCTCTGCCTTCTGAACTCCCAGAGGAGAGTGGATCATAGCGAGGAAGTGTGCGCGGCGTTTTTCCCCGTTCATCCCCCTCGCCATTCCCACTAGAACCATCCTTATGGCCCTCCTCAACTAAGGGAGCTTGGCTTGGCACACCAGAGACCACAGGCAAAACAGGCGCTTGAATCACACCAGCTTCCACCAACTTGTCCACTACTAGAGCTTTCAAATCACACTTACGGAGGGTTTTTGAGACCTGCAGCTGAAAGTGATCCACAATTTGCAGCAAATCATTTTTGCGACAGCTATTAATAAGCTCAATAGATGGGGCATCTATAAAGTGCTGTAAACAAAACACAGCCAACATAGCGCTTAATGTCTAGTGATAAAGCTACTCTAAAACAAACGCCCCTTTTTTTTCCTCCCCCCCAGGAACAAAGACTCCCTATGATGGATCCCGGACGAGCCCCCACTTATGTTACACCCCGGCTCTGCTAGGTGACAGGGGAGGTAACATAAATGAGCCCACAGACAGGAGGGTCAGATAAAAAAGAAAAACAAAAGGTTTATTACCACAACTGAAAACCGTTAGTGAAACGACTCACTAAGCAATGATGCAATTTAAACAAATAAAAAAACTCATTAATTCAAATAACACAAGAACACCAATCATCTTACAGGCAGCAACTCAAAAACAGAGGTTCAAAAGGCAGCAGTACAAAGGCAGAGGCAGGTGGGACAGTCTACACACGTCTGTTCACATCAACAAGTCCCCCACGAATGAAGAATCCTCAGCCTTTTATACTCCCAGGTAATCGCAGGCAACCGCGTCACTGGTCCGCTGTGTTCGAGGATCCTGCAGCAGCTAACGGTGTGTGTGGACTGGCACACTCTGCATGCAGTTGGGCAGGCATAGGTCCCTGGCCAGCCAATCACCTGTGAGTCCTGGCACGCTTGAATTTCCATACAGGAAGGCGGGCCCACATGAGGACAGGGGGCATAACAGTAATGTAACTAAGTTACTAATTTAAAGTAACTTACCCAACACTAGGTAAAACTACCTTTACCGGTTACTTCAATTACTGCTAACAAACAATAATAATATTATTAATTAGAGTAATAAAGAGAAACGAATGAGCAACAGCTTTGTTTGTTTGTTTGTTTGTTTGTTTGTTTGTTTGTTTGTTTGTTTGTTTGTTTGTTTGTTTGTTTGTTTTAATGGTGACACCAAGAAGAAAACTTGCTGTCATCTCACAGATCCTGTGTTTTTTCTGTCAGTCCAGATTTTCATAGTTTGATCTCTCAGGTTTCCCTGTTCCCAGTATTGATTAATGATCGCATTAACAATGTGTCATTTTGTCAGCCATTTTGAAGACACTGTACTTTTTACATTTCCAATATATTTTACATAAATCCTTTTTGTTTTGTATTTCCAAAGCATTCCAAATTGTAACTTTCTGCTAACATTAATCATTTGTTGTTGGTTACTGTTAAAGAAAGAAAAAAGAAACGGGTACCTGTTGTGGTGGATGTGGATTAATGTTTTTACTGAAAAGTCAAATGTACTCTGGAGACGTTTATTCAATATAAACAAGATTAAGTGTCAGGCTTAAATCCCCCCACTCAGCTGTGGCTTCTGCAGTAAAGAAAGCTTTAATAAGGCAGAGTTACATTTGATCATTTCTTCAACAGGAGCAGAAAGCATATAGTGAAAAGGATGAGCAACTCATCTCAGTGTGATGAGTGTTTCATTTTGTCCTTTTTAATTTATGGACTATACACTCACTGTCCACTTTTCAGTAAATGGACAGACTTCATTGCGCCTTCAAATTGTCCTAATTCTTTATGGCATCAATTACTTAAGATTCAAACAAATTTTAGCTATCTTCCCCACAAAAAAGGAAAAAGGACATAGCACAAAGTGTTACCAGAGATACAAATACATTTTTGCATGATGCAAAAATCACTCACCTAACATTTTTCTGAAATGTAAGTAGGACCGTCTGTAAGTCTGAGTTTGTAGAGTGAAGACAGAGACACGTGAGCGGCTGGAGGCAAAGGATACTTTAAGTATACTGAAACATCTTCATTTAAACTAACCATGAATGATCATGTCATCACAAAGCAAAGGTGAATCTTTCACAAACAAGTGTAAACACCACAAACAAAAATAAGCATTGAAGATGTCACCAATTTAAGTTGCTATTGACATGAAACTCACACCAGAGGAGTGAGTGTGCAGACGCTGGTAACAACCCAGTATTAAAGTATACAGTATTAAACTACTGAACACAGAGATGCAAAAAGACATGGAAGACTAGACACCAGCTGGAATCTATGAGTAACTAGAAATTATTTCTGGCTGGGCCATTCTAAGAGCTTGATTTCTTTCTCTGAAACCATGATGTCCCCAGCTCCAAACTTCACTGTTGGTATGGTGTTTTGGGATGATATGCTGTGCCTTTTGCCTTCCTGACATGATGTATATTATGGCATCCAGAGAGTATTTATATAGCGCCAAATCACAACAGCAGTCACCTCAAGGCGCTTAATATTGTACAGTAGATCGTACAATAATAAATACAGAGAAAAACCCAACAATCATATGACCCTCTATGAGGAAGCACTTTGGCGACAGTGAGAAGAAACAGGAAGAAACCTCCGGCAGAACCAGGCTCAGGGAGGGGCGGGGCCATCTGCTGCGACCGGTCGGGGTGAGAGAAGGAAGACAGGATAAAAGACATGCTGTGGAAGAGAGACAGAGGTTAATAACAGATATGATTCAATGCAGAGAGGTCTGTTAATACATAGTGAGTGAGAAAGGTGACTGGAAAGGAAAAACTCAATGCATCATGGGAATCCCCCGGCAGCCTACGTCTATTGCAGCATAACTAAGGGAGGATTCAGGGTCACCTGGTCCAGCCCTAACTATATGCTTTAGCAAAAAGGAAAGTTTGAAGCCTAATCTTGAAAGTAGAGATAGTGTCTGTCTCCTGAATCCAAACTGGAAGCTGGTTCCACAGAAGAGGGGCCTGAAAACTGAAGGCTCTGCCTCCCATTCTACTTTTAAATACTCTAGGAACAACAAGTAGGCCTGCAGAGCGAGAGCGAAGTGCTCTAATAGGGTGATATGGTACTACAAGGTCATTAAGATAAGATGGGGCCTGATTATTTAAGACCTTGTATGTGAGGAGCAGGATTTTGAATTCTGGATTTAACAGGAAGCCAAAACAGGAGAAATCTGCTCTTTCTTTCTAGTCCCTGTCAGGACTCTTGCTGCAGCATTTTGGATTAGCTGAAGGCTTTTCAGTGAGTTTTAGGACTTCCTGATAATAATGAATTACAGTAGTCCAGCCTGGAAGTAATAAATGCATGAACTAGTTTTTCAGTGTCACTCTGAGACAGGATATTTCTAACTTTAGAGATGTTGCACAAATGGAAGAACGCAGTCTTACATATTTGTTTAATATGTGCATTGAAGGACATGTCCTGGTCAAAAATGACTCCAAGGTTTCTCACAGCGTTACTGGAGGCCAAGGTAATGCCATCCAGAGTAAGAATCTGGTTAGATACCATATTTCTAAGCTTTTCAGGGCCGAGTACAATAACCTCAGTTTGATCTGAATTAAGAAGCAGAAAGTTAGCGGCCATCCAGGTCTTTATGTCTTTAAGACATTCCTGCAGTTTAACTAATTGGTGTGTGTTATCTGGCTTCATGGACAGATAGAGCTGGGTGTCATCTGCATAGCAGTGTAAATGTATGCTATGTCTTCTGATGTCTGTGAAGGTTCTCAGTCATCCAGGTCATCGTAGTCTAAGGAGCTTGGAAAGAAAAGCGTCTGGACTTGATTAAGTTGCTTGAAGACGTTTCACCTCTCATCCAAGGAGCTTCATCAGTTCTAAGGGTCAACTGGTGGGGAGTACCGGATTTAAACCCAGTGGGAGTTTCCCCCCAAAGAGGGACAAAGGACCCCCTGATGATCCTCTATCTAATCACATGAGCCGAGGTGTGAAGATGGGTGTGGGTCCCAATCAGCCAGAGTTTCGGGTGTGTTCATTGTGAAACCTGGCCCCACCTTATCATGCGAATTCCTGAGGTCAGATGGCCCAGGATGTGAGTGGGCGTTAAGGCGTCTGGGAAGGATCTCAAAGCTGGATTATAGATGGCAGAGAGTTGGTGTCGTAAACCCCCGCCTCTGTTCAAAGATGGTCGCTCACAGTGGACATAGATGCTTCTTTCACTCCTCTTTCAAACCATCTGTCCTCTCTGTCCAAAATGTGAACATTGGCATCCTCGAAAGAGTGACCTTTATCCTTAAGATGCAGATGGACTGCTGAGTCTTGTCCTGTGGAGGTGGCTCTTCTGTGTTGTGCCATGCTCTTGTGAAGTGGCTGTTTGGTCTCTCCGATGTAGAGGTCGGGGCATAAATGTTCGTTATAAGGTTTTGTGTTATTTAGTACTGATTGAAACTTTTCCATTATGTAATTTTTAACTGCTGTAGGATGAAACTTTTAATCCATTCATCAGGTTATTTTTTTTAAATATATATGTTTTTGATAAGATTTATGAGAACATCTGTTATAAATATTTAAGTCCTTTTTTTCTAAAAAGTCTGAACTCATTATTACAGGTATAAATGATGTTGAACGTATGTTACAGTTACTTCCTAATTTTTTAATCATAGGTATATTTTAGAAATATTCATGATAAAGTATCGTGTGGTGAACAACACAAATTTTAATACTTAATAGCAAGTCTGAAATTCAAGCCTGACATGTAGTAAACAGTCTGCCGCTTTAAAATTCATGCCATGAAGTCAGTTTTCTAAAGTAAGTTTTTTTATTTATTGGCTGCTGGAGGCAGAAATTCACATTTGTACACATACACAGTCATATCATTTCTGTATCAGCTCAACTTCATCAGTTAGTACCAACAACATGCTAAAGAAACACAAGGAGAGAGGGATAATAGTGATGTAGAACTATACGAAGCATCCTCTTTATTATTGTCATTTTCTATCTTTAGTTCATCCTGCAAATTAACATTTTAAAGCCTGTAGCATATCTAAACAAAAATGTGCTATAAAATAATGAGAATGTTGAAGATAGAGCATCTAGGTATGAGGAAAAGAGGAAGACCACAGAGGAGGACATGCAGAGCATTGGTGTGGACTAAATAGGACGACAGGGTGAAGGATCCAATGTGGTGACTCCTAAAAGGAACAGCCGAAATAAAAATAAAAATATGTTGGTGTGTTACTGCCATTTGTCAGTCAGCAGAAAAATGTAAAACTTTCCGTGCGATTACATCTTATCAAGGTGACTCTCACAGCTCTTACATCTTGTAAATATAATTCACACTCTGCTTTCAGGCAATCGGGGCTGAGCCCTGCATCCAAATGTCAGCTCATTAGCTGGATGGTTTCACTGGCACTGTCTGTCACTGACTAATTACCTTCCTATTAGTTTATTAGGTGTGTTCTCCTCTTAAAAGGTGGTCCTAATTAAAAGTCTGCAATGAGCCTGGAGTTGACACTTGCTGTTTCTTTGCTCGTCCTTGGTGTTCTGTTTCACAAACTACAAGGAGTAACATTTTTGGATTACAGGGGAAGACAAAAAGAAAAATCCTTCAATTGTGCTTCTACCCAAAAACTGAAAAGAAAAGATTTTAGAGTTGCCAAGGCCTCTAATGTTTATATAAAGAAGGCATCCTTTTTCTCTGTCACCATAATAGAGGCTCTGAAAAAGTATAATTAAGAATAGAGCAGTGCTAGTCTGTTATTTAAGTCAGAAGATTTCAAAGGTTGTTTTGGAGCTCTCTGACACATTTTATTCTCCTCTTTATGAATAGGAGTAAAAGTGAAGGATTTTAATTCAATATAGTGTAAATGATTTTCAGCAGTTCTGAATGCTGTTCATACAGTTCAACCCAGCCATGAAAGCCCGATTTACACTAACTCAACTATCTCTGTGTCTATTGTGGCTCACGTGATGTTTAGTTGTCTGTACCGGCAATTTCATTTCATTTCATTTTCATTTCATTTATTTATTTATTTCACACTTGGTACAACAATTCAAACAAACCAACCACACTTTCTATCAAAAAGCACTACAACCATGTGTGAAAAGGAGCAGGAAGAAGAAAATATTCTTATTAAACCCTGCCCCCTATCTACAATCCAATTTATATTACAAGTGGGCACCAAAAATCAGAATCAATCAGAATCAGAATACTTTATTCATCCCGAGGGAAATTAGGGGTTACAGCAGGCAGCACGCTAATGGCGCATGCGCACTCACAAAGGAACCTTCTGACCAACTTTACACAAACATCACATTGGGGAGACATGTCAGAAAGGTAGGCTGATAGGAAAAAAACAACGAAAATACACTACATGAGGTAAGAGGAGGAGAAAAAAAACTCCACTCAGACTGAGCTCCTGGTGGGAGAACAGTTTGATAACAGAAAAAACACCTCAGCACAAAAGCACATGACTATCAATACACCATAGAAACACGAGACAAGCAACAGGGGCGGGTAAAGGGTAAGAGAGAGCCGGCGTAGACAGCGCATCCGGTCCTGCAGCATCTGCGCTGGTCCAGTTGACTGCTATCATCCCCGGTAGGGCACAAGCATCGAAGGCGTTGGAAAGGGAGGGGGATGAGTGAGTGCTTGTCAGTGTAAGTGTGTGTGTGTGTGTGTCCAGAGTTCAGCGGAGACAGTGTCCTTCGCACTATCAGGCTAAGTAAACAGTCTGCCAGCCAACCCAGGTGGCTGGCAGACTGTTTCAGGGAATCAGGGAACAAACTAACATTAACATTTATCTCCGGTCCTAACCCAAACCAAACAACAAATTTACAATCAGAATATACCACTCCACATAATAACAAGGAGAAAAATAAAATTAAAATAAATAAAACAAAAAATTATAATGGATCCTTAATCAGATCATAATGAGAAAAACTTCAATTTATACCGTGCTGACTCACAAGTCATTTTCAAGGCCCTACAAGATTAGAGAGACAATAAGGGATCAGATGTCTTCTTCTTTGATTTTCTGACTCTTTTTGATTTATTTCAGTTTTGCCTGCTTTCTTCTGTACAGGGCATCTTGCTACTGCCACCTTATACTTTCTACTTATGTCAAGATCCACAGCCATGATGATATACACATGTTAGTCCCAGCTGATGGTTTGTCATTACCAGGGTGTTACAGAAGAAACATCTCACGGTAGCTAAAATCAGTGAGCTCTCTCAAGACCTTTGCAGCACTGATTTCAGACAGGAACAGGAATTGTCAGAAGAGTTGTCCAAGAGCCAAGGACCACTTATGGAGAGAGCTAGAGAAAGATCTGGCATCAGCAGGTAACAACTGTTTCGGAGAAAACAATAAATAATGCAGCTGCCGAGACCTGCATGCATCACTCAAGTCTCCATTGCTGAACAAAAAGCACGTTGAAGCACGTTTAACATGTGCTAAACAACATTTAGACAAAGCTGCAAAATATTGGGAGAATATAAGTCTGGTCAGATGAGGCACAGATTTAATGTTATAATACACATCAGTTGTGCAGGTCAAAAGACACTGCATATCTCCCCAAAAACTCCATACCAACAGTGAAGTTTGGAGGTGCGAACAACATGGTGTGGGGCTATTTTTCACCATATGGTACTGGGACGCTTTATAACTTTGAAAGGACCTTGATAAAAAATCTGCTGCCAGGATGATAAAGATGAAATGAGGGTGGATTTTTCAGTAAGACACTGATCCCAGACACACGTTCAATGAAACTCACTTGGTTTCAGAGAAATGAGGCAAATAGAATGACCCGGCCAATCAGCTGACCTGGATACAAGTGAAAATCTATGGAATGAACTAAAGATCTATAGGACGTGCCGATGGAACCGTCAGGAATACTGATTGTGCGAAAGAATCGGACAAAATCCCACCTGATCAATGCTACTTGTTTCTCCATACCTGTGGCATGTCCAGCGGGGTGGCCTGGGAGGGCACAGGCCACCCCCCCAACCAGACTGGCCACCCCAGGTGCCACCCCGAATCAAATGTGAAATGTACGATTATGTTTTCGCAGTGGAGCTCAGGGATTCGAGTGCAAGTGAATGCAGCATCGGCTTGTGCACTATGAGCATTACGTTAGCAAAGGAAGGAGAGCCAAGCACGAAAGACGGCACCGCAGAAAACAGTTTTTCAGTGAAGGAAAATGAGGAGAGAATAAATGTCCCGGTAAGTAATATTAAGTATGTTGAGTTTAGTAAACTTTGGCGAAATTAGAATACCAAGGAAAAAATAACACTCAAAGAATTATTGCAACCGTCAAATATTTCAGACAGTAGGCTGCTGAGGGGAGCTAGCACAAGAGTTATGAGTTATAAGATATAATCCAAGTCGTAACATTGCTGTGTGGAGCTGCAGATTTGGTTGCTTAATACTGGCAGTGTCACCATGCCAGCTGACTGTACTTCAGTGTTGTTCTTTATACATCAATAAACCAAAGTTTACCATGAGGCAGCACTTACACTACACTGTGCGGTTTAGCTAATTTCTCTCATTGCTTATCCTATCTTCCAGCTCCATGTTATGAATAGAGTGTAAATCACCCCTGTGCCATGTTCAATGCAGGGATGTGCAGTTCTGGTTCTCAAGGCTCCTGTCCTCCTGGTTTCAGATGTTTCCATACTTCAAAACAGCTGATTTAAAGAATCATTTACAGACTTGTGCACAACTAGGTGTTTGGGGATTATTTGATTTAAACTGGCCCCGTTGGTATAGGTAACATCTAAAACGTGCAGGATAGGTGTCCATGAGGGCCAGAATTTGACATCCCTGACTTCTAGTCAAGGTACATACATCAGGAAAGTTGTTGTTTGTGACATAAGTTTTTGCTTTATTACTTCAGGGCCAACCAGTAGAGATAAAAGAACAGAAAAGATCTCAAAATATTGAGAATTTCTTCCTTAAGAAGGCTAAAATACAACCAGAAGCAGAGAGCTCCTTTTTTCCTGTTTCAAAATCAAACACCAGTTTGTGAGAAGAGTATCTTCTTTTTTTAATAGGCAGATAAAGTTTTGCATTGGCATTGGCTAATTTGCCAGTTGTATGTTAAAAATGTTCATATTTTAATATTCAAAACTGTTTTTGCATCTAGGAGCTGTCGTCACCAACAGAGGCTTTGAATTGATTAAATATTAAATAAACGGTGCCGTTTCTCATTATTATAACTTATTTTGTGGACATCTATAATTTCATTTGTTTGCATGTGTAGATTGGTTGGGTTGTTACCAACATCTGGAGACAATTTCACATCAATACCACCTTTAGTAATATGTTTACTTCAGAAATTGGTGATATGTCTGTTTTTGTTCATTTACAAATAAACAAATTGGAGTCTATTACAAACATATCATTTAGATCACTGTGGTGCAGAACCTGTAATACCTGCAGTGTGCTATCAGAATCAGAATACTTTATTGATCCCTGGGGGAAATTATTTTTTGTTACAGTGCTCCATTTTAAACTAACATTAAGACAAGACAGACAATACACTAACTAAGAATAGTACAATATATACATATATATACATACATACATACATACGTCACTCATAAATAAATAGCTGGAAAAGAAACATGTGTAGTTGTAGCAGCAAACAGTGTGTTAAGTGGATGCGTTGTACAGGGAGATGGCCACAGGCAGGAATGATTTCCTGTGTCGTTCAGTGGTGCTTTTCGGTAATCTCAGTCTCTCACTGAACGAGCTCCTGTGACTGACCAGCATGTCATGGAGTGGGTGGGAGGTGTTATCCAACATTGTCTTTATCTTGGACAGCATCCGCCTCTCCGACACCACCTTGAGGGAGTCCAGCTCCATCCCCACAACATTGCTGGCCTTACGGATCAGTTTATTAAGTCTGTTGGCATCTGCGACCCTCAGCCTGCTCCCCCAGCATGCAACAGCATAGAGGATCGCACTGGCCACAACAGACTCATAGAAAATCCTCAGCATTTTCTGGCAGATGTTGAAGGACCTCAGTCGCCTCAAAAAATAGAGACGACTCTGGCCCTTCCTGTAAAGTGCTGTGGTGTTTTTAGCCCAGTCCAGTTTATTGTCAATGTGTACTCCAAGGTATTTATAGTCCTCCACAATGTCAACACTGACCCCCTGGATTGAAACAGGGGTCAAGTGTTTCCTGGTCTTCCTGAAGTCCACGATCAGTTCCTTGGTCTTTGCCACGTTGAGCTGCAGATGATTCTGCTCACACCACGTGACAAAGGAGTCGACCACAGCCCGGTACTCTGTCTCATCATCCCTGCTGATGCATCCAACCACCGCAGAGTCATCAGAAAACTTCTGAAGATGGCAGGTCTCTGTGCAGTGGCTGAAGTCTGTGGTGTAGAGGGTGAAGAGGAAGGGGGAGAGGACAGTCCCCTGTGGTGCCCCTGTGTTGCTGATCACCTTGTCAGACACACACTGTGGGAGACGTACATATTGTGGTCTTCCTGTCAGGTAATCAACAATCCAGGACACCAGAGAAGCATCCACCTGCATCGCTGCTAACTTATCACCCAGGTGGGTCGGCCTGATGGTGTTGAAAGCACTGGAAAAGTCAAAAAACATGACCCTCACAGTGCTCGCCGGCTGGTCCAGATGGGTGTAGACACGATTGAGCAGGTAGATGATGGCGTCCTCAGTTCCGAGACGAGGCTGATAAGCGAACTGAAGGGGATCCAGATGTGGTCTTACTATGGGTCGCAGCTGGTCCAGGATGAGCCTTTCCAGGGTCTTCATGATGTGGGAGGTCAGTGCCACGGGCCTGTAATCCTGGGGGCCACTGGGACGTGGCGTCTTTGGTACAGGGACGAGGCATGATGTCTTCCACATCACCGGGACCCTCTGCAGACTCAGACTCAGCATAAACAGTTTATGAAAGACTCCACACAGCTGGGGGGCACAGGTCTTGAGGACAAGGGGACTCACTCCGTCTGGTCCAGCAGACTTGCCTGAGTGAAGTCTCCTCATTTGCATCTCAACCTGGTATTGAGTGAAGGTGATGGGTGGGGGAGGGGTGTCAGGACTCTCACAGGAGGCAACATGTGAAGAGAGAGGCTGGCACAGTGGTGTGGCTCTGGATTCCAGGCTGACTGCAGGTGAGGTTGTGGGGGTAGGAGCAGACACTGTGGTGTCGAATCTATTGAAAAACAGATTCAACTCGTCGGCTCTATTCTCACCTCCCTCAGCTCCCCTGCTGTTGGTTGGCCTGAATCCAGTGATGGTCTTCATGCCCCTCCACACCTCTCTCATGCTGTTCTGCTGGAGTTTCCACTCCAGCTTCCTCCTGTAATTGTCCTTAGCCTCTCTGATCTTGTCCTTTAGTAACACCTGGATCTTCCTCACCTCCTCTTTGTTGCCCCCTCTGAAAGCCCTCTTCTTGTTGTTGAGGAGGGCTTTGATGTCCTTAGTCCTTATAATCTCTGTAATGAAATATTGTGGTCAGTAGTACTGTAGACTGCATTGAGGTCTAGCAGGACAAGCATATAAGCACAGAAATGAGTCTCAGAGAAGATCCTTTGCAACATTCAGTAGTGCTTTTTCTCCCCTGGTTATTAAAAATGCAGAATTTCATCATCATCATCATCATCGTTTATTTGTATAGCACTTTAAGAACACACCAGGCAGACCAAAGTGCTGAACAACACAGATCAAAACAACAACCAAATTAAAAATACCATAAAATCATTACAAACAATAAAATAAATAAGAAGGTGTCAGTTTCCTACAGAGTTAAAAGCCAGGGAATAAAAATAGGTTTTCAATCTGGACTTAAAGACCTGCACTGATGACGCTTGTCTAATTTGGAGGGGAAGGTTATTCCAGAGCATCGGAGCCGCAATTGAAAAGGCACGGTCTCCTCTGCATTTCAGCCGCGACTTAGGGACCGACAGCAGCAGCTGCTCAGCTGAACGGAGCGAGCGAGGAGGAACATGTGGCTTCAGCAAGTCAGTTAAGTACACAGGAGCCAGACCATTTAAAGATTTAAAAACCAATAAAAGGACCTTAAAACGAACCCTAAAATCAATGGGAAGCCAATGCAAGGAAGCCAGAACCGATGTGATCGAATTTCCTACTACCGGTTAAAAATCGCGCCGCCGCGTTTTGCACTAACTGCAGGCGTGACAAGGTGCCCGACCCGACCCCTATTAAAAGGGAATTACAATAGTCCAGACGTGAGGTGATAAAAGCATGAATTAGAGTTTCCAAATTGGGTTTGGAAAGGAAAGGCTTAACCTTCGACAGGCGTCTGAGGTGATAAAAAGCTGATTTTACCACCCCACTTACATGACCTTCAAAAGTAAGCGCAGAATCAAGTTTAACACCAAGATTAGTGACTGAACTTTTCAGATGAGAGGTCAAATCACCAAAATCAACATCTGGAGAATCAGTAGAACGATGCGGGCCATATAAAATTGCTTCCGTTTTGCAACCATTAAAATTCAAAAAATTATTTGCCATCCATAATTTAATATCGCTAAGACAGTCAAGCAGTGATTGACATGGGGAGGTATCCAAATGACTAAAAGGTAAGTAAAGCTGACAGTCACCGGCATACAAATGAAATGACACTCCGTGTTTACGAAAAATCGCACCAAGGGGGAGTAAATACAGCGAGAAAAGTAATGGCCCAAGGATAGATCCCTGGGCACACCCCAAAGCAGAGGGGCCACAGAGGAAGCGGCCAACCCCAGCTTGACACAAAAACTCCTTTCGGAAAGATATGATTTTATCCATGACAATGCCAGATCAGAAATTCCCACACAGTGATGTAAGCGGGAGATCAGCAGGTCGTGGTCCACTGTGTCAAATGCAGCTTTCATATCCAATAAGACAAGCACAGCATATTTACCACAATCAGTAGCAACAAGAATGTCATTCATAACTTTAACAAGAGCTGTCTCCGTACTGTGAAAGGGCTTAAAACCAGATTGGAAAATTTCAGACAATTGCGAGTCGCTCAAATAATCCAACAGTTGGGTATGTACAATCCTCTCCAAGATCTTGCTTAAAAAGGGAAGTTTGGAGATAGGTCTAAAATTTGACATAGTAGAACTATCAAGGCCAGGTTTCTTAAGTAAGGGGTGTATGACTGCATGTTTAAACCCACTAGGAACTTGACCGGTTAACAGACTAGTATTGATAATTTTCAGGATATAAGGTCCAAGGATGGGAAATACTTTTTGGAGAAAGCGGGGAGTAACAACATCATTTGGGGAGCCACAGGGCTTAGCATGTAGCACCAACTCCTCTAAGTCACGCAGAGAAATCGGTGCAAAAGCAGGGAATAAGCTTGAGCAAGGAGAATGCATGGCCGGATCAACAATAGGTGGAATCAGAGGCCTCAGGCTAGCAATTTTGTCCACAAAAAAGGTGATAAACTTATTGCACATAGCCTCAGAGGACGGCAAAAGGTTGTAACCCTCCAAGTTAAGTACAGAATTAATCGTATTGTATAAAACACGAGGGTTATGAGAGTTGGCCGAAATAAGTTGAGAAAAGTAGGAGTGTTTATCGGCCTTAACTGCCCTCTGATAAGTTTTCCAACTAATCTTTAGGGCTTCCAGGGAGACATGCAATCTGTCTTTTTTCCACTGTCTTTCACATTTCCTACATTGTCTTCTAATAGCTCGGGTATGATCTGTTAACCAAGGATTAGTCTTAGATTTACATTTTCTTACTCTCAAAGGGGCAACAACATCAAGCACAGATTTACAAGCAAAGTCAAAATACAAAAGTAGGTCATCTGTAGTGGGCAACTCAGGGGCATAAGACATTAATTTGTCAAACAGTATAGAAAACCGTTCGGCAGAATCAGAGCCAAAGGCACGATAACATCGAGCAGGTGCAGTCTGATTTGCAAAAGCGTTAGAAGGAGCAATATCAAATAAGATAGGCATATGATCAGAAAATACTGCATCTTCAACCCGTACATTGCAAACAGATAAACCATGAGATAAAACTAAGTCCAGTGTGTGACCACGTTCTTGAGTGGCACCACTAACAAATTGGACAAAATTAAAAGAGTTCACTAAGTCCAGAAAGTCCTTGGCCAGGGGCTTCCCCGGACAGCAAACGTGAATATTAAAATCACCAAGCAGGAGGATCTGGTCATATCGTGATGCACAATCTGCAAGAAACTCGGAGAACTCTGATAAGAACACCTTGTTATATTTCGGCGGGCGATAAACAATCGCACATAACAACGAAGGCGAGTGGCCCAGTTTACATAAACAGAGTTCAAAGCTGGTGTAGCGAGACGAAGGGAAAAGCTGCTTCAAGTCCAAGTGAGCCTTAAAAACAACAGCAAGCCCTCCTCCGCGACCAGAAGCTCTCGGAACATTAAAAAAGGTACAGTCAGCGGGTACTAGTTCAATGAAAGCGCTTAACTCACCGGGAGATATCCAGGTTTCAGTCAAGAAGAGTAAATCCAGAACGCGAGAGAGAAAAAAATCCTTCAATATGAAGGTCTTGTTGACCACCGACCTGGTATTTATTAGACCCAGCCTGAGAGGGACTGGGTCCAAAACTTCCGAGGTATTAGCAACCAGATCCACCGGTCGAAGATTTTTCTTGTCAACTCCGCGCCAGCGCATATGCCGTAGAGGAGAGAGTTTTGCTGGACCATTTTCGAAAGACCCAACAACAGGAACCAGCCAGGAGTCCACCGGATCCAAGGCACGCAATGGCACCAATAGTTGCGGACAAAAGCGGCGGATGCAGCAGAGCTCATGGGGAAAATGAGCAATCCAGGATTTCAGCTTCACAAGACGACCTCCACGGTTACCCCGTCTCCTACGTCGCTTCCGCAGATCCGGTGACGGTGGTAGGGAACGCCAGTACGGTGGTATTGGTGACGGTGGTAGGGAACGCCAGTACGGTGGTATTGGTTCCAGATAGGGAGGAAAAAAGCCTTGGCTGTCATATTCAGGCCGGTCAGACATCCGGATGGATAAACCTATTTCCAATAATGTCTGGCGATCATAGGAAAAAGTACAACACACATGTAACACAAAGTTAACTAAAAACAATAAAACAAAACAAATAAAGGAGAGCGATAGACGGCGTGCCGAACACACAGGCGCCATCTTGAATGGCGCCTGTGTGGAATAGAATTTGACTAAATTAAGTTTATTAATTCCCTTGAAAACTCATTCCCAGGCAGATTGATGTACATCCACCATGACATCCACAAATTTGATTAAAAATTGATCACTGTGTTCACAAAAAATCTTAAAACCATTTAATGACATCCTGATTGCTTCATAATGATGTCTACAGAGACAAAATCATTTGGGTTCATTTATAATCTAATTTTATGATATACAATTTTAATTTTATTTTAAAATTCTACTGTTGTTTATTACAACTATTAGAACTTTACGACATCCATTTATTATTGTAGGGTCGACCTAACAATATCAGCTGACTTGTGTTGTGGCATTATGTAAATAAAAACTGAATAAAACTGACGACCTTTAAGGGTGATTTGTTTAACTATTATATTTGCTCTTAGTAGTTATGTGTCAGTTGTAAAACCTGATAAAACATAACTTAATTCTGGTGGTAGACAAGTGGCGTAAACACGTGGTAATGTTTTGGTGAATTATAGAGGTAAACTGGTGAACTATGCAGGATTTTCACTCAGGAGAATCCATTGGTCAAACCTTGGATTCAGGAGGGATACGCTCGTTTTAGATGTGCTGGTGCACAATGGACCTGCTCTTTATGCTCTTGAGTATATTTGAGGCTGCATCGGAGTTTGTGCTGTTCACATGTGCTTTGTGAACTCTGAGAAGGCATGTGACCATGCCCCATCCTGTGGGAGGGGCTCTGGTATATCTGGCACGTTGCTTTGAGCCTTTAGGTCCTTGTAGCTCACAGTGAGAGCTTGGTCTGCTTTGCTGGGTAATATGGTTCTGTTGGCTTCATCGGGTGTTGGTCTCCTCTTCCTCCTAGTTCATTAGAATGAAGCAGCGAGAAATGAATTAGCACCTCCAAGTCTGAGGCCATGGTTCTCAGCCAGAAAAGGGTGAAGTGCCCACTCTGGGTCTGTGGAGAAGTGTAGGTATCAGTCACGAATGAGGGGAGCTGAAGATTGACAAATGGATTGGGGCTGCATCTGCAGTGATACAGATGCTATACATAACAATCTGTTGTAGTGAAGCAAAAGCTGAGCATAAAAGGGTAGCTGCTGATTTACCGGCCAGTCTATGTCCCGACTCCCACCTATGGTCATGAGGGAATGAGGTAATGACTGGAAGAATGAGACTGCAGATACAAGCAGCAGAAATGAGCTGTCTCTGAAGAGTGGCCGATCTCTCCCTTAGGGATCGGGTGGGAGTTTCAGTCATTCAGGAGGAACTCAGAGTACAGCGACTTCTCCTCTGCACTCAAAGGAGCCACACATGCCACACAGTTCTTCTTGGCTCATTTGGGAACACTTTGTTGTTCCCCCTAATGAGCTGAAGGAGGTGGGTGAGGTGCGGAAAGTCTCGGCTTCTCTGCTTAGGCTGCTGCCCCCGTGATCCCGGTCAGAATATGTTTCAGAGGATGGACGGATGTATAAATGTGTGGATGGATATTTTCACTCACAAAGGTAATGGCTTTGTTGGCGTAGGGATAGAGCACACTGACTAATCATATCTGTCTCCCTATACTGCAGCAGCCCACACACTAGCAGCAGTATCACATTATATTTAGCACTTTAATACACACAGAGCCAGGCAAGATATAGACAGCACACTCATAAACAGCTTGATATTAAAAATCTCTCCTCCTTTCTATGTAAATAATCTCATCTCCCTCCTCCTCCACTCTCCCCCCTCCATGTAAATATCCAAAGCTCTTCCTTTCCTTCCATATAAATAACTCCTCTATTAAAAGGCTCATGCTGTCACTCCCTCTCTGTCCCTCTTCCTACTGGGTGCTAATAAAGATTGGAACAGGGCTGGTTATTTATCCACATTGTATTAAAAATATTCATAGCTCAGAAAAGCTGTTATGGATGTATATATGGCTTTATCACAAACTGTGGGTGTTGTATGCTGAGCCTCGATGCACATGATACAAATGGCATGTTTAAAATACTGGTGGCAAAAATAAGCCAAACAAGGATAAGTGTGATACTTTCACTTTTGACATAATTATCAAAGAGATGCATCAAATGTGAAGTTTATGTCACAGACTTAAAGGCAAACACAGCCTTACACATATACACACATACAGTCAGTAATCAGATTTGTTGCAGGAACCATATTAATTCATTAGTTCATGAGTTGCATCCTTCCATCATTCATGGCATTAATAAGAGGCCTGTTCAGCTAAATCAACTTGCAGCTATAGTTCACTTTCTATTAAGAACCTTCTTAGTAGAAATATGTCTGTAGCTCAAGTCTCCAGAACTGCTGACAAAGTAAACACGGCTTCTGAACTTGGAAAGCGTCAGAAGTCAAAGGAGGTTTTCTGAGTGTCAAATTATGGCTAGACTGAAGGTTTCTAAGGAGAGCACACCATCAGAAAATCAATGCATAAAGCTTTGCCACTTCAGAAAAATGACTTCATCACGACAGAGAATTTTCTGAATACAAAATAAAAGGCACATTTCAGCTAAAGTCCTATCAATACTTGGCTGTCTAGCAAGGGTCTTAGAGGAGGAGTAGCATCTCCACTCCAGCTCTCAGGAGGGGAAACAAGTGCAAATGCTCAGAGTGAGGTGAGACACAGCAATATTTCAAAGTGACAAGTGAGGAAATGTTTCTAGTTAGCATTTAATGACTCGGGGGCTCCAGAATGAGGCCATCCCCATAGACACCAAAGTTAAAATGCCCAACTTTAGTGACCAAAGGTGGTTTTGTGTCTCTATATTTAAAGCCTTTATAACACTGGTGGAAATTTCCAGAACTCTTGGTCATTTTGATCAAAAACATAGGAAAACATGAGTGTCTGAACTGGATCTCTCAGGCATATCTGCAGTGTCAGCACCTTTTGCAGCATTTTTTATCATATTATCTCACAAATCATACTGCTTGCCTTGTGGTACAGCCCATGTTATCAGAATACTCTACAGGATGTGGGTATGTGGGTTGCGAACATACAATCTGTGGATACAGCCCACTAACCAAGCACTGACAGCGCTGCCAGTGCTTGGTTAGGAGAGAAATATTTCATTCTCTTGTCCAGGTACGGTCTTTTACTCTCTTAAACTCTTATTCCTCGACCCCTGCTTTGAATCTTAGTCCAGGAGGATATTGGACCCCAAACTAATCTCGAAGCTTTAAAGAAATTACTGAAGACCAAAGAAGAGCAAGAAGTGCTGGCTGACAAGGACCTTCCTCCACAGCCACTAAACATTAATGGCACACTTGAAGACTGACAAAGACAAACACTGCTGCACTGCTAGCCGTTTATAAGAGCCCTCACTGTACCATGTCAGAATTAAAGGGTTAGCAGATTTTGCACAAGCCTGCAAATTATATGCTGCTTGCACTACATTTTCTGTAATTCATTAATGTTCAGATTCAGTTTTGTTTAACTCATAGTTCCACTCATCCATCTTTGCTGCTAATTTAATACACAGTTGTGGGAGGAATGCTGTCATAAGACCAGTATATGTCACAGGATAGCCTGTGTTAGAAGTTTAGATAAACCGAAATTAAAGGATTTTTATTCTCTGAGTACTGAATAGTGGAGATGAGGCAACACTTGTATTATTGACACTGGTGTCCACAAACCAAACCCCCGACAAACTGAGATGTGTTTGTTTAAATGCTGATATTACTGTTAGACATAGAACTGGAATATAAATTCAACATGTGTCCTTGTTCTTGTTCCATGAAATGCAATGTTTGCATGTTCAAAGGAAATGACAAATGCAAAAAAATTTTACCTTTGTCTGTGAGAGCTGGCTGCATACAGCGCTGTCATGTTTTACAGCAAAGGCTCAGTGAATCTGCTTTGATCCTCTGTGGAAGGCAGAGTGTCCCACTGAGAGGCAGGGTGGTGGTCTGCCTGAGTGTGTGTGCTGCAATATTACATTAAAAATGGCATGGAGCCCCCCCTCTAGCACACAGTGTAGTTATCCTGTGGCACACACACACACACACACACACACACACACACACACACACACACACACACACACACACAAACATCCAGAAAATTTTACATGGTTTTTCAATATTATGACTTATTTATAGATGTTATCATGACTCAAGTTCAAAGGCAGGACAAAATATGGAGATCAAAAAGTTCATATGAAATCGGATCATCAGTGATGTGAGTAGTGTGTAGATGTGGATATGTACTATTTAAATAAATCGAACAATAAATAAAATTCAAAGAAACCCAAATGACCTGAAGCCGACAGACTGATAGCTGAGGTCCACATACATCACTCAGGTGACAAACGTTGTTATCAATGAGCCACTCCCTTAGACCAAGTGAACACCAAACTGCAGAGGTGAATTTAGAGGCTTCACAGTGTCCAGTTTTTCATCTTATCTGTAGGGAATCTGTAATGTATTTGTTTGTTTTTTTCAGCCCTGAGAGTCAGATAATTTGTTTTGTGTTTAAGATTAAAGTCAGAGGTGTGATCACTTTTACAGGTGTGCTGACATGTTCACCTATTGGGTTCGACTTAGTTTATAAGTCGTGTGGAGTCGTGTGGAGTATTATAAATGGACTTATCCAACTAATATGACCTGTTGTAAAGCAGCTGCAGCCAAACTGAGAAGCTGGTGCTCATTATTTGTATTTTATGAGTATTTTAGCAGTAACTTGCAGGTAATTTGCACTACTTTGCACAGTATATTTTATGGATGATGCTTGTCAATCAACCTAGCTGGAACTAGCTAATCAGTTAGCGATCCAGCCTGTTGTTCCAATAAGATCACCACTGACATGAAAAACAAACACGGGGGCCTCGAAACTCAAATGTTTGGTTAGTTCTGGGCTCAAGACCAAAGCCTGTTTCAGAACACAGTGTATGATTTTAAAGAAATACTATTTATAAATAAATAGTATATATTTATATATTAAAATTGTTAATGCAGTTTTGACAACTTTATTATGTCTAATAAAGATGATGTTTTTTGTTATTGGAGCTTTTTCATTATCATACAGTTTTTGTCCTATTTTATGATGTATTTGTTGTTTTATTATATTTTATTTACCCTTTAATTTATTTCTGTAATTCGAGTTTTTTCTAAATCTTATTTGCAATATTCTTATCCCAGTTTTTGGTCATTGTTATGGATTACAGCTGCTTACTTTGCACGTTACATCATGACCTCAAATTTCATATCAGAATCTTAATCAGTCAGACAGTGACTGAAGCTTCACGATGCTGGGACACAGTGACATTTTAAAAACTTAATGTAAATGCAATCTGCACATGAGTGTATGAATGTAAAGGCGAGCAGAGATTCATGTCTGTTTAGAAAACAAGGACCACAGGAGGAGACTCAGTAGTGCACCACCACTGTTCCTGCTGCATGCACTTGTATTGTGTGCAGTTTTGAGTACTGACTACCGACTGAGTGTGTGGGGAGAAGATGCTGTCCTAACACAACCTGCTGAAGTTTGACTTTGGAAGTTACTTTGACTGTTGCAGTGGTTGAAGCTCCTCAGGAAAGAACGCCAAATTGTGGCAAATGTGTGCAGCTCAAGGACTGAATATGAGTAGTTGCTCACTTTGAAGTAGATATTCCATTTTTTCTGATGGTTTGTATCCAGGCTGCTCCCAGCTCCGAGTGTTTGGATCTCATCACATGACATGACCTGTGATGGAAGATCCAGTTCTGAGAGTGTTTTATCTTCTCTGTACCTCGGAGGACGGCAGCATCAGTATGATACTGTAATGAACAGCTGCAGAGACGACTTGTTAAGCTTCAGCACAGTTCGGTGACGGATCTTGGTGTCGGTGGTGTGATGTATGTAAGGGTTGTGTGTTCAGGCAGAGACAGATGAGGAGGAGGAATGCATCCCGGATACACCATTACATACACGCATGCTTCACTGCCTCCTACACTTGAATTGCTAATAACGCTCATTATAGCACATTTGTGTAATATAATTGCTGCACTGACAGCGATAGATTAACATTGGTCCTGTGTCTGGCTTTCAGCATGGTGCTCTTGCTGTGTTATACAGTATTTAGACACAGCTTTATGACAGCCAAGCATCAGTGGATTGCTGATCACCTTCCCCCCCCCTTTACAAATAAAATGCAGACGGCTCGCTGTGTTTCAAGCTTAAATGCAAGCTTGAAACGTGTTTTCCCCTGAACTTTACTAAGTGCTTAGAAGTCGTGATGTTCACTACTCATTAACAAAAGATTGTAGCTGTCTTACAGAATCTCATAAGCATAGCACCTGTAGTAGCACATGTTGTTTTGTGAAAACCTGTGCATTGCTACAACCACCTCTGTGTGGTTGTAGCAATTGCACTCTTATGCTGTTTGCAGTCTCTCGGTCTTCTTTGAGTGAGTCTTTTCGGCTTCTCTGTCCTCTGTTTTCACTGCAACCTTTCTGTTCTGGACTTTCTGTTTCGTTCTTTTTCTTTTTCAATACGAATTATTATAGATGTTTTAAGGCAGTAAAACCCCTCACTACATAGTTTATACACTTTTCTCAGACAGGCACGAACATTTTCACACTTTTCTCTCTTCTACTGTCACAGTCTGGCAGAGGCAGACTATAGGGAGTGAAGAAGTTGGACCCAAGTGCGTACACGCAAAATAACAAGACTTAATATTAACTGAAAACGAGCAGTTTATTGAAGGCTGATCTTAGCAAAGACAAAACTAAATCATAACCTAAACTGGGGGAGCTAAACATAACAAAACCCTGGAACATGAACATAGAGACCTGGCATGAATGCATCATCTTGGAGACATGGCATGGAGACAAGGTAGGATAGCAGACGCTCGGGCCAGGCATGAATGAACACACACACAGACTAAAAGCACACAGGAGGTGATCAGGGGAAGTGGAAACACATGGGAAAACAGCTGGCACAAATGAACATAATGACATCACAGTAGAAGAGTAAAAGTAAACACAATGAACACAGGAACACATGACCTCTTCAAAATAAAACAGGAAGCATACTGAGACAGACATGACAACATGAACTTGACAACAAATGACATGCAGACATGAAACACATACGACAGGGGAGACGTAATACAGGGGTAGAAAACGCAAAGGGAAACTAACAAACAAAGAAGTGTAATGACAACCTAGGCATGATAGAATGAACTTAGAAAACCTAAAGGACTTAAACATAATAACAAAATGACCCAGGATCATGACATCTACTTAAACTCTCTCAAAGTTCAAACCTTCATGGAAAATTAAGTCCAGTATTATAGAATGAAAGCAAAGATCAAACCTTGTTTTCAGGCCCAGAACATGGGAATAGAGCAGCTGCAAGAGAATTCAACATTAATGAATCAATGGTAGGGAAGTGGAGGAAGCAAGAAGAATGAGTTGAGTAAAGTTTGACTTATCGGACTGTTTTGTTTTCCCTAATGCGCCTTATACAGTGTTGGGTAAGTTACTTTAAAATAGTAACTGAGTTACATTACTAGTTACTTCTCTCAAAAGTAACTCAGTTACTTCAAGTTACTCGTTACTTTCAAAGTAACTAGTTACTAGGGAAAGTAACTTTGGTTTTACTCAGAATTCTCTTGTTAATGTGTTTCTTCCATAACTTTGCCAGTCTTCTAGCTTGCTTACTTGCCACAGTGCACTGTGCCATCTACCAATAGAAAGGATATGATAACGTGCATATTTCCACGAGAGAAATCCCACGCCTGGACCGTCATTGACTGCTGCCATGATTCTAGCCTACGTCACAGCGTCATGTGCGCCTTTTACATCAACACAAAAACTGCAGTCGTGGTGCTTTCAATTGTACTCAGAACTCAGAAATTCTGCCTTCTGAATAGGAAGATGTAGGTAACACCAGACTGCAGATGAGCTGCATACAGGGCTGGACTGGGACAAAAAAATCGGCCCGGGCATTTTGACTAGAGACCGGCCGCCATTATAGGAAAAATCATAAAGCCTTTGAATGAAAATAAACACTGTTGTGACAGTGATGTACACTGTTTTGATGGTATATATGCATCAATCTATCAATTGTTTGTTGTAAGATTCAGATAATTATTTTTTAAAAGCGAGACATTTTAAATGAGAATAAAAAGAAAAGTATTTTTTTGTGCCCCCCTCTCCCTGTTAATGCCCTACCTGCCCCCTTGGCCACACTTTGCTAGACCCGCCCCTGCACAGTTACCAGCTGTCAGCTACCTAAAAAAGGATCCTGGTGTTATTTGTCTCTCAGAAACAGTTCATAACTTCAACTCATCCATGTCACCTAAAAGGTAAACCTGTTTCTCCATCACAGCTCTGATGATTCAGTAAGGACATCTCCTGGTTTCATCTTCATGTTTCCCTCTCACCAGATAACCAAACCATATCATGACCAGCAAACATCAGCTGATACTAGAAATTAATATTAAATAAATTCTAACATTCTAACAACAGCTGATCAAGCTTAAACATGCTGCTGTTGTTTAGCGCGACATCCGCTGGTTTCCTCTTTCTGGCGCAAAGTGGGCGATAAACAAACAAGAGAGCCGATCAGCTGATCATTGATCAGTTTTCATGATTGAAGTAGAAACAGGAGAGGGAGGGGGAGAATGAAAGAAGAAGAGGCAGCTGTGCAGCGTAAAGACACAGAATAACTCCAGCTTTGTGCCTTTTTCATTGTAGCTGAATTACGGGACAAACTGTTCCTTTTCACCTCAATAAGAAACGCGTAATATTTTCTCTGAATACCAGACGGGACGGTTGGCAACTCTAATAACTTATGAACAAAATAAAGTTCAACATCAGTAACATAGCACCCACCCAGCAGTATAGAAACTCCGTCATGCTAGCTAGCACGCAGTACGGAAAAAGTCAGAATAGCGAAAATAAACTCGACCTAAACTTGGTTTATATCTGACCCAGAGAGACTGCAGGTCATAACTTCTTACCTGAAGTTCAGTTCACACTTGGACCGGCGGCCGCCTCGGGTCTCTTTTCCTTCTGTGTCCCTTTCCCTCCTCCAACTGCTGGCCTCCACCACTTGCTAATATTACTGAATCTGTGGAAGCTCCGCGATAGCCACCACACGAAGTAACGAGTAACGACCCTTTCTAAATCCTAGTAACGACTAACGCGTTCCTGGTTTTGGCATAATAACTAGTTACCGTGCTCGTTACCACAATAATAACGTAGTTACTGTAACGCGTTATTTAATAACGCGTTAGTCCCAACACTGGCCTTATAATCCAAAAATACGGTAGCTTCTACCTTTCTTTAGCATGTCCAGAAGTCCAACTTTTTGTGCGATGGTTAGCATCTTCCTCTGCCTTTTAGGTGCTCAAACAAAAAAGGTATGTAAAATTACATAATTCAAGCAGTTTTGTCAGTGACTCAACTGAACGCAAGATCAGAAAGATAAAGTTCTGATGGTGGTGTAGTTTGTTTCGTTGTTTCTGTAAAGGGTTGTAAAGGAGCTTGGAAAGAAAAGTGTCTGGACTTCTTTAGGTTGCATGAAGATGTGGCTCTTCTGTGTTGTGCCATGCGCTTGTGAAGTGGCTGTTTGGTCTCTCCGATGTAGAGGTCTGGGCATTCCTCACTGCACTGTACAGCAAACACCACATTGTTAAGTCTGTGTTTTGGAGTTTTGTCTTTCGGGTGAACCAGTTTCTGTCTGAGCGTGTTGCTGGGTCTGAAATGCACCGGGATGTCATGCTTGGAGAAAACTCTCCTGAGTTTCTCTGATACACCGGCTACATAGGGGATGACAATGTTGTTGCGTCTGTCCTTCTTATCCTCCCTCGCTGGTGTCTGGTCTTCTTTTCTGTGCCTCTTTGCTGACTTTAAGAACGCCCATTTAGGATAGCTGCACGTTTTGAGTGCTTCCTTTACATGTGTGTGTTCCTTCTTTTCCCTTCAGGCTTAGAGGGAACATGTTCTGCCCGGTGGTGTAGGGTCCTGATTACTCCAGGTTTGTGTTCCAGAGGGTGATGGGAGTCAAAGAGGAGGTACTGGTCCGTGTGTGTGGGCTTCCGGTAAACTTCGATGTTGAGTTTGCCGTTCTCTTCAATTTGAAATATGTGGTGGTGAGGCAGAGGTCTAACAGTGTGTTTTACACTTTTTAAATGGGCTGATGGCCCTACAACAGTGAAGAGTGCAGTACACTGCATAGATGGAGAATGAAGCTCTATCACTCTGTTGTAAATTTAGCTCTTAAGTGTTTGATATATGTTGGCTGTGTGGAAATTCATGGCTACTTCTGGGCTTTACCCCAGACCTTGAGAAGCACTAACACTGAAGTTAGGTTATGGGAGAAGGACGCAACCCATAACGGCAATGCTCAGTGGCTAGTGGATCTGAGGGCAGACCACAGCGACCTCCCTGAACAGGGTCCAGTAACCATCACAGTGGCAGATATCCAAGAAAGGGTCTCCAGTATGAAGAGTTGGACAGCACCAGGGCCCGACATGGTTCACGCCTACTGGCTGAAGAAGCTGACTGCACTCCACGAGCGTCTGGCAGCACAAATGAACCAGCTGCTAGTCGATGAGAGACACCCGGAATGGCTAACCAAAGGTCGGACTGTCCTGAACCCCAAGGACCCCAAGAAGGGAACGGTCCCCTCCAACTACCGACCAATAACCTGCCTCAGTACTACATGGAAGCTCCTGTCAGGCATCATATCGGCTAAGATGAACAGGCACATGGGTCAATACATGAGCGGGACACAGAAAGGGATTGGCAAGAATACCAGAGGCGCAAAACACCAGCTACTGGTAGACAGAACAGTCAGCCGAGACTGCAAGACCAGACTGACCAACCTGTGCACTGCCTGGATTGATTACAAGAAGGCCTATGACTCAATGCCCCACAGCTGGATACTGGAATGCCTAGAATTGTACAAGATCAACAGGACCCTAAGAGCCTTCATCAGGAACTCAATGGGGATGTGGCGTACAACACTAGAGGCCAACTCCAAGCCCATAGCACAAGTCACCATCAAGTGCGGGATCTACCAAGGAGATGCTCTGTCCCCACTGCTGTTCTGCATAGGCCTGAACCCCCTCAGTGAGATCATTAACAAGACTGGCTACGGATACCGACTACGGAACGGAGCAGTTGTCAGCCACCTCTTGTACATGGATGACATCAAGCTGTATGCCAAGAGTGAACGAGACATCGATTCACTGATCCACACTACCAGGCTATACAGAAATGACATTGGAATGTCGTTCGGACTGGAGAAGTGTAGTCGGATGGTAACAAAGAGAGGGAAGGTAGTCAGAACTGAGGGGATTGAACTACCAGAAGGCAACATTGCAGACATAGAGGACAGTTACAAGTACCTGGGGATCCCGCAGGCGAATGGGAACCATGAAGAGGCCGCTAGAAAAGCTGCAACCACCAAGTACCTGCAGAGGGTCAGGCAAGTCCTGAGGAGTCAGCTGAATGGTAAGAACAAGATCCGGGCCATCAACACGCACGCCCTGCCCGTGATCAGGTACCCTGCTGGGATAATAGGCTGGCCAAAGGAGGAGATAGAAGCCACTGACATAAAGACAAGAAAGCTCCTTACCATGCATGGAGGGTTTCACCCCAAGTCCAGCACCCTGAGGCTGTACGCTAAGCGGAAGGAAGGGGGCCGGGGACTGGTGAGTGTCAGCACCACAGTCCAGGATGAGACAACGAACATCCAAGAATACATTGGGAAGATGGTCCCAACTGACCGAGTGCTCAGTGAATACCTCAGGCAGCAGAAACCCAAGAAAGAGGAGGGAGACGAGGAACCATCATGGAAGGACAGGCCCCTGCACGGTATGTACCACCGGCAGATAGAGGAGGTGGCTGATATCCAGAAATCCTACCAGTGGCTGGACAAAGCTGGACTGAAAGACAGCACAGAGGCACTAATCATGGCTGCACAAGAACAAGCTCTGAGTACAAGATCCATAGAGGCTGGGGTCTATCACACCAGGCAAGACCCCAGGTGCAGGCTGTGTAAAGATGCCCCAGAGACAATCCAGCACATAACAGCAGGGTGCAAGATGCTAGCAGGCAAGGCATACATGGAACGCCATAACCAAGTGGCCGGCATAGTGTACAGGAACATCTGTGCCGAGTATAACCTGGAAGTCCCGAGGTCAAAATGGGAGATGCCCCCAAGGGTGGTGGAGAATGACCGAGCTAAGATCCTTCCAGATACAGACGGACAAAATGGTGGTGGCTAACCAACCGGACATAGTGGTGGTAGACAAACAGAAGCAGACGGCCGTAGTGATCGATGTAGCGGTTCCGAATGACAGCAATATCAGGAAGAAGGAACACGAGAAGCTGGAGAAATACCAAGGGCTCAGAGAAGAGCTCGAGAGGATGTGGAGGGTGAAGGTAACGGTGGTCCCCGTGGTAATCGGAGCACTAGGTGCGGTGACTCCCAAGCTAGGCGAGTGGCTCCAGCAGATCCCGGGAACAACTTCGGAGATCTCTGTCCAGAAGAGCGCAGTCCTGGGAACAGCTAAGATACTGCGCAGGACCCTCAAGCTCCCAGGCCTCTGGTAGAGGACCCGAGCTTGAAGGATAAACCGCCCGCAGGGGCGTGCTGGGTGTTTTATATATATATATATATATATATATATATATGTGTGTACATGTAAGCGTGTATGTGTAAATATATGTGTGTGTATGTATGCATGGGCGTATCCGAATGTATGCAGGTGTATGTATAACTTGTACATATCTTTCTTGTGTAAATGTAAATTCGTCTGTGTTATTGTGTAAATGTTTATGCTATTGTGTACTTCACACACATGGAGAGATGCCAAACTGTCTTTTATGGTTTTTGTAACGATGACACTAAAGAACTATTCTCAATTCTATTCTATTCTATTCTATTCTATGTTGTTATCATATATTTCTTGAAAATATGCACTTATATTGTAACATGTGTGTGAGAGATATCTAGAAGTTGGCCCACTGTAATCGATTGTTGAATGAGGAATTCTGTAAATGAGTGCTGTTCAGGGATCCAAGCCAATCAGTCTGGAAGGACCTGTGCTTAATGGACTTCTGTCTTTTCTTCTATGCTTACAGTCATCATGGTTGTCTTGTGTTGTTTTACAAAAGCTTTCTTGTCTTGGGCTTGTGCTAGCCTAGTTTAAGACGATGGTATGTGTTTATAGCATATGCTTAGATAAATGTGTTCATTCCCCAACCTGTGATTGGAGCAGTTTCCATTAATAAGCTGATGTGATGTGATTCATATTACTGATTACTGCTATATGCTGTTATTTAGGCACTTGCAGTGTGTGTCTGTGTGAAAGAGGAAGAGAGAGAAAGAGAATGTGTGTCTGCTCCAGTAGGGCCACAAAAACCTGGGTCCTAGTTACACATGTGGATGCAGCTTTAAATTGCCACAGATTCTGACTGTAAGGTCCTACTTCTGTCAGAGAAAAGCCAGGCTTTAAACCTCTGTTGTATTTTTACCCTACCACTTAATTTAGAAACTCTTCAGCAGCCCTAGTTGGACTTCACACAGAGTGTAGAGCGAGTATGGAACAGACTGATGTTTTTACTAAGAGATGTGTTGGGAATTTACTGGACATCAGAAAGAAACACAGCTCAATAACAAAAGGTGCACAAAAAACATGCAAGAATATAAGGAGACACAGATGAGCTAATTACACTGGCAAAAGAGATCACTGAAGGAGGGGAAAAGGGAACAAGACTACACAGAAGGAAAAGCAATTACCAAAATAAAACAGGATATAAGCAGTGCTGAAACAATAAAACATGAAGGGAGGGATATAAAAAGAAAAAATATTGTATTACTGCCAAACTGTATCAGAATAATTCAGTGATTACAGATAATAAACAGTGATAATAACTCAAGCAGTTTCTGATTGTTTTTCACCTAAAATTCACTGAACATGATCATTGCCACACTCTGCAGACACTCTCCTGTTTGGCCCAATTCCATCATCATGAGATCATTAAAAACTAGACAGACAGATGGTGGAGAAGAAGGTGGAGACTCTGTATCATGTACACTGTATTATTCAGCAATTGGCATGATGCATAACAGGAGGCTGTGGCATGACAACAAAACTAATTATAATGATAAACAGAACATTGTCAGCTGCCAACAGTCACAGAAAACATGAACGAACTGACTCTCAGCACAATCAGCTCCACCTGCATGTTGGAGACAGAGAAGAAGTGCTGCCTGTGAATGTAAATATGCTTTACATGTAGCTATGCCTGTGTATCTTTAACTACACGAATTTACAAACACATGTACTTTTTCTGATTCACATTTACACTGACATAGCTATACATCATATTTCCACATACAGAACAGTCATCTAAAGTACTTTGATGTAGTCGACATCACAAATCTGTCATATTTCAATGTACACCTGCCAATAATGACAGACTAAGAATTTAAAAGTAATAAAAAAATGAATATGCACAGGACTTGCTTCCCCACAGTGTTTCACAGACACAGACCAAAGTGCTACACAACAATCAACAAAAATAACTTGAAAAAACATAATGACAAAAGAGAAGAAGTGAGTTATTAATTTAAAGTTTGAAAACTGTTAGTAAAGCAGACAACCTGACCTAGATGGAGAACTTTCTAATCTATTGTCTTTTGCTCCGTCGTGCATTCCAAAGGTGGAGTCTTCCCGGGGCACCCACCTTCCCTGTTCCTTGCCTACACACCTGAAGTTAATAGCTGATTACCTTTGTGTAGTTTGCTGTCACTCACAGGTTTCATAAGGCTGAAGCTTTCCTTCAGTTGATGCACAGAAACCCGCTTTTGTGACTTACTGGACTTACCTTTCTTTTTTTTATAGATATGCCAGGGGCCTCGGGAATGTCATCTGTTGAAACAAGGAAATCTGTGAAGGAAAGCTCGGCTTGGAGGAAACTCTGTCTGCTGTTCCAGTCTGCTGACTGGCGGTAAATACTTTATACTGCACGATAGATACTCAGCGGCAAATATAATGTGTTATTATTTATTATTATTGCTTGTTTGGCTGATAGTTGCCCAGTTATGTCTACTAATCAAGGCTAACTCATTCATTGTTAACCACTTTCCTTTCTCTCTGTGCTTGATGCGAGCAGTAAACTCCCCACTGTCTCTATTCTCCTGCTTGTGTCGTGCTGTATGCAGAGCTGTACACATGAATATGCTGTTCTGCAGTTTTAGCAGTTACCATTACATTTAGAGCTGCATAAACTGTACAATTAACTTGTGCCAAATTCCTAAGTAAATGTTCTTATGTAATTTCACTCATTATTTTTTAAATAGTTTACAGTAAATCTGTAATTTTACTATAACTTAAGTGATTTAACTTCTTTATTAGAAATTATTATACTTTAATCGATAAGAATGCCTGTCTTTATATAAATAGCACAGTCAGTCAAAGGAAAACTGTTTCCCCTGTCCTCAAAACTGAGAGAAATACTACAGCATAGAGACTGAAAGTAGTAATATGCCTTTTTGTTCTCCAGACGATCATAAGTATTTTTGTGTTTTGTTTTTATAATCTTCAGACTTGCTCTTATGGACACCAGCTTTTTAGTACCTTTGTTTCAGCACGGTTTCATTTTAACAACTCTGAGCCATGAGTGAGATCTTTGGGATCTTTCTTCATGAACTCCTGTAGACCATATCACAACAAGGGCCAAAAAACGTTTATTAGTAGCAGCATGTGCCTTTTTGAGCATTAAAATGACTCTTACACATTTGTCTATATATTTACCAAAACAGCTTGAATAATAAGATAAAATAAGAACAGAAAAAGATAAGATACGACAATGACAAGAAGAAATAACTAATAAAAAATTTTAAAATGTTGTTTCCACTGGAGTGATGGGTTTTGTTTTGGGTTTTTTAAGCACTCATGGTGGCTCAAGTTAAAAAAGTTTGTGAATAAAAGTTGATATATGAGTGTGAAGAAACATTCACTGCAATATGGGAAAAAACCAAGGAACAGATTCAGATTTTGCAGCATCCATGAGATAGTGCTAAGAAAACAGACTACAAGTGATGATATTTTTAATGAAAGATAAATTAAGATCATGTAAAATTACAATACTGGAATATGTTTGAAAGGTTAAACTTTTCCTCAAGTATCTGAGAGGAGTTTCTCTGTTAGAGGGAGCACCCCTAAGCTGGGGTGTTCCGCAAGGTTCAGTCCTGGGTCCATTCATATTTTCTTTCTACATTATTCCTTTATTCAGTCTTTTACTGGGGTCACATTTCATATCATTTCTATGCTGATTCCATTTAAATGTTTGTGTCTTTAACAATACTGTTGGGTCTGCGCTTCCATAGGCCCCGCTGGTTTAGGAACGTATTCCCGTTAACGAAGCAAGACAACCAAGACAACCAGCTTTTTTACTTGCGCAAGGATCTGAGAGCAGCCCTTCTGCCCTCGGTCGGACCACTTCGAAGAACCAGCTTACGCTTGCTGCCTTTTATTGAAAACAGGTACAGTACACACAAGCACCACCCATTATAAAACCCCCCTATATGTGTGTGCACGTGTAAGCACGTGTGTGTGTGTGTGTGAGTGTGTGTTTGTGTATAGGGGTGCGTTTGTGTGATCTCCTGCCCACAAAAGGGTCATAAAGGCAGGAAGTTTACTAAGCAAGAAAACAGAACCCTCACATAGGATGTGCCTATAATAAAACACAGGCTGGGGAGGTCAACAGGAACAGAAGAATGTCTTTGATCCTATAGTTTGAACCAAGACTTACAAATTTAAGTAACACAATTACAACATTTAACAATTTGACTCCAACAATACAACTGTCAGGATTTCAAACTCTGTAAACAGCCCGGAGGCATCAATTTGATCAGAGCTCAGTTAGTTTGACTCGTGGGTATTAATTCATTTAAACTAACATATTCATCCTGTTTAAACCAGGTCTCTGTAAGGCACACCAAATCAATTTGTTGCCTTCAAGATGAGTGCTGAATAATGTTAAGTAGGCGCCTCACGCTATGTGTGGAATACCGCCCCCGTATAAAACCAGTTTGATCATTCTCAACGATCGAAGGTAGTATTGGCTCAAGACGTACAGCCAGGACTTTAGCAAGTATCTTCAAATCAAGATTTAAAACAGATATAGGCCTATAGGAGGCGCATTCTTCTGGAGGTTTCCCCTTCTTCAGAATTAGCGAAATATTAGCCTCCATTAAGGAGGGGGGGAGAGTGCCTGCCTCAAAAGAGGACAGAAGCATCTTATACAGTGGGGAAGTCAGAATCTTACTAAATTTCTTAAAGAATTCCCCCGTGAACCCGTCTGGACCCGGGGCTTTGTTATTTGGAAGTATCTGAATAACTTTCAAAATTTCACTTTGCGTTATAGGTTTACATAAATCATCCCTTTGGATTTCAGTAACTTTAGGTAAATTTAGTCCTAAGAAGAAGTGATGCATACCTTGTTCCAATGTTGGTTTAAACTGGGAGGTATATAACTGCTTGTAAAAAGTTTTAAAAGTATCATTAATAATTAAATTGTCATATTTAGGTAAACCAGATGAGTCTCTAACACATGGGATATTACAACCAGCACCCTTATTATGAAGAAGATTGGCCAGATAGCGGTTAGGTTTATTAGCAAACTCATACAACCTCTGCCTCATGAAGAAAAGAGATTTCTCAGCCTTTCTTGTTAATAGTGCCTCCAAAGCTGTTTTAACCACCTGAATTTCATTCCTTAATTGCTCTGATGGTGATTCATTATGTTTAGCTTGCAGTTCGTGCAATTCCAGTTCTAATTTCCGTTGTTCCATCTGATTTTTCCGCTTCAGGCCTGCTGAATATGATATAATCAGTCCACGGGTGTAAGCCTTCAGGGTGTCCCAAAGCAGGCCTGGAGAAACTTCAGGGGTTGCATTGACCTTTAAAAAATGTTCAAGCTGATCATTTAAAAATGTTTTGAACCTTGGGTCGTGAATCAAAAAATTGTCAAATCTCCAGGTATGAGACCGAGGGACAGGATTTAGATCGCTTAGCTGAACAAAAACCGGCGCATGATCTGATATAATAATATCGCCTATTGTACATCCCAAAATGTTTCCCAGTGATCGTTTGGGGGTGAAAACGAGATCGATCCTACTACTTGTTCTATGAACACCGGAAAAAAAAGTAAATTCTTTATCGTTAGGATGAAGAGTCCGCCAGGTATCAACCAGATCAAGTTCGTTACAAGTATCTAAAAGTGCTTTGGCCCTTGTAGACATTTGAATTTGTTTAGGAGGGGATCTGTCCTTAGTTGTAGAAAAATAACAGTTAAAATCACCGGCTATCACAGAATTATCACAAACCCAATCAGAAAAGGAAGAGAAAATATGAGCAATAAAGTCGCTAGACTGTACTGGCGGAAAGTAAATATTCAGAAATGACACCGCCTGACCACCTAGGGTGCCTTTTAAGGAAACATATCTACCAGACTTATCACAAATTGTTTGGTCAACTGTCAGCGGTAGGTGTTTATGTATTAAAACGGCTACACCGCGGCTCTTACTCATAAAGGAGGAACTAAAAACTTGACCGACCCAATCACGTTTCAGTTTTAGATGCTCCCGAGGAGACAGGTGAGTTTCTTGCAACAAGGCAACATGTACATTCTCCCTCTTAAGAAAGCTCAATATTTTTTTCCGTTTAACAGGGTTATGTATACCTCCTACATTCCAGGAACAAACATTTAACACTGAATTATCACTTATCATACAATATTTGAAATAAGCATGGAACCACGCTCAGGTGACCAAAGCATAGCTGATATGTAGGGCTCCCAAACACTGCTCTACAACACCAGTGGCAAGTAAAATACACATAGAAAAACAAACGTACTGCTCTGCTAACAATTAACAAAAAACTATTTACAAGAAACAGAACCGTCAAGAAACCAGTGAGTATGGAGGTCAGACAAAGGTCTCCAACGCCCAGCAGGGGGCGCAAGCAAACTTTCCAACTTGGACATAGAACGATGCTGGACCAGAGTATGAGTCTTTTCTCAATCAGTAACGTAAAACAGTTGCCCGCCCGCAGCTAAAACAAGGATTCGGATTATAAATGGCTAAATAAAATAGTCTATGTGTATGGGGTTATTATCTCCGCACAGACCCGAAAAGAAAAAAAGAAACCAAACAGAAAAAATAACAATAATAATAAACAGGGAAGGAAAAGAAAAAAAAAAAAAAAAGGAGGAGGAGGAGGAGACGAGGGATTGGCGAATGCCTCACGTATGGGACAGGAGCACAGATCAACAGTCCACTGGAGCCACCGAGGATGAGCGCGGCCCCGCCCCTGGCCATCGATCTTGATCCTAAGAACAGCCGGGTACATCATAGCGAAGGGTACACCCATCTCCTTAAGGCGTTGTTTGACGTGGTAGAATCCCTGGCGTTTCTTCAGAACAGCGGCAGAGAAGTCCTCGAATATCATAATAGGAATGCCATTATGAAATAAGGACTGCTTCCTCCTAGCCGCTTGCATGATCCGTGCTTTATCCTGGAAGTTGTGGAGCTTTATGATGACCACGCGGGGTCGCTGGGCACTGGAAGGGAGGCGTACAAGCACCCGGTGGCAGCGATCGATTTTAACAGCGCCGCCCTTGAAACTCACAGCCACCAACTCCGGTAACCACGTTTTGAAAAAAGACACAGGGTTGGTACCTTCACTGCCTTCGGGTAGTCCAATAACACGTATGTTACACCGTCGGCTCCTGTTCTCCAAGTCATCAATCTTATCCAAAGCGGCCTCCAGCTTAAGCTCCACTTCAGAAATCTTGGCGCCATATCCCGCTGTAACATCTTCCTGCGTTGATATACGTGCCTCTGCCTCCTTCATTTTAACATCCAATGCAGAAATGTTAGCTGCGCATGTTTCCAGTCTTTTCAGAACTGGATCAATCTTCTTCTCAAAGGAGGCCTCCACCGCCCTCAGCACCTCCGCCGATATCCTCTCCACCAATTTGTCGACGTCCATTCGGTCGAGAAGTGGGAGCGACTGGGCCTCCGCCATAACCGCTACAGCATGATCGCTGAGCGGAGGGTGATTTTCTCCGGATTTGCCCGGTTTCGACCCAAGGTTGAGCTTCTTCTGGGTGCTTGGCATCGTACGAAGTTTAAAAGTCGAAATAAACAGAGACTTTAACCAAATAAGACATATAAAGGCCTATACAAATGCCAAGCTGCGGGAGCGGGCGAGAAACACAGCTACTCCGCCATTGACGTCACGTGACCCCCGTGCTTTCTTTGTTAATTATTTTATCCTTATAATTCCTTATTATTGGTGGTATGAGAGCAGAGACAGTTTCTGTGGCACATGGTGTTTCGGAAAACTGTCAATCATAATAATAATAATAATAATAATAATAATAATAATAATAATAATAATAATAATAATAGTACAGGGTGGGCCATTTATATGGATACACCGTAATAACATGGGAATGGTTGGTGATATTAAAGTCCTGTTTGTGGCACATTAGTATATGTGAGGGGCAAACTCCTCAAGATGGGTGGTGACCATGGTGGCCATTTAGAAGTCGGCCATCTTGGATACAACTTTTGTTTTTTCAATAGGAAGAGGGTCATGTGACACATCAAACTTATTGGTCACAAGAAAAACTATGGTGTGCTTGGTTTCAATGTACTGTAACTCTATTCTATACCCTAACCCTAAACACAGAGAAGATTCATGGGTGTAGTGAGCATCACGTCTGTACTAATAAGAAGTGAGACAGCATTTCTTGACACATGTACAACAGAAAAGTTGAAAGTGAAGAGAAACACTTCAAAGTGATAACTGGAACAGTCCCATATGTACTCCTGGTACATTATTTCCAAAATGTGTCCATCTTCAGCCTGTGTGCTGAGAACAATTTATCCTCTCACAGTTTTTACAGTCGATCTTTTTCTAAAACTGAGTCTCTCTAGCTGAACACTCATTAATATTAAAATAAAAGCCACAATAATAAATAAGCATTGTTTAATAAGTAAGCCACACGTCTTTATTAACATTACTTCGTTTAAAAGCTGCTTGTAGCTGACCTGCAGTGTGTTCTTGAACTCCAGCTGTGGAATATTAAAGCACCGTGACTCTGAGGCCAGATTCAGGAAGAAGCTTGAGTATGAACTGCTGCAGCCAGTAACCAGAGAAGCTCCATGTCCTACAGACTGTAGTCACTTCTGAGGCAGTGGTACATGAAATAAATGGAGAGAAACAGGAAGGTCGCAGACACAGACTGCAAAGGAGTCAAGTCTGTAATGAGGTTGAAGGTTTACAGATATACACATACATTCCTCGCTGCTGTATTCAGCTGGTAGAAATCTTCACATTTTTATTAATATGTCAATATTGCAACTGCTTATCCAGCATTCTACCTGAGGAACAAAACTCCCTGGTACCATGAAGGGGTATGGTGCTGTCGTCACATTAATGTAAAAAGGAACAGGTGAAAAATCGAGTTTATTGAAGTTCTGATTGATTGCATTCACTTTCCAGATTAGCCAACCGATGTTGAAGTCATTACCCTGCTAGTCAGCTGGGCTAATAACTGTCATTGTTTGAAAGTCTCACTCTCTACATCACAAATCGACCAGCTGGAGCTCTCTCACACACACACACACACACACACACACACACACACACACACACACACAGTCCTTGTATTCAACTGAGTGGATTGATTTGGCTGCACTGGTGGCTACCGAGGAAAGTTTGTGACTGCTGCTGCTGCAGTGACCGGGTGGCCTCGCTCCAGCTCCAGCGCCACAACAGCTCTCCTCTTCATCCATATTGATGCTGAGTCTTGTCGTCTGTGACACTGGACCCTGCGGTTTGGTTAGAGTGGAAAGTGCTTGCTTCTGTAATCTTAGCCCTTTGGTGACTATAGATATTTCTCTTTCCCTCACACATCTTGTTGTGTGTGCAGCACTGTTCCTCACTGCTAGGAGGAGCTCCTGTCACAGGCTGCACTGCACTACTTCCCATTGTGTATGTGTGTTTACCGTTATAATGGAGGTCTGTCCACTCACTTTACAAAATGCTTTTGTGTCCACCTATTATTGTAATTTCACATTACTTTCTAAAGCAAGCTGTTGAGATTTGGCACTAAATAAATAAAACTGAATTGAATTAAAACCTCTCTACAGTCCATTAAAATTGGGAGAAGTGCCAAAAAATGTTGAAGATTTTAGCATGACTGAAAATAAATAGCACGGCAGCACGGTGGCACGGTGGTTTGCACTGTTGCCGCACAGCACGAAGGTCCTGAGTTCTACCATCAGGCCGGGGTCTTTCTGTGTGGAGCATGTTCTCCCCGTGTTAGTGTGGGATCTCCCTGGGTACTCCGGCTTCCTCCCACTATCCAAAGACATGCAGTTAGTGGGGATAGGTTAATTGATCAATCCAAATTGCCCATAGGTGTGAATGTGAGCGCAAATGGCTGTCTGTCCCGGCGACAGACTGGCGACCTGTCCAGGGTGTACCCCGCCTCTCGCCCTATGACAGCTGGTATAGGCTCCAGCGCCCCTGATAAGTGGAAGTGAATGGATAAAAATACATAAACATAATTACAACCTCGTACAAAACAGTTGTGATCTCGATAGTTTGCATAGAGGTTAGTTTTCGATCCATCCATCACAGCTGTATTTTATGTGTCAGCTTTCTAGTTTTTCCAGTTCATCCATTCTGGCTTTTCCCAAAGTTTATAACTTGCTAACCAAGCTAGCTTACCAGTACTACAGTTAGCTAAAGCAGACTGTTACAGTACATTTAAAGTACCCTGAGATTACCAGTACAGTCTAAAAATTATATAAACAATATTAAATGATTTTTGATTTTTATATTACTCAATTTTGGCCAAGATTTTTAATAATAAACATATCCTCAATATAAGGAATCACAGATGTCTGCAAATTCATGGAGGATTGCCAAAACCATCAGATGGATATAAGCAGATTTACAAAGAAGAAGAAAATGTTTTTCAGCATTTTATTTGCTTCTGTTGTGGCTGGCGCTACATATAAAACACTTGGACTCAGGCACAAGATTATTAGCCCATAATGCACTGCACACAACCATCAGTGCTGGTAATAGCATTGGCCGCATCGAAGGCTCTACAGCGGAAGTCTAAATCAGCCGTTGGAGCGTCCTGACCAGACAAGCCAATAACCTTCGAGTAGTAGACAGGTGTAATTGCAGGTAAATTGGTTCCTAAATTGCAAACACACAAACCAACACTGCTGTCACCCATGTATAACATAATAACAGTCTGACAACATTACCATTTTTATTGGAATCATGTCTGCCTTGTCTTCATCCTGTTTTTCTTGCTGCATCACTGAGCAGAGAGATCCAGAGGATCAGTTCATTTCAAGCAGCTGTGATCTGTGTTCATCAATGATTACATATTTTTTACTGTAACATTAATTCTAATTATTTTGACAGTTATATTCTCTGTCCTTAAAATGTATTAGAAAGGGATGTAAGACAAAAACAAATTGCCTGACTCATCTAACCAAAACTTTATTTATATAGCAAACAAACACGTGACTAAAATAACAATTATGACTCTGATGTGTTTCATGTGTAGCAGGATGGCCTCTATACAGCAGTCGCTGCAAGCATCCACATCGCCACACTCACTTTTCTTTAAGCAGGCGTGCTGGGCTCCTCCTAAGGAAAGTTTGAAACTTCATTTCCTTCATGCTGGTGAACTTTTTACCAAATATTTCCATCAAAGCTTCTCCATCACTGACAGGGATTGTTTGGATCTTCACACTCATCTCCACCAACCCTAAAAAATGAGTCTCACTTTGCTCATATAATGCCAGGAGTGTCTCCATATTCCACAAAAGTCTGTGCAAACATGTAACAGTATCCCATATTCATATGAATATTATTGATATTATAACAAAAGCTGTCACCAACACAATTGTCACAAGTGCTTTTTTTATTAGTTATTGCAAATGCTTGATTGCAGTTCTTGCTAGATGACAAAACCACTTATTAGGTTTAGAAGGAAATGACTTTTTCTACATGAGGTAAAGTTGGAGCTGTTTCCCCAAACTAAATGAAATCATCATTTAAAAAACTACAATCTGTATTTACTCTGAACATCTGTGTTAACATTTGAAATTGGAAACATGTAAGTGTAACAAACATGTTAAAACATAAGAAATCAGGAAGGGGCATGTATAGGAATTTCTTTTACTTATGTATTAATCACATTATTTTATTGTATGATACCTTGGTGCCACTGGATTTTAACATGTCTCACACTCATACAGTAAGACAAATGGTGGGGGTCTAGTAAGGAAGTTGGGGGAAGCAGAAAACTCCACAGGAAGAGTCTTTTGTCTCTTTGAGGACTCTGGGAGGCAGCAAGGGAGTGTGAACCTTAAGGTGTGAAACAGCTGTGTACTGCCTTTTGTTCCTGGAGATATTTAACTGAGAGCCATGCTGGGCTCAGACTCTGCTGACCGTCTGTCCCGCGGTCATGCAGGGACTTCATCAAGCTTGGTTGTCTGTTCTTTGTGTGTTTGATTAAAGAATGTTAGCTACCGCTCACCGCTCGTCTGCAGGCTTTATTTAAATGGAAAACTTCCACAACAGGCAAAAAAAAGCTTTTTGCTAAAAAAAAGATTCAGAGCAGAAGTTTTTTGCACTGCATTTTAAAATGAAAACATATTGCATTTATTTACAATTAAAGACACAGAGCAGAAAGTGTGTTACTGTTTTACATCCACAGAGACACAAGAAAAGAAGAAGGCAACATGTAAAGTTATGGCAATTTTATTTGTGCATTTCAGTTTTTAAAAAACAAGCAAACGTCCCAAGAAGAAGGATGGGGTGAAAGAAAGGTGGAGAGAGGGGGAAGAAACTATTGATGCTGCTGGGTCAGTTCTTTCTCAGCAGTCTGCTCCAGAATCCCCTCCTGTCCTCAGCTTGCTTTTCTTTTTCTTTTGCCTTCAGTTCGTTTAAGGTCTTGTTGAGCTGCTCCTCGGCATCTTTAAATTTTTCTTTCAGCTGCTGTTTGGCCAGTTTCCCTTTGTGTTTGAGGAGCTCTTTAGCTTCCTTTTTGTGCTTTCGCATTTCTTTCAGTGCGTCTTTGCAGTCTTTCTTGGTCACCGTCATTTCTTTCTTGAATACCTTCACCTCAATTTTCTCTTCTGCAAGTTCTTCTTGCACTTTCATCAGTTCCTTCTTCATGTTTTCAGTGTGACTCTTTGTATCTTCCATTTCTTTCTTTGCTTCCTGTATTTTCATTTTCTCTTCCTCCAACACTTTTTGAGCTTCCAACAATTCTTTCTTCAAATTTTCAATCTCATTTTCTGCCTCATCTTTACGTCTTTTCTCCTCTTCAAGTTGTTGCTTCACATGCAGTAATTCCTTTCTTAGTGTTTCAGCTTCAGCTGTTACATTTGCAGCTTCTTGAGTTGCCAACTGCATTTTCCTTTTTCCCTCTCCAAAAGCTTCCTGCACCTCCTGTAATTCCTGCATCACATTTCCTGCCTCCTTCTTTGCAGTTTGATATTTATTTTTGGCTTCTTGTGCTGTGCTTTTCTCTTCCTCCAATGCTTTTTGAGCTTCCAACAGTTCTTTCTTCATCTTTTCATTCTCCTTTTCTGCCTGTTGTTTTCCCATTTTCTCTCCTTTAAGTTTGAGGCCCACATGCAGTAATTCCTGCAATACTACATCAGTTTCAAACTGTGAATTTTTAGCTTCTCCTCTTGATTTTTCTGCCTCTTCTTTTAATTTGAAATTTTCAGCCTGTATCATTTGAAGTTCTTCTTGCAGGTTAATCAGCTGTACTGAATTGTGAGGTGAAGCACTCGTCGATCCTCTTCTCGTTCTCCCTCGATTCATTTTGGCCTTTTAAACAAAGGAGCCAACGTTTTGTAGAGGAGTGAAGTGAAGTTTTCGATGTTTCTTCGTCAACTGTCGTTTGTCCTGCACAGAGATGCTGCTGTAGATGTGTCTCTAGCTGTGTCTGGATACAATGAAACATGCTGGAACTAAGTGCTTGTGTTGCACAGTTCTACTGAACATTCCATTTCATGCATGCTCCGCCCACATGGTCAGGAATGTCAGGTGCTGCATCACCAAATGCTGCTCCCGTTGCCTAGCAATAACAGCTGTTTACTTTTGGGGTCTGGTTCATTATTTAATAAAGAAAACATGTCCAAGTATTGGGTGCTGAGGCTCAGCGCATATTCTAGCCTGCTGTGTGGGTGGGCAGCTAGAAATCACTGGTGGGCAACATGAGTGAGGAGAAAACTGGAGCAGCCAAGCAGGGAGCTGCAGGTTGCTGGTTTGAGTCTCTGTTCAGATGCTGGTGTCTCCTCTCTCTGAGATGTCTGCAAACAGTCCCAGATAAAACAATAAGGATAATAAACAAACACGTGACTAAAATAACAATTATGACTCTGATGTGTTTCATGTGTAGCAGGATGGCCTCTATACAGCAGTCGCTGCAAGCATCCACATCGCCACACTCACTTTTCTTTAAGCAGGCGTGCTGGGCTCCTCCTAAGGAAAGTTTGAAACTTCATTTCCTTCATGCTGGTGAACTTTTTACCAAATATTTCCATCAAAGCTTCTCCATCACTGACAGGGATTGTTTGGATCTTCACACTCATCTCCACCAACCCTAAAAAATGAGTCTCACTTTGCTCATATAATGCCAGGAGTGTCTCCATATTCCACAAAAGTCTGTGCAAACATGTAACAGTATCCCATATTCATATGAATATTATTGATATTATAACAAAAGCTGTCACCAACACAATTGTCACAAGTGCTTTTTTTAAACAGGATTTTCAACTAGAGGATTTCCCCACAGAGCCAGCCTGATTTGTTTTTCCAGCCAGGATGAGTCCTTCTTTGCTGTGCTGCTCCCCCAGCACACCACAGCATAGAACAGTACTCCTGCAACCACCGACTGATAAAACATCCTCAGGAGCTTCCTGCAGATGTTGAAGGACCTCAGCCTCCTGAGGAAGTACAGTCAGCTTTGGCCTTTTATGTACAAGTGCTGCATGTTGCATGACCAAACAAAACTTTCAGTGCACTGTGAAAGTAAAAAAAAAACAAAAAACAGGAAGGCCTAGTTAGGACATCTAAGCATGCTCTTCATCTTGGAAGAGTAATTCATACCAAAACTAATTGGCAGGTTCAACTTGGTAATAAAAGTGTTGGGTCTGTGTTTCCACAGGCCCGCTAGTTTAGAGACTTATTCCTCATGAAGAACACAAGTAAAACAGAACATCTTCAACCAGTCTTTTTTAACTCGCTAGCGAGGGAGAGCTTTGGTCAGAACCAGGCAGTGGAGCAATGCTCCTCACCTGTCTCCAGCCCAAATCCTTCAAAGAGCAGCTCTCCTCGCAGCTATTTATTGACAAACTGTTACAATACACAACAACACAAGCACCTCCCATCGTAAACCCCCCCAATGGTTCTAAGACAAGGCACTATGTGTGTGTGTGTGTGTGTGTGTGTGTGTGTGTGTGTGTGTGTGTGTGTGTGTGTGTGTGGAGTCCTGTCTGTGCCCCTCAACAGTAATATTTAACTATTAATCACAGTTTTGCTCAATAAAAGGACTGGCTTGCATCAGTCATATGACTACCATTAACCAATGATCGCCCTTAACAGCATAGCGCGCTGGTTACAGGCTGGGAACGGGCTGGCAAAGAGCACGTGCATTTTTTGCCGTTTGAGCTGTAATTAATTAACACAAATTAATTAACAGACGCAGGCTGAACAAAAACAAACAAACAAAAAACAGTAAGTAGGTGTGTATACTGTAGTCTATAGCACACAGGAGTATTTGCTTATTATGTACACGTTGGTAAGATACCTTGTGGCACTAGGGCTGGCAAGGGATCATTTTGGGGTGGCACATGCCACCTTTCTAGATCCACCCCTGCAAGTATGACTTACCACTTTTATTTAGATTATCTGGTGCAACTTTGACTTTGTAGGCCTACCAGTGAATTAGCAGGTTAAATACACATCCAACTGAGTTAGACGCTAGAAAAGTTCAAAGCTGTGAATTATGAATGAATTATAATTAAATCCGATTGGCATTTTATTATGAAATACTGTTAAGAGATGCCAGGTTTTTATGAGCTGGTCCTTTTAGAGACTGTTATGTAAGTAACCACATGACACCACCTGCACACATCCTGTTCTCCTCTCATCCCTGTGACGGTTCAGATGTAAAGCTATGCTTGCATTACTTCAAGGATAAACAGAGTTACTTAAAGTGGCATATAATTTCAAATTCAACATTTCAAAAAGCTCAATACACATAACAACCAAACTGTTTTTGCACAGTGCGGTAGAGGTGGCAAAAATACAGACATTCTTTACTTAGGTAGAAGCACAGACAGGCCACCTGTATTAAAAATACTCCAGTAAAAGCTAAAGTACAGAATCAACTTCTTTGCTCAATTGGGAACCCTACAATTGGTTGTAGTGGCTCAGTAGAGCTCTATATCTTGGCTAATTTACATTTCCTACACTGACAATATACTGCATATTGTCTTCATACTAGACCATATACAGCTGGCACAATTAATCTAAGCATCATCAGCTTCTTTGCAAATTATTTAAAGGTTCAAGGTTCTTTATTTGTCACATGCATAGTTATACAAGTATAACACACAGTGAAATGTAGCCTGACACGCTCCTCGACATGTGCAAAAATGGGGGGGGGGGGGGGGGGGTAGTAGAGGAAGAACATATAATAAGAATAGACATCTGACTATTTTACAGAATAGACGATATAAAAATATTTGAAATTAAAGGACTTTGGAGTGTACATTGTGCCTGGGTTTAGAGTGTCTGGAAGAGTCCTGTCTCAGTCAGTTATAGATGATGTGAGAGGGCGGGTGTGTGTGTTCAGGGCCCGGATGGCTTGGGGATAGAAGCTCCTCTTGAGTCTCTCTGTCCTTGCCCGGATGATGAGGAACCTTCTACCAGATTGCAGAAGTTGGAACAGTTTGTTGCCAGGATGGGACGGGTCCTTCAGTATCTGCGCTGCTCTAGTCCGGCATCTCCTGGTGTAGGTGTCCTTAAGCGGGGGGAGAGCAATCCTGCAGCAGCGTTCTGCTGTACGGATCACTCTCTGGAGAGCTTTTTGGTCCTTCACACAGCTGTTCCCAAACCACGATGTCATGTTCTGTGTGAGGATGCTCTCCACAGCGCCTGTATAGAAAATCCTGAGGATCTTTGGAGAGACCCTGAACTTCCTCAGTTGTCGTAGGTGATACAGGCGCTGCCTAGCCTTTTTGGTCTGGACCTGAATGTGGGCAGCCCATGTCAGGTCTGAGGAGATGTGGACACCAAGATACTTGAAGGACTGCACCCTCTCCACTGGAGCTCCATTGATGATAATGGGCTTGTAGTCTCTGTGCTGACCCCTTCTGAAGTCCACCACCAGCTCCTTGGTCTTGCTGACGTTCAGCTGGAGGTGGTTGTCCTGGCACCACGATGCCAGATTTCTCACTTCATCCATGTAGGCCGCCTCATCATTGTTGGAGATGGCACCCAACACCACTGTGTCGTCAGCAAACTTCACAATGATGTTGGAGCCATGGGTGGCCACACAGTCTGAAGTGTAGAGGGAGTAGAGCAGTGGTGAGAGGACACATCCCTGAGGTGCTCCTGTGTTGATGGTGATGCTGTTGGAGAAGCACCTGCCCACCCTCACCACCTGAGTTCTGCCAGTGAGGAAGTCCAACACCCATGCACACAGACGGCTGTTAAGTCCCAGATCCCTCAGCTTTGTGAACAGTCTGCAGGGCACTATTGTGTTAAACGCTGAACTGTAATCAACAAACAGCATTCGCACATAGTTACCCTGTTTCTTGTCCACGTGGCTGAGAGTGGTGTGTAGGACGTGGGCGATGGCATCCTCTGTGGATCTGTTGGATCTGTAGGTGAACTGCAGCGGATCTGTGGTGTCTGGGATGGAGGAGGAGATGATGTTCTTCAGCAGCCTCTCAAACACCTTCATTACTACCGAGGTCAGTGCAACTGGCCGGTAATCGTTCAGGGATGAGGGTTTGCTGTTCTTGGGCACAGGGATGATGGTGGAACTTTTTTAAGCATGTGGGGACCACAGACTTCGCCAGGGACTCATTGAAGATGTAAGTGAACACACCTGCTAGCTGGTCAGCGCAGCAGCGCAGCAGACGGCCGGTGATGCCGTCTGGCCCCGCCGCTTTCCTTGTGTTCACTCTCCTCAATGCCTCTCGGACGTCATGCTCCGCGATGCTGGTCACCGGTCTCTCGCTGATGACATCACTGTCCTCGGTAGTCAGGCGGTAGATAGCATTAGCCGCCTGGCTAACCTCGAAACGGGCGTAGAACTGATTCAGCTCGTTGGTGAATGCAGAGTCGGCGTTGATCGGCGCAGTGTCCCTGGCTTTGTAGTCCGTAATGGTGCGTAGTCCGTGCCACATACTCCGTGTGTCGCCCTGGTGGAAGCGGGACTCCACACGTTCCCGGTACCGGCGTTTGGCATCTCTCACCGCGCGCCGCACGCCGTATGAGGCCGCTTTGTTGGCGCTCATATCGCCAAATGTAATTGTCCAACATACTCTTTTATTGTGAATTCACCAAAGTAGCTTGCAGCTAACCTGATTATTCTGCACAAGACTACAGAGTATTTTCATTCAACATTTAAATAACACAAAATAATTATACCGTAGTTTGTTGTGCAGGATGTTTCACAGCATGAAAATACATAATTTACCAAAACACAGCAGATTTCTTGCCGCTGAGCAGTCCTTACCTTTAAATCTAACGTCTGTCCTTTCTTACGTCTTTCTCCATCTCTTATTGAATTTATCTTGAAACTTCTTTCTGTACCTGGAAATACAGCAGCTGTTGTTGTTTTTTTTTTACCTAGCAACAAAATATGTGACAAGCTGGACAAACAGTTTGTGTGTTTGTTGAGCTCATAAAATTGACACATTTCTAATTATTTGACAAAAAAAACCAAAAGCAAAACGTTACTCCCTTTATCCTCACTCCTCTTCTGTAGGGGTTGGTTAATTGCTCAAGAACCGCAACCACAACTCACAACACTTGCACTCTTTCTGGCCCACTTTAGCCCCCCACTATAAACACCTAGCTATATTTGATAGACCTAAACCTAACTTAATGTCTGTTTTGAAAATATAGAGAGTGAAAAGTACAAATACTCATGTAACCATGTAGGTCGTAAAAGTAAAAAGTGTCCTGAAAAATAAATGCACAAATACACCTGAATGTATACCTGAAAAATATGACCTGCAGAAACAGAGTATTTGTTCCCAGAGAGGTGGAGTCTAAGACTCGACCTGACATATAGACACAGACGAACAGGCACACACAGACACAAGCGTACATTCCCATCCTCATGCACACATATACAAATACTCATCATTCGCCCAACGTGGAGACAAACATAAATGGACACTGTACACACACTCACACTCCCCAAACATACTCTAAACCCCTGGTCCAGGCACCACCACCCCCAGAGGGGTGATGGTACCCAGACACAGGAGATGTTACTCTTTTCACTGGGGTGGAGACAAGCAGACTGCCCATGGCCCCGCAGCAGCAGGGAGGCCCCGCATCCAGACCTCGATCAGATGGCCAACTCTTTCTCCCAGCCCCAATGGTAAAGAGAGAACGGAGGTATAAAGAGACCCATGCTTCCCTCCGCCCGTTCATATGTGGTGTTACTGTGTGCTGTTCTAAAGTGCAGTTTTTCCCCTTTGGATCTTTAGCCATCAGAATTGTTGTCTGAAGGCAAAGAGATGCCAAACGGATTTACTTTACCAGTTGGATCATCATGGCCTTGCCATATTGGTCCATTTGATTGACCTTTATGACAATTATGTATTAATTTTATTTGATTTTCAGTTGTTACAGACGGGACAGACATGACTGGGGGATAGGACAGGGAGAAAGAATGAAAGAAAGAGAGCGAGAGAAAGAAAAATAGAGGAGAGAAGAGATGGTGAGAAAGGAGGGAAGAAAGAAAGAAACAAACAAAACACCTGGATCACCTGTATGGAGATAAGAAAAAACAGAAGAGAAAACAAACAAGAAAGAGCAACATAATGAATACAACACAGTCACAATAAACTAGCTAACAGTGGATAATAGTAGATAGTAAATATTACATATTATTGTGCAGTACACAAGATTGACAGTGCACAATGTGCTTTGAGGTAGCAGCCAAGAAGGGTGTAGTTTGTGTCTGTGAACACCCGTGTACACCTGTGTGCATCAGCACACTTGTATTCAAAAGGTTTCTCCATGTAATGATCTGCTAGGGAGTGGGGAGCCATAGCCCCGTCCCCCAGGCAATGAAGCAGGTATGGAGGAGATCCAGGCCCCAGACATCCAGAGGCCCCAGAATACGAGGACCCAAGGAGGACCACCAGGGGGGCAACCGTGCCACCCTCCTGGGTAGAGATGAGGAGAGCCCCAAACGATAGGTCACCCAGCCGCCATGGAGCAGAGGCCAGAGGGGGTTGCAGTGACATGCCAGCGGGCTCTGCCGGCAGCCAGCTGTGCCAGAGAGGACGGAAGGGGCCCAGCCGGGCCACAGGCGCCAGGCCCCGCCAATCGGCCACCAGGAGTGAGCCGGTACATAGATGAGCGCCCACCCCCAGACGCCAAGAACCACCAACACACCAACGTCTGAGGGCGTCAGCCACCGGCAGGGAGTGTGGTGAGGGGAGATGGGCCTCCATACCTCGGAGAGCCTGAGATGTTCCCAGAGAGGTGGAGTCTAAGACCCAACCTGACATATAGACACAGACGAACAGGCGCACACAGACACAAACGTGCATTCCCACCCCCATATACACAAACGAATACTCGGCACTCACCCGAAGTGGAGACAGACACAAATAGACACATTACACACATTCACACTCCCCAAAAATACTCTATATCCCAGGTCCGGGTACCCCTGCCCCTAGAGGGGCAAACCGTACCCAGACCCAGGAGATCTAGCCCTTCTCTATGGGGTGGAGGAAAGCAGGCCGCCTCCTTATCTGCAATAGCAGGGAGGCCCCGCATCCCAGACCCCAATCCGACGGTTAACAGAACAGGAGTGAGTGAAGACCCCAAACCTCCCTCCGCCCGCTCATATGTAGTGTTGCTGCATGCTGTTCTAAAGTGCATTTAAAACATGGGAGGGCATGGTGGTTCCATGGTGGTTGGAGACTGGGGGGCCCTCGGGCCTCTGGATTTCTGCGGCCTGGATCCATGCCTGCTTCATGCCCTGTGGGCTATGGTTCCCCACACTAGTGCCACTGGGCCCTTTGACCACCACCAGTAGGCAACGGGTGAAGTGTCTTGCCCAAGGAGACAACGACCGAGACTGTCCAAGCCGGGGCTCGAACCAGCAACCTTCTGATTACAAGGTGAACTCCCAACTCTTGAGCCACGATCGCCCCAATCTAAACCCTGCAGTACATGATCTCACCCTGGGTCAACACACCTGAATCAAATGATTAGTTCATTACCAGGCCTCTGCAGAACTTCAGGACATGTTGAGGAGGTAATTTAGGCATTGAAATAGCTGTGTTGGATCAAGGACACATCTGAAACCTGCAGGACACCGGCCCTCGAGGCCTGGAATTGGACACCTGTGATCTAGCACACCATTACATGGGGAAATCTTTTGAATACAAGCACGCTGATTCACACAGGTGTGCACACGGGTGTTCACTGTTCATAGACATAAACTACACCTTTATTGGCTGCTATTTCCAAGCACATTGTGCGCTGTCGGTCCTTCTTGCTACACAACAACATTCGATATTTAGTATTTACTGCTGTTTACACTTGGCTAGATTAACGTGATGGTGTTGTGTTTAGTTTGTTGCTCTGGTTTTTTTTTTTTTGCTTGTTTTCTCTTCTTTTTCTGTCAACAGGTGATCCAGGAGATTTTTTTTTTCTTCTTTCTCTTTTTAAGTGCCCTTTCTCACTGTCCCTCCTTTTGCTTCTTGTTCGCTCTCTTTTATTGTCTTCTCTCACTGTCCCGTTTCTCCTCTGTTTTTCTTCACCCCCCTCCTCTTTCTGTTAGGGTGAAATTGTTAAATGTTGCCATTATTGTACGTACATTTTTAAGCCTTGGTTCAAACTGTATGATCAAAGACATTCTGTTTCTGTCCTTATTTAGTGAGGATGTTTACTTCTTTCAATTTATGGCCCCGCCTGTGCTTGTGTATGGGTGACCATTAAAGGGGTTGAGGCATATACAGGGTGAGGGGAGATGACCCTTTGTGATCAGCAGGAAGTCACACAAAAACACCCACATCCACACACAGACTCATACACGTGCACACACACGTGCACACACACGTGCACACACACACACACACACACACACACACATGCTCGTACATGCATACGCACACACTCAGTGCCTTAGTTTTATGACGCACTATAGGGTTTTTTTTTACGATGGGTGTTTTTGTAAACTGTGTTCACAGAATAAAGGCTGCAGGGGAATCAAAATTCAAATTCAAATTCAAATTTTATTTGTCACGTACACAGTCATACACAGTACGATATGTAGTGAAATGCTTGGACAACTGCTCGTGACCTAAAGAAAACAAAAAAGGAAAAGGCTATGAATAAGATAGGAAATAAATATGAAAAATTAAAAAGGGTAAATTTAACTAGGAAGGAATAAAATATAAATTAAGGTTAAAAATGAAATAACTGTACAACACAAATTAGAATGAAGGGTAAATTTAACTGGGAAGAATAAGATAAAATATATAATTTAAAGTTGAAAATAAAATAACTGTACAACAAAATACACAATATAGAACTATATAAGAATGTATGAAGAAATCTAAATATAAATAAATATATACACAATAACAGCAGCTGTACAAGTATTAACCGGAATGAAGAATATAGTGACCAGTGTTGTGCAAAACCAAAGTCCAGAAAGTCCAGTGTGTGTGTAAGAACTGTATGTGTGGGTCAGTACTGTGTGGTGGTGTGATTGAGAGACCGTATCGCCTGCGGGAAGAAGCTCCTCCTCAGTCTCTCTGTGTTGGTCTTCAGGGAGCGGAATCGCTTTCCTGACCTCAGCAGAGAGAACAGTCTGTTGTTGGGATGGCTGAGGTCCTTCACCATCTTCCTGGCCTTGGTCCAGCACCGCCTGCTGTAGATTGAGTGCAGGTCAGGGAGCTCGGAGCGGATGGTGCGCTCAGCTGACCGCACAACCCTCTGTAGAGCTCGTCTGTCCTGCATGGTGCTGTTCCCGAACCAGGTTAAGATGTTTCCCACCAGGATGCTCTCTATGGTGCACGAGTAAAAGTTCCTGAGCACCTTGGAGGGCAGTTGGAAGTCTCTCAAGCGTCTGAGGTGGTAGAGACGCTGTCGGGCCTTTTTCACCACGGTGTTGATGTGACAGGACCATGACAGGTCCTGCGTGATGTGAACTCCGAGGTATTTGAAGCTGTCCACTCTCTCCACTGGGCACTCGTTGATGACGGGGGTCTGGTAGTTCCTCTCCTGCTTAGTGCTGAAGTCCACTATCAGCTCCTTTGTCTTACTGACGTTTAGAAGGAGGTTGTTCCTCTGGCACCAGTTCTCCAGATTCCTAATCTCCTTCAGGTAGGCCGTCTCGTTGTTATCAGAGATCAAGCCCACCACGACGGTGTCGTCAGCAAACTTGATGATGGTGGTGGAGCTGGTAGTGGCCACACAGTCATATGTGTACAAAGAGTACAGCAGGGGGCTCAGAACACACCCCTGGGGGGCTCCAGTGCTGAGAGTGGTGGAGGCTGAGACATGTCCGCCCATCCTTACTGCCTGTGGTCTGCCAGTTAGGAAGTTGGAGACCCACTGACACATAGATGAGCTGAGTCCCAGATGCTCCAGCTTGGTGGTGAGTGTGGAGGGAATTATGGTGTTAAATGCAGAGCTGTAGTCTATGAAGAGCATTTTAACATAATTCCCCCTTCTAGTGTCCAAGTGAGTGAGTGATGTGTGGAGGAGATGAGAGATGGCATCGTCTGTGGAACGATTTGGACGGTAAGCGAACTGTAGTGGGTCCAGTGTGTCTGGTAGTGAAGAAATGATGAAGTCTCTGACCAGGCGTTCAAAGCACTTCATCACTACTGAGGTGAGGGCTACAGGGCGATAGTCATTGAGAGAAGCTGGGTTCTTTGGAGTGGTCTGAGACCGAGGGCAGAGGTGCTGCTCTGAGATCCTCCCCTTGCTAGCAAGTAAAAACCGGTTAAGTTGTTGTCTTGCTTTCTTCACGGGTGATAAGTCTTTGAACTAGCGGGGCCGACCTAACACTTTCTCTCTCCCTTTCCCATTCCCCAGTCATGTCTGTCCCGTCTGAATAAAATAAATAAATAATAACAAAGATCAATCAAATTGACCAATACGGCAAGGCCGTGATAACAAAGGTAAAGTAAATCTGTTGGGTATCTTTCTTGGCCTTCACACAGTAATTCTGATGGTTAAAGAACCAACCGGGACAGGCAAAAAAAGAAAAGAAAAAATAAACAGTGATTGTACTTTGTTCCCACTTCTGTAGTTTAGCACACAATTTGTTTGTTAGCTAAAGGTACGGTGGGTGTATTTCCCAGGCAAAAAATTTATGTTAATGCATGGCAGCCAAAGGGATAAGCAGACTGTGCAGCTGCTTAGGGCCACCATGGTTCTCCAGAAGAGAGCTTGATAGTCAGGCAGGTCACAAGACAGGTTGATGAATGATTATTTATTGTGTTTGTGTATATCAATAGTAATCACACAGTTCAGCACTCATACCCAAAAATCTATGCAAAATATTTTGATAAATCCGTCACGATCACATCTTTGAGTCCAGTAAAAACAGAAATATATGTTAGTGCAAGTTCTCTATTCTAATGATTTCAATTCAATTCAATTCAATTTTATTTATATAGCGCCAAATCACAACAAAAGTCGCCTCAAGGCGCTTCATAGATACAGAGAAAAACCCAACAATCATATGACCCCCTATGAGCAGCACTTTGGCGACAGTGGGAAGGAAAAACTCCCTTTTAACAGGAAGAAACCTCCGGCAGAACCAGGCTCAGGGAGGGGCGGGGCCATCTGCTGCGACCAGTTGGGGTGAGAGAAGGAAAACAGGATAAAGACATGCTGTGGAAGAGAGACAGAGATTAATAACAGATATGATTCAATGCAGAGAGGTCTGTTAACACATAGTGAGTGAGAAAGGTGACTGGAAAGGAAAAACTCAGGGGATTGGGAAGGAAGCATATCTGTAACCGGAAGGTCGCTGGTTCGATCCCTGGGCTCTCTGTCCTGGTCGTTGTGTCCTTGGGAAAGACACTTTACCCTGCCGATGGCGCGATATGGCAGCCTCGCTTCTGTCAGTCTGCCCCAGGGCAGCTGTGGCTACAACCATAGCTGCCTCCACCAGTGTGTGAATGCAAGAGTGAATGAATAGTGGCATTGTAAAGCGCTTTGGGTGCCTTGAAAAGCGCTATATAAATCCAATCCATTATTATTATCATCATGGGAATCCCAAGCAGCCTACGTCTATTGCAGCATAACTAAGGGAGGATTCAGGGTCACCTGGTCCAGCCCTAACTATATGCTTTAGCAAAGAGGAAAGTTTTAAGCCTAATCTTGAAAGTAGAGATAGTGTCTGTCTCCTGAATCCAAACTGGAAGCTGGTTCCACAGAAGAGGGGCCTGAAAACTGAAGGCTCTGCCTCCCATTCTACTTTTAAATACTCTAGGAACAACAAGTAGGCCTGCAGAGCGAGAGCGAAGTGCTCTAATAGGGTGATATGGTACTACAAGGTCATCAAGATAAGATGGGGCCTGATTATTTAAGACCTTGTATGTGAGGAGCAGCATTTTGAATTCTGGATTTAACAGGAAGCCAATGAAGGGAAGCCAAAACAGGACAAATCTGCTCTCTCTTTCTAGTCCCTGTCAGGACTCTTGCTGCAGCATTTTGGATTAGCTGAAGGCTTTTCAGGGAGTTTTTAGGACTTCCTGATAATAATGAATTACAGTCGTCCAGCCTGGAAGTAATAAATGCATGAACTAGTTTTTCAGCGTCACTCTGAGACAGGATATTTCTTTCTTTTTCTTTGTGTCCTGTCTGGCACTGTAGCAATCAGAATTATTGTCTGAAGGCCAAGAAAAATGCCCAACAGATTTACTTTCCCAAGTGGGCCTTTTGCTATACTAGTCCACTTGATTGTCATAGTTTATTTGATCTTTATTAGTTATTTTTATTCTAAGTTATTGTAATCAGACCAGACTGGACTCAGGGATGGGAAAGAAAAACAAGAAGAAAAGTTCAGAAGAAAGTTAACAGAAGGAGAGGGAAAGAAAAAGGAGAAAAGAGATAGAGAGAAAAGACGATGAAAATCTGCTTCATCACCTGTTTTTTTCTTTCTCTTTTCCTGGATCACCTGTTGAGAAAAAAAGAAAACAAGCAGAAGAAGACTAGAGCAATAGAATAAACAACATCACAATGATATATGGGAATATGACAGTAAATACTAAATATTAAACATTATTGTGCAGCACATAAGATCAACAGAACACAGTGTGCTTTGAGGTAGGAGCCAAAAAGGGTGTAGTTTGTGGGTGTGATCACCCGTGTGTACACCTGTGAGCATGGACGCGCTTGTTTTTAAAAGGTTCCTTCATGTAATGATCTGCTAGAGGGTGTGGGGGGGCCACAGCCCCGTCCTCCAGGGCATGAAGCAGGTATGGAGGAGAGCAAGACTCCAGACATCCAGAGGCCCCCAGAACAAAAGAGACCAAGGAAGACCAACAGAGGGGCAGCCGCGCCACTGTCCCAGAAAGAGCTGAGGAGAGTCCCAGATGAGGGCTCACTCAGCAGCCGCGGAGCAGAAGCCAGGGGGAGTTGCAGTGACGCGCCCGTGAGCTCCGCCGGCAGCCAGCTGTGCCTGAGTGACCGAGCCCCAGGCCCAGAGGCCGGAGACAGGATATTTCTAACTTTAGAGATGTTGCACAAATGGAAGAAAGCAGTCTTACATATTTGTTTAATATGTGCGTTGAAGGACATGTCCTGGTCAAAAATGACTCCAAGGTTCCTCACAGTGTTACTGGAGGCCAAGGTAATGCCATCCAGAGTAAGAATCTGCTTAGATACCATATTTCTAAGATTTTAGTACAATAACCTCAGTTTGATCTGAATTAAGAAGCAGAAAGTTAGCAGCCATCCACAATCATAATCATAACCCAGACTGCTCTGGTCTTCTGATGCTCAATTTGAACTTCAACAGCTCAGACATATACATGCATTGAGCTGCTGCCGTGGGACTGATTCGATAGTTGCATTAAAGACCATTTGAACAACGGGTGAAAGATGGGATCAGCAGCCTAATTTTCCCTAGATTAGCTATGCTGATAACAAAATTATTGAAAGTGAGATCATTATAGTTATTATTATACTTAACTTCATTGATAGGATGATATTAGGATATCAGGATTGGGATGAGAAGCTTTAAGAATTAAATTAATTTTGTCATGAATTGCAAAAAAGGCATTGTTAATAAAATGAGATGGGATTTGGAAAGTGGGCTCTTGATGAGAAGCCTGAGACACAGCCATGTACTTACCATGGTTAAAATATTATGTAGTATTCAGTAATGTTACACTGTCAATTTTATAGGAAGTTAGAATATAATTCATTGATACTGCAGTTGGGAAACTTGAGCTCTGTTAATCATTCTGATCATCAATCTGTTTTACAAGTCATGTGATTAGTTTTTTTGTTTTTTGGTCTCATTTGCTAGTGACAGCTACAGAGTGGGTGGGTGGGTGGGTGGGGAGGGTGGGTGGGTGGAGAGCAAGGAATGACATCCAGCATGGGCCCTGGGACTGGATCAAGCCATTAAAAACTCAAACTGGGAATAAGGGATGAGATCTGCAAGGTGAGCAAAGGGGGTGACCCCATACTTTGCATTTATAATCAGCTGAATTTGCTCAATTTTAGTCAATTAAAAGTATGATATAGTCATCTTATTGAATCTTATAGTCTTTGGTCCTGTCTAATATTTCACAACATTTCATATTTTTTAAAGGGAACATTTAGAAGCATAAGTAAAAAAGCTAAATAAAACAACATGGAAACAAAGTAAATTTTACTTAAGCAACCGTCACATAAATCATAATATTTGGCAGAAAAATGGACAGAGTCAAAGCAACAAGCAGAAATTAAGCAAAAATAAATAAACGGTGTCAGAACATGACAGCAGATAAAAGCAGAGCAGGCAGATCTGCACCAACAGCAGTCACCTCAAGGCACTTTTTCACACTACCAGAGGCGACTTGCTGAGATGAAGCTACAAATTGATGCCTGACACGTGTTGCTACATGACAGGTGTGACCGTAGACCAAATTAAAAGTGGCTAAATGCTTTTAGTGTTGTTTCTGTGTATTCTAGCTTTAACATCAACTTAGCAAAACTGTGTAGTAGCATGTTTGTCTGTGCATGATTATTATTTAGACATCCATTTATGAATAAGTGAATTTTGTTGATACAGCTGGTCACAAAGGCATCCTAAATAGATTTGTATTTGATGAACAAGAAGAAATTGGTGCATGAATTCTATGGATAGAAATGTGTGCCTACAGAAACACAAATATTAATTAAGGCGTCAGGTGTAGCAGGTAGGTATGAACAAATCCAACTTTTTTCAGTTCTGATACGATATCATAAGTAAGAGAAAATGTAATTACAGCTTTTCTAACGTTATGTAAGAAATTCAACAAAGAATTATTCAAAAACCTTAAAGTTCTTGAATTTGCGTTGAAGTAGTAAAATAAAAAAGTGTTGTTTATGTTATAAATCATCTGATATCAGATGATTATTATAACTGTACTGTAAACTGATTTTGTTTACAGTCCCACTAGTTTCTCATTTCCTTGCTCTCAGTGCAAATTACACACAAAACCTGCTCTGTGTGCAGCTTATAAGAAACACCAAATCTTTGTTTTCAGTGCAATGAAAGCACTAAAGTCATAAAATCTCATTACTGCACTTTGTTAAGTCCCAAACTACTGCAGCCTCGGTCGTTGTGTCCTTGGGAAAGACACTTCACCTGTTGCCTACTGGTGGTGGTCCGAGGGCCCGGTGGCGCCAGTGTCAGTGCGCCCCAGGGTGGCTGTGGCTACAATGTAGCTGCCATCACCAGTGTGTGAATGGGTGGATGACTGGATGTGTAAAGTGCTTTGGCGTCCTTAGGGACTAGTAAAGCGCTATATAAATACAGGCCATTTACCATTTACCATATATAAAGAACAGCTGTTGGGACAGCAGGTGTGAAAATCATTCAGACTTTTAACTTTGTGCTGTTAGCTTCCACCATGCTATGTTAGCTCGACTGCTAGCTACTGATGCACGATACAGTAAATATAAAAACACATAACTAAATAAAAGGGTTCTGCAGATACCCAACTTCATTGTGCCAGGGTGACGATACAATGTGCAGGCTGCTCAAACCATTGAGCTAAACCAGCACCCACCTTAGCCTTTCTGACTTATAATTGAACTAATAATTAGTAAGAAGACTAATGAAGGAAATCATTCTTTCACCAGCTTAATTGCTTGGTAATAAAGAAATGTCTTGAAATGATGTTTCCAGCCAAGAAAAAGGGAATAAGCAGAACAAAATAATTCACCCTCCACCCTCCATTACCAGTATGAAAGAGCTGTACATTATTGAAAGACCAGTGTAAGCACTCAGTTGTCCATTGTCTGAAACAAGCTTCCAACAGAAGGAAGTAAACATGAAGAGTTGGTCAAAAACTTTAAAGAACTGAAGAGCTTTACATAATGTGATAAAGGTTGGGTGTTGACAAAGTTGTTATATATTACAACGTGTGTGTGTGTGTGTGTGTGTGTGTGTGTGTGTGTGTGTGTGTGTGTGTGTGTGTGTGTGTGTGTGTGTGTGTGTGTGTATGAATGGGGTCTGATACTCCATTAAAAACAAAAACAAAAGTCACCTGTTTGAAGGCTTAACTTAACATGATAACTTAGAACCCAATTTGCCTTTTGAGGCAAATAACAAATTTAACTTGAGGGGTTTTAAACCTGTACAGCACTAAGCGTTTATGTCTTCAGATCTTAAAACAAATGAAAAAAACATTATTACAAAAGAAATTACAAAGAAAATATTTTTTAAAAAAAACTAATGGACGAACACCTGAGAGAGCATACTTCAAGCAGAACAGGTGTGAAACAGATGTTTTGGTTTCCAAAGGGCAACATAGCAGATTAACAACACAAAAAATATTCAGTCACTACACAAAGCTTGTTTTATCCATTGGTGACCACACTGGTTATCACTTTGTTGCCTGTTGTATCAAAGAGGCAAACTGTACTGACTGAGCTGAACTTGTGAATGAGAGATCTGAGGATTAAATAACTATCAGCCTTTCACATCATCAGTCTAATGCAACAAAACAATCAGCACACACCTCCTACCTATTAGCTTTTGTTTCCTGACATCTCCTTAATAATGTGTTCAAAGTAAAACTATGTTAAGTGACTGTCAGCCTCATCAGGTAATTAGAGCATGGTTAAGACTGGACTACTCTCTCCTCCAGGAGAAAGGTCAAATCTAATTGGATACAAGACCACTTTCACTTCTCGTTGATGAGAGATGATCTATCCTCAAAGGTATGTTGTGAAGTAGCATCTTGGGCTAAAAAGGAACCACAAGGACCAAGGTCTTCACATTAATACAGCTTTCCCTTGCTTCTCTTGCAGTACTTAGAGATATGAAGTGTTCAGTCAGCTATCAATGTTTTATCATATATTTAACAAAGGATGGCCATGGATAACCTTTGCTATAGTCCTTAATTAAACACTATCAGAACTATCAGAACTGTGCATTACAGTGACAAATTTTCAGAAGGGTTGTGCACCAGCAGCAGCTTCACATTTAGACTGAGGGGTGTAGTGGCCTAGGACCAGAGGACTCGTTGGCATCACCCAACCCAAACAGTACAGGCATTCTGTCTTTCCTGTATTATTCATATCAGTCTTATAAAAATAAGAGAAAAATAGAAAAATCATGGCTAGACTAAGAGCTTTCTAAGAATCATGTCACAGTAAAGAAACTAAAGGACAGCTTAGAAACAAAGTCACTGAAATTCCCCACTGACCCAGGGGGCAGCCTTTACCCTTCAAATCCTCTACCAAGGCTTGAAGGTCCTGTGCAATATCTTTGCTGTTCCTAGGACTGTGCTTTTCTGGAGAGAGATCTCAGATGTTGTTCCTGGGATCTGCTCACTGCCCCAAGTGCTCCACGAATGCACAGAGACCACTGCTTCTTGCTTACTGATGTTGCTATCACTTGGTAGAGCTACATCTATCACTACAGCCATCTTCCTCTCCTTGTTGACCACTACTATGTCTATTTGTTTTCTGGTTAGCTATCACCAGTTTTTCTGTGTGTATCTGGAAGTCCCACAGGATCTTACCTTGATCATTCTCAGTCACCCACGGGGGCAGATCCGATTTCGCCCTGGGAACATCCAGGCCGTACTCAGCATATATATTTCTGTATATTATCCTGGCCACATGGCTGCAGTGTTCCATATATGCATGCCTGCTAGCTTCTTGCACCCTGCTGTTATGAGCTGGATTGTCTCAGGGACCTCATGCACAGCCTGTACCTGGGGTCTTGCCGTGTGTGGTAGACCTTAACCTCTACGGATCTTGTGTTCAGAGCTTGTTCCTGTGTTGCAGTGATTAGTGCCTCTGTGCTGTCTTTCAGTCCAGCTTTATCCAGCCCCTGGTAAGTTTTGTGAAGGTCAGCCACGTCTTCTATCTGATGGTGGTACATACCATCAGTTTAGGGACTAATGCGTTATTAAGTAACGCGTTACAGTATCGACGGTATTATTGTGGTAACGAGCACGGTAACTAGTTATTATGCCAAAATTAGGAAAGCGTTAATCGTTACTGGGATTTAGATAGGCTCGTTATTCGTTACTTCATGTGTTCGTTCGACTTACCTCCGAAATCAGAACACGAACCTGGGAATGATGTCACACTCGAGTAAACGGAGTTCTGGTTAGCCTCGTCAGAGAAGTCGGGATTCCAGTGCCCTCGAAAACGGTTGTTTTGCTAGCTCTCTACAAAAAGAAATTCCTACTAAACACATATGCAGCCATAGCTGGACTCAGTGGGCTGATGGTGATTTTTTGTTTTTATGGGCTGATGGTTTTTTTTCTTTTTTTTCAGTATAAACAGTGAAAGGTGGTGGATTGGCCAGATGCTGGCAGATGTGTAAAAATAGCTCAGTTGCTTGGTGGTGGCTATGGCGGAGCTTCCACAGAGGCCAGCGGGTGGATGAGGGAAGGGGAGGCAGGAGAGCCCCGAGGCGGCTGCCGGTCCGAGTGTCAGGTGAACTGAGCTTCAGGTAAGAAGTTATGACCTGCAGTCTATCTGGGTCAGATATGAACCAAGTTTAGCTGGAGTTTATTTTCGTTGTGCTGACTTTTTACAGTCAGTTACAATAACTCGTACTGCGTGCTAGCTAGCATGATGGAGTTTCTATACAGCTGGGTGGTGCTATGATGTTACTGATGTTGAACTTTATTCATAAGGTTAGTTAGTAGAGTTGCCAACCGTCCCGTAAAAGACGGAATTGTCCCGCATTCAGAGAAATTATTACGCGTTTCTCATTGAGGTGAAAAGGAACAGTTTGTCCCGCACTTCAGCTACAATGAAAAAGACACAAAGCTGGAGTTATTCTGTCTTTACGCTACAGCTGCCTCTTCTCCTCTCATCCTCTCCCCTCCCTCGCCTGTTCCGGGTCTAGCAATGTTTTGCCAGGGGGGCAGGTAGGGCATTAACAGGGGAAAGGGGGGGCACAAAGAAATACTTTTCTTTCTTATTCTCATTTAAAATGTCTCGCTTTTAACAAATAAATATCTGAATCTTACAACCAACGTTTTCATCCGATGTAAAATGCATAGAAATCCATTATTGTACATGGTAATTTTTTTCAGGGTCCCATCTTAATTTCTTCAGAAGTAAGTACTGTAAACGATGCCAGTATTTTCCCACATTGTCTAGATACTGTACCAGTCAATTAAGTTTTATTGTTTCTCACCTGTCTCTCTGTCTCCTTTCACTTTTTAAAGGTTGCCATGTTAGAAAAAAATATTTTGCTTTCCATGCTGTTTATTGATGTGGTAAATAAATAGTTTATGAAAATATCACTAAATCTGTCATTTATTATTTTTAATATTCAGTAATGATCAACTCTCACCTCTAGTTTTCTCTGTTTTAATTTCAGGTTTCCACCACCTGTTGTAGATAGTTCAGGAGGTTAACTCGACCAAGCAGTCTTTTGGGTTTCGGCTAAGTACTGTTTAGAATACCAGAATAGGGAGGATGGTGTAGGTTTAGGTTTATTAGATTGATTGATTAATTAATTAATAGATTAGTGGGATTTCTCTCGTGGAAATATGCACATTTTTTTTCTTTCTGTTGATAGGTGGCACAGTGCACTGTGGCAGCAGGGCTGGACTGGGACAAAAAATCGGCCCGGGCATTTTGACTAGAGACCGGCCCACCAAAAATGTGACGTCATTCAGGGGTAAAACCGCAAAGGATTCTGGGAACTTGTGGCAAGAGGTACTAGTGCATGCAGGCTTTCAATTGAACTCAGTCACACAGCGATAAGAAGAAACACAAACAATGGCAAGAAGCTGTTGTATTATTACTGCAATAGCCGGTGTTGTGCCAAAAACTGATTGTCTGCCAAAAACTGATTGCTCGTATTTAAATTGCTATAAGTAACTTGTTGGGCTATAATATGTGAAACACATGTCAAATGCATCCCTCATGGATGACATGAAGTCATCTCTCCATCTCTCTCTGCTGCTCTTCTGTCTCCTCTGTCACAGACTTCTCCACTTTAGATGATAAATCAGCCTGGTGCAACATGTAAGGATTGGCACAATTTGTTAAGATTTTGAGGAGTTTGAGAAACTAACCTTAAGCATAAAATAAAATTAACTATCAGTAACTTCATAGCACCCGCCCAGCAGTATATAAACTCCGTCATGCTAGCTAGTACACAGTACCAGTTATTCTAAGCGACTGTAAAAAGTCAGCACAACGAAAACAAACTACAACTAAACTTGGTTTATATCTGACACAGATAGACAGCAGGTCATAACTTCTTACCTGAAGTTCAGTTCCTCTGCCACTATGACCGGCGGCCGCCTCGGGTCTCTCCTCCTCTTGCCTCCCCTTTCCCTTATCCACCTGCTGGCCTCCACCACTTGCTGATGTTGCTAAATCTGTGGAAGCTATGCCATAGCTACCGCCAAACAATTCAGTTATTTTTACACATTTGGCAGCGTCTGCCTGAAGGGCTTGTTTCTTTTTGGCCCTAATTTTTTCTGCACCTTCTTTCCTTTTTTTGTTCTCCATTTTCTTTAGTCCATCTATAAGATTGCTAAACAAGGGGGAGGGTGCATCCGACCTCCTCGGCTGTAATTGGTCCAGCCCAGAGTCGATCATGACCAATTGGCCAATCCAACACCTTTCATTATTTATACCCTTCCAAAAAAAATCGAGCAAGCTAGAAGACTGGCATCCTTGCTTGGTATCCAGTGTGGGAAGCAACACATTAATAAGAGAACTCTGAGTAAAACCAAAGTTACTTTCCCTAGTAACTAGTTACTTTGAAAGTAATGAGTAACTTGAAGTAACTGAGTTACTTTTGATAGAAGCGACTAGTAATGTAACTGCTATCACCACTGGAGATCAGTTTCACCCACCCAGGAAGGGATGACTTTGCATAGAGACAAACAACTTTTTTGCAGCAGACTGTAAATATGCTGTGTGGTGATTATTACTTTGGTATTTTAATAGAGCGATCTACGATTGACTCTATTTTGAAGGTAGCTTCAAATGGCACTCCAGGAATCATAGCTTCAGTTTTATTTTTCAGCTTGCTGTTTAGAGCAGCCCATTTAGCTCCTCTACCTCTCCTGTTAACTTTCTTCTGATTGGCTGCTGTCATAAACAAAAGATTTCAATAGCAGGTGTTCATATATCCTACTGACATCATACAGCTAATAGCTCTGTGCTAGTGTGAGTTCTCCTTGGAACTTCTCGCCAGGTTATTTATTGCACTGCAGTCTATGTAAAGCATGTGTGCCATTTAGGCTCCCTCACAGTAAATCGGCAGACTGATGCATGAGCACACTCCTACCTGGGGTTCGATGCAGAAACAGACTCCCTCATAATTAGCCTGGAATTCAATTAGAGCACACTCCAGCTGTTTGCCCTTGAAATCAGTGCTGGGTTTCCAGGGAAGCCACCTGGTGTCAGCGTCTCAGTGTGGACAGATACACGCCAGCACTCATCACAGAACCGGCCAGGAATACAGGACCACAATGCCAGCACTCATTACCCATCTACCAACCTGAGTTTTTTCACTGGTCTTAGGCCAATAGAAAATTCCAGTACACACACCATCTTGGTCCATTTTGAATAAACAGAAATTTCTTCTGTTTTACAGTTATTGAGAAGCTTTTTCAAGACACTACAAGTTCTAGCACCAAGCTCTCCCTCCTGTTACCAGCCACATTAAGATTATCAGCCTTTGTTTAACCATTTATGTTTGTAATTACGAAGGCTAAAGTTTCATACAGCCCTGGGGGCCTATAGTGTTAGTTATGAAGCAACAATATAAATAGTTTTAAAACGAGATATGATTTGGAAAACTTAATTATTGTTCTTCTCTTGCAGCTTTGATAAAATACAGAAATTAAGACAATATGGAAAACTGCCGTTTATGACAGCTTGGTTTTTATATTCAATTTTTATTTATTTATTTGTTTTTACATCAGTCTCTTATGGATTGAGAAATATCACAGCCCATCACCTCTGAGAGGCACTGATCCCGTGGTGGCATTTTTCCTAGCAGCCTCACTTTGTTATCCACCCTGGTGAGATGAAAGAGCTTCATACCAGTCCAGAAGAAACATGGTTCCCATTCTATGGGTTTTGCTTACTGTAAACATTAATTTCTTTATTAACTACATATAGCTGCAATTATTCCAGTGCTCAACCATTGCAAATCTGCATACAGATAGGGAGAAGTATGGATCATGTTGGTTCAGTTTCATTAATACAGTAGTAGACACAGAAGCTGTTATCTAAAGGCACTTTGTGTGCCCTGGGACATATGCTAGGGTTCAGTTTTTGGACATCAGAAACTTCAGACTTCAGGCATGATGGTGTAAAATGCCAAACTCACCAGCCTCCATCTGTCAGTAGATCACAAACGTTCTGGCAGATAGGAAGCAGGTGAGACTAGGAAGAATCACATCTGGTACTTGGATAATCAGCCCTGGAGGCCCCCAGAGATGCGTCGTCTCTCCTCTGCTTTTTTCCCTCTATACAAATGAATGCACCTCAAATGGGCCGTCTGTCAGTCTTGTAAATTTTGCAGATGAGATGTAGGGATGGGTACCGGTAATGGCACCGGTTCTGACATAAACGGTAGTAACCAGACCGAAAAGCAGCGCACATTTCGGTGCTTTATTTCGGTGCTTTTTTTTCCTGAGCTGTGATACACTTGTAGCCAATCATTTTACGTTTCCGAGGATAGTAGGCGGGCCCAGGTACGTCCGTTCTTTTAGAGCAGAGCTACAGATTAAAAATGCCCAAGGCGAAGCGGCCAAACGCTGGCTGTACTTCACAGCAAAAGATGCAAACTCAGCAGCAACAAGTGCTTTAAGCTGATACTGTGATACTGTCAAAGGAGGTAACACCTCGAATCTGATGAAACACCTGGCGACGCATAGCGTTTTTTTTAAAAGCCAAGAAATGCGCCGTATTTGATAGCTTGCTGCGAGACCTCACACCGAGCACATCTACTGCGGGTGTGGTGCCTGTTATCGGACCCGGAGTTAGCAACATCCCCCAAAAACCCGAAGAGGAGAGTCCTGGCCCCTAGCCCTGCCAGTGTAGCAGAAATGATGAGGATGATGATGCAGCAGCAGCCGTTCTTCTCTGCGTGAGTAGCTTAATGTTGTTCGTGTGTAATTTACATTGAGTAGGCTAACCACGTTATTACATTAATGCATGTAAGGTGAACTAGCAAACATCATCATAGCTACATGAGGCTGTCTTCTTGTTTGATGGCAGATACTCCCTTCACCCTGGCCAAAAAGGATAAAATGACCAAAGAAAAAGTGGAAAACAGCTAAACATGAGAGGTTTTTGGACAAAGTTTGTGTTTTTTCCATTGTTTAAGCACTGCTTCCAGCCAAGAGTGATGCCATATATGCCCCATAGCTGCAGAAAAGGCTAACATTGTTATCTTTTTACATAAAAACAGCTGAACACGAGAGGTTTTTGGACCAATTTTGTGTTCTCCATTTATTAAGCACCGGTTCGAGCACCGCTTAAGCACCGGCACCGTTTCAAAAGTACCGCTTTGGTACTGGTATCGGATAAAAGCTAAACGATACCCATCCCTAATGAGATGACAGTTAATGGACTCACCAAGAACAGGGATGGGTCTGCATGCAGACATGGGGTCAACTCTGTGGTGCAGTCAGAAGAACCTGGAGCTGATTATGCTGAAAACAGTAGAGATGTCAATGGACTTCAGAAGGACCCCGTCTCTATTATCCCCCTCACCTTAATCAGTGTCTGGGTTCCGCAATCTCACAGGATCTGAAGTGATCATCCAATTTAGACACAATCATCAATCATTAACAGCTAAAGATAAACTCCAGCTCAGGAAGTTCAACCTGCTGATCCAGTTCTGCAGTAACTGAGGCTCTCTGCTCATCCATCATTATATGGTTTGGATCAGACGCCAAACAGGACAAGAACAGGTTACAATGGACAGTGCGATCTGCAGATAAACTGACTTGTTCTTGATTCTGGATTTGTACAAATCGTGTGGAGTGTGTGAGGAGGAACCAGGAGCTGACACAGACAAGGAGACAGAACTGAACGAAGAGGGAGCCTTTATTTGGCTGGAAGCAAGTGATACACATGAAACTATGAAGACTATGAAAAACAAAGAAACTACTACGACTGTGACTATTATGACTTTATGACATACGCTATGATTTAAACTATGACCATATGTGAAGAATAAATAGAAAACAGAATAAATAAATGGAAACACATGAGGAGACAGCTGACACAAATGCACATAATGACACACAGGGGAGGTGTAAAGCTAAGGGAAACACAGGACCTTTACAAAATAAAACAGGAAACGTAGACAAGACAATACCAACTTAACAGACTTGGCACACATTAAAAAATTAGACAAGAACCCAGAAACCAAGGAGACAATGACAAATAATGACTGAACTTATCCTCAACTAAAACCTAAATAAGAACCAAACAAACTATATAATCACAAATCTAACATAAGACAAATACAAACTACACTCAGAGTGCGGGGTCAGAGACCCAGCCTGTGACAGCTGCTGAATGAAAGCTCGCTGTACATTTAGTTCTGTTGTACATATTTGTATACCCACTATGCATATATATTGATAGTCAAACCCTGTGTATATACTGCATACACACTAGTTATCCATATCCTTATTTTTTAAATAATTTATTATAATATCTTTGCCCTCTGCATCACTGCACCATACATATAAACATGCTAAATGCCCTGTTGTTGTCTGTTGCACAGTCTGTTATGCACACTGAAAGCAAAGAAATATCCAGAGTCCAGGTCTTTGTATGTGTGCTCATATTTGGCCAATAACTCTGATTCTAATTCTGTTTCCATGATCCTGATTCTGATATCTGAAAGTACATACTGTACATATTCATCCATATACCGGTATATATACATATATACTTAAACAGTCAAATACACAAGTACAGTTAAAAATATCCTACAGTTTCCTTTCAGTATTCCCAACGGACTTCCCTGTCTGTAATTCACAGGTTGTTCAGCTGTTTATGTCCTATGATGACATCTAACCAAGGACTGTGCACCTCATCAAATAGTTGTAATTATGAACGGCATGTTTTTGGAGTGTAGTGCTTCTTCTTCCAGTGTATTGTGAGAAAACACATTCCATATGACAGAAAGCCCTGACTTGAACCAACTGTCTTAAGAAATTATAGACAAATCATATACATTATATTCTAACAGCTGGTCAAATGGTTTGTTTCAGGCAGAACTGATCACAGCACAGAAACATCGCTGGTTAAAGTTATAAATGATCTTCTTATGGCGTCACTGGATTCATCTCTACCTCAGTGCAGTGTTTGATCTCACAAACAATATTATTTTACTGCAGAATATGAATGATCTCAATAATAATAATAACATTGGTGTAGTTTTCATTGTACTCTATTGTGGTTTCTTTTCTATGCAAACATTTTAACCACACTGGTTTTACACAGTGCTAAAGGAACTTTATCATATTATTATCATTGATTTGCTCACAGAGAGAATTCAGTATGACACATTAAATGGTTTGCGTGACTTATAACCCAATTTAATTGTAGAGTTTTCCTGTTTTGAGGGAGGGATTTTCATTTGCGTGAACTTAAAAAATGTTGGTACTAAAATGTAAAAGAAATCGACAGCAATCGGTGAATCTTTCCACTCTAGATTGTGTACTTTTTTAATAGATGTCTGGGATGAGTCAATAGGTGATCACAGTCCAGCAGTTATTCATAGAAGTGTTACACACAATTTAATATGTGCACTGATCGCTCTCTCAGCTGGGACAGACACACTGAAACTCTTAAGGTAACATCAGAGACGTTTAAAGAACATTCACACAAACCTGCGTGTAAACTCTGCATCTGAAATCTGCGACTCATTATAATTAATGAAGGCCTGACGCAAAAAACTAAGACATAACTTTAAATACTACTATTACTTTTATTATTATTATTAGTAGTAGTAGTATTTCAACTGAATTATTATTGACTTTTACAGTGAAAGGGACAAAAAAAGAAATTAATAGATTTAATTGGATGTAATGTTCTCATTTTATGGGTTTTTTTTTCTTTTGAAAACAACATATAGGATGATTATCATCATCACAGTGAACATGGAAAGCAATTCACTGCATAGAGTACAGCTCTGCTCTATTGGTGTTTTATCTGGTCTGGTTTCTTTCCCAGGGCAGCATATGTATCCATTTAATCACAGCCTGTGGTGTCTCACGGATACACACAGGGTGTACTATAGCCTCAGTGCCTGATTCAGCAGGTTTAGGCAAAAAGGACATAGATCTGTCTGGCCTGTTTATATTCCACACAGACAGCAGTTAGTGTTAAAAGTCCCTGCTCATGTCACGTAATACAGTTTAACAACTAAGACCTCTAATCAGAAGTACCTGACTCCGTGGTATAATTCTCAAGCACGTAGCCTAAAGCAGATGACTCGTAATCTGGAGAGGAAATGGCGTGTCACAAATTTAGAGGATCATCATTTAGCCTGGAGAAATAGTTTGCTGCTTTATAAGAAAGCCCTCCGCAAAGCCAGAACATCTTACTATTCGTCACTGATTGAAGTAAATAAGAACAACCCCAGGTTTCTCTTCAGCTCTGTAGCCAGGCTGACAAACAGTCAGAGCTCTGTTGAGCCAACCATCCCTTTAACGTTAACTAGTAATGACTTCATGAACTTCTTCACAAATAACATTTTAATCATTAGAGAAAAAATTACCAATAATCATCCCACAGATGTAATATTATCTACAGCTACTCTTAGTACCATTGATGTTAAGTTAGACTCTTTTTCTCTAATTGATCTTTCTGAGTTAACTTCAATAATTACTTCCTCCAAACCATCAACGTGTCTTTTAGACCCCATTCCTACAAAACTGCTCAAAGAAGTCCTGCCATTAATTAATTCTTCGATCTTAAATATGATCAACCTATCTCTAATGATCGGCTATGTACCACAGGCCTTCAAGCTGGCTGTAGTTAAACCTTTACTCAAAAAGCATCTCTAGACCCAGCAGTCTTAGCTAATTATAGGCCAATCTCCAACCTTCCTTTATATCAAACATCCTTGAAAGAGTAGTTGTCAAACAGCTAACAGATCATCTGCAGAGGTTTATTTGAAGAGTTTCAGTCAGGTTTCAGAGCTCATCACAGCACATAAACAGCTTTAGTGAAGGTTACAAATGATCTTCTTATGGCCTCTGACAGTGGACTCATCTCTGTGCTTGTCCTGCTAGACCTCAGTGCAGCGTTCGATGCTGTCGACCATAATATCCTATTAGAGCGATTAGAACATGCTGTAGGTATTACAGGTACTGCGCTGCAGTGGTTTGTATCATATCTATCTAATAGACTCCAGTTTGTGCATGTAAATGGAGAGTCCTCTTCACACACTGAGGTTAATTATGGAGTTCCACAGGGTTCAGTGCTAGGACCAATTCTGTTTACATTATACATGCTTCCCTTAGGCAGTATCATTAGAAGACATAGCATACATTTACACTGCTATGCAGATGACACCCAGCTCTATCTGTCCATGAAGCCAGATAACACACACCAATGAGTTAAACTGCAGGAATGTCTTAAAGACATAAAGACCTGGATGGCCGCTAACTTTCTGCTTCTTAATTCAGATCAAACTGAGGTTATTGTACTCGGCCCTGAAAAGCCTAGAAATATGGTATCTAACCAGATTCTTACTCTGGATGGCATTACCTTGGCCTCCAGTAACGCTGTGAGGAACCTTGGAGTCATTTTTGACCAGGACATGTCCTTCTATGCCCATATTAAACAAATATGTAAGACTGCGTTCTTCCATTTGTGCAACATCTCTAAAGTTAGAAATATCCTGTCTCAGAGTGACACTGAAAAACTAGTTCATGCATTTACTGTATTACTTCCAGGCTGGACTACTGTAATTCATTATTATCAGGAAGTCCTAAAACTCCCTGAAAAGCCTTCAGTTAATCTAAAATGCTGCAGCAAGAGTCCTGACAGGGACTAGAAAGAGAGAGCAGATTTCTCCTGTTTTGGCTTCCCTTCATTGGCTTCCTGTTAAATCCAGAATTCAAAATCCTGCTCCTCACATACAAGGTCTTAAATAATCAGGCCCCATCTTATCTTGATGACCTTGTAGTACCATATCACCCTATTAGAGCACTTGGCTCTCGCTCTGCAGGCCTACTTGTTGTTCCTAGAGTATTTAAAGTAGAATGGGAGGCAGAGCCTTCAGTTTTCAGGCCCCTCTTCTGTGGAACCAGCTTCCAGTTTGGATTCAGGAGACAGACACTATCTCTACTTTCAAGATTAGGCTTCAAACTTTCCTTTTTGCTAAAGCATATAGTTAGGGCTGGACCAGCTGACCCTGAATCCTCCCTTAGTTATGCTGCAATAGACGTAGGCTGCCGGGGATTCCCATGATGCATTGAGTTTTTCCTTTCCAGTCACCTTTCTCACTCACTATGTGTTAACAGACCTCTCTGCATTGAATCATATCTGTTATTAACCTCTGTCCCTCTTCCACAGCATGTCTTTATCCTGTCTTCCTTCTCTCACCCCAACCAATCACAGCAGATGGCCCCGCCCCTCCCTGAGCCTGGTTCTGCCGGAGGTTTCTTCCTGTTAAAAGGGAGTTTTTCCTTCCCACTGTCACCAAAGTGCTTGCTCATAGGGGGTCATATGACTGTTGGGTGTTTTCTGTATCTACCGTACAATATTAAGCGCCTTGAGGCAACCTTTGTTGTGATTTGGCGCTATATAAATAAAATTGAATTGAATTGAATTGAACAACTATTATCTTAATAATTATCAGACTTTTTTTTATACAAGAGCAAGTCTTTAAACAATGTGTAGGTGTGGTTTGACCAGATGGGTATTTGCACGTGTTCTTCTCTTCTATTCTCTTTTTATACTAAACTAATTGTAAATATTGAAGAAAACCTGCAGTCATTAAAATGATAAACATAAAAATATTTAATGAGTAACACTGAATTACATTTGTTTAATGAGTTCTAGCCTTGTTTGTACTCTGTAAGCTGTTGTTGTAGAGGCTGCTTCCTAATCCAGAGTTCTTCCTCCATCACTCTGTCAGCTGTGTCTCCTCTAACTCCACTCAGTGTGGGTGATAAAGAAGTGCCTGTCTCAATTCTACTGCATTCTTCTTCTATGTAAGTGTGCCTGTGTCCCCCGAGATGACACACTTGTGGGTTCAGTGCATTTATTAACACAGGATGTGTAGAAGTATGTGCCTATGTAATTGGAAACGAGTGTGGTTTCTCAATCAGCAGCAATGGTATTATCAGGTGAGTTTTATGAAGGGCACGCTAACATTATCACCTGCCAATCACAAGCTTTGCTATTATTTCTCCTGTGAAGAATGAAGGCTTTGCTGAATGTCAGTGCAAAGTGTGTACAATTATTCCTAATGATGCTTAGTCTGCGCTGGTGTGTGAAATATTACATATGTGTTTTCAAAGCACAGCTTTATATAAGTATGTGAGGTTTAATGTGAAGATGAAAGTGTGCAGACACTCCTGTGGGTCATATTTCAGCATGCAAAGAAACCTACCCACCACAGTATTTACATGTTTCATTTACATATATAAAGCTCCATTTATAGAAAACGGCAGGTAGAGCTCATGGTTGAGTGTTTTGCTTATGTTCCCTTTGGTTCCTCTCCCTGAAAAACAGGGCTGAGGGGCGTTGACAGTGATGAGGAAAGGCCGGCTGTGAGTTGAGTGGGAAAGGGATGGATAGCAGGGATCAGAGGGAGAGCTGGGGTGGGCAGAGATGTGAGCTGTAATTGATGTGTTTGTGTCTCCAGAAGCAAAGAATTCTACTGCAGTTGATCTCATTTGGCACTCCTCCAGAGGACTGACGATTCACACAAGAAGAAAAACACAGTTCCACATATTATTCATGCCCATTTAGCGCACGCACACACACACGGTAAATACAAAAACACAGGCATGCATAATAATAAACTCTTCTCCCGCCCCGCACCTACTCCCACACAAATCACCCATTTAAGTTCTGCATTTATGTTTTAATGAGTTTAAATGCATTGAAATCATATAATTCTGTACTTGAAAATCTGCTTGTTGAAAGTATAATTATAGTCTTTATGTAATTAAACTTTGTCAATTAATTCTGTTTTGCAGAGCTTACTGAGGCCTACCTACTTAAATAATACACACAAATATGGTATTTCTCTCCACTTGACATAAGCATATCATATGGTCATTTAGTATAACAGTATTAGTGTGGGCTGTGTCGAACAAATTGTGTTTTACCAGCTGAAAATGCTGAAAAGCTCTTCAAAGATCCTGTGTTTTGTTCAGCTGAGACACTTTGGTTGATATCATACTCACACTTTTGTGGAAGTAACGCTACCATTAACTGTCTGTTTGAGATTACTGGTCCTGCAAGCATAATTTTTCATAGTCCAGAAGTGTCCCCATGTTCAAAAATGGACTTATATTAACATAACTCTGTACTCATTAGTGCCTTAACGTGTCTGTAATCAACACATAGAAACACACAAATATGACAGTTTCACTGAAAGACACAGTTGGGATGTAAGACACAGTTCACTGGCTCAGATTACTGAAGGTGAGGCTCAGCAGACAGTGGTCAGCTACATCTGCCAGCACAGTCAGCACCTGCCAGCCAAAACAGACATGCCCCAAACTTTAAGTCTATTACAGTGAAATTCTGAATTTTTTGGGATTCGAACTTGTCGTGTGAGGTGTATAAACACCAAACACATTGTGTTTTTGTGGAAAATCTGTCCTTAAATATAATCAAAATAGTTCCTGTGAAATAATAAAGTCAGCATCAAACAATAACCAGCTGGTCTGAGTTAATATAGTATTATTATACTATTTGTATATTTAGTACCAGTGATATAAACCTGGCAGAAGCTTTTATCTGCAAACAAGCTGTCTGTGACACACTCAGATGCATTTGCCACAGAGTTGTATGAGAACACCAAGACCCTATACAGTATCCCTGAACCAGGTGCCAAGTCAAGGCACAAACAGAGGAAAATGGAGGATTTTGTGCTGGAGGCAACTGTGGGTTCATGAACTGAAAATCTCTTTGTGGCCTAAGATGTTTAATCTGTCCAAAAAAGTTGAAAAGCAATTTCTCAGTCTTTGTTTTCTGTTTGTGAAATTTTGTGCTCATGTACTATGTTCATTCATATTGTGTGCTTCTCTTGGGGGCTAAGGCCCCCCCTTTACTTAAAACCATGTGACGCCCCTGTTATGACCCAGGTCATTGGCTGTGTCCCAATTCAGGGTCTGCGCGCTTGAACTACGCGCACTACGCGTACTACGTACGGTGCGTACTATGAGTACGAGAAGTGCGGAAGTGAGAGGCTTGTGAAATGGGACGGTCTAGCCTTCGTCGCACTGTCCAGGTTGCCTAGCAACCATGATACTAACCGCGAGAAACGTTACATACAGCTTTGATTGACAGAAATGAAGGAGAAAAATGTTTTGTTGGTCATTCATTTTTGTCATGACATCACTTTGATTAGGTGAGTATCTGAGGCTGAGACTACAGGACTGTAAACATGATTGTTGGGCTTCATTTCTGTGCTGAACAGTCATTTCAAGAGTAGTTAGGAAATAACAATTAGCTCATGTTGTTCATGAGACTAAAGTCATCTCACTGTGGTAATGTAAATATAATATGGCCAATATTATAGTACTGTCAGATTATTATGATATATATATATATATATATATATATATATATATATATATATATATATATATATATATATATACAACATTGCAGACATAGAGGACAGTTACAAGTACCTGGGGATCCCTGGGGATCCTGGGGATCCCGCAGGCAAATGGGAACCATGAAGAGGCCGCTAGAAAGGCTGCAACCACCAAGTACCTGCAGAGGGTCAGGCAAGTCCTGAGGAGTCAGCTGAATGGTAAGAACAAGATCCGGGCCATCAACACATACGCCCTGCCCGTGATCAGGTACCCTGCTGGGGTAATAGGCTGGCCAAAGGAGGAGATAGAAGCCACTGACATAAAGACAAGAAAGCTCCTGACCATGCATGGAGGGTTTCACCCCAAGTCCAGCACCCTGAGGCTGTACGCTAAGCGGAAGGAAGGGGGCCGGGGACTGGTGAGTGTCAGCACCACAGTCCAGGATGAGACAAGGAACATCCAAGAATACATTGGGAAGATGGCCCCAACTGACCGAGTGCTCAGTGAATACCTCAGGCAGCAGAAACCCAAGAAAGAGGAGGGAGACGAGGAACCATCATGGAAGGACAGGCCCCTGCACGGTATGTACCACCGGCAGATAGAGGAGGTGGCTGATATCCAGAAATCCTACCAGTGGCTGGACAAAGCTGGACTGAAAGACAGCACAGAGGCACTAATCATGGCAGCACAAGAACAAGCTCTGAGTACAAGATCCATAGAGGCTGGGGTCTATCACACCAGGCAAGACCCCAGGTGCAGGCTGTGTAAAGATGCCCCAGAGACAATCCAGCACATAACAGCAGGGTGCAAGATGCTAGCAGGCAAGGCATACATGGAACGCCATAACCAAGTGGCCGGCATAGTGTACAGGAACATCTGTGCCGAGTATAACCTAGAAGTCCCGAGGTCAAAATGGGAGATGCCCCCAAGGGTGGTGGAGAATGACCGAGCTAAGATCCTGTGGGACTTCCAGATACAGACGGACAAAATGGTGGTGGCTAACCAACCGGACATAGTGGTGGTAGACAAACAGAAGAAGACGGCCGTAGTGATCGATGTAGCGGTTCCGAATGACAGCAATATCAGGAAGAAGGAACACGAGAAGCTGGAGAAATACCAAGGGCTCAGAGAAGAGCTCGAGAGGATGTGGAGGGTGAAGGTAACGGTGGTCCCCGTGGTAATCGGAGCACTAGGTGCGGTGACTCCCAAGCTAGGCGAGTGGCTCCAGCAGATCCCGGGAATAACATCGGAGATCTCTGTCCAGAAGAGCGCAGTCCTGGGAACAGCTAAGATACTGCGCAGGACCCTCAAGCTCCCAGGCCTCTGGTAGAGGACCCGAGCTTGAAGGATAAACCGCCCGCAGGGGCGTGCTGGGTGTTTTTTTTTTAATATATATATATATATATATATATATATATTGCTTGTGAAGCTCGCACGCAAGGATTTCACTCACATGTACTGTACCAATGTTCCTGCACATGTGATGTGACAATAAAAGTGATTTTGATTTGATTGATATATATATATATATATATATATATATATATATATATATATATATATATATATATATATATATATATAGCAGTTGTCAGCCACCTCCTGTAAATGGATGACATCAAGCTGTATGCCAAGAGTGAACGAGACATTGATTCACTGATCCACACTACCAGGCTATACAGCAATGACATTGGAATGTCATTCAGGCTGGAGAAGTGTAGTCGGATGGTAACAAAGAGAGGGAAGGTAGTCAGAACTGAGGGGATTGAACTACCAGAAGGCAACATTGCAGACATAGAGGACAGTTACAAGTACCTGGGGATCCCGCAGGCGAATGGGAACCATGAAGAGGCCGCTAGAAAAGCTGCAACCACCAAGTACCTGCAGAGGGTCAGGCAAGTCCTGAGGAGTCAGCTGAATGGTAAGAACAAGATCCGGGCCATCAACACGTACGCCCTGCCCGTGATCAGGTACCCTGCTGGGATAATAGGCTGGCCAAAGGAAGAGATAAAAGCCACTGACATAAAGACAAGAAAGCTCCTTACCATGCATGGAGGGTTTCACCCCAAGTCCAGCACCCTGAGGCTGTACGCTAAGCGGAAGGAAGGGGGCCGGGGACTGGTGAGTGTCAGCACCACAGTCCAGGATGAGACAACGAACATCCAAGAATACATTGGGAAGATGGCCCCAACTGACCGAGTGCTCAGTGAATACCTCAGGCAGCAGAAACCCAAGAAAGGAGGGAGACAAGGAACCATCATGGAAAGACAGGCCCCTGCACGGTATGTACCACCGGCAGATAGAGGAGGTGATATCCAGAAATCCTACCAGTGGCTGGACAAAGCTGGACTGAAAGACAGCACAGAGGCACTAATCATGGCAGCACAAGAACAAGCTCTGAGTACAAGATCCATAGAGGCTGGGGTCTATCACACCAGGCAAGACCCCAGGTGCAGGCTGTGTAAAGATGCCCCAGAGACAATCCAGCACATAACAGCAGGGTGCAAGATGCTAGCAGGCAAGGCATACATGGAACGCCATAACCAAGTGGCCGGCATAGTGTACAGGAACATCTGTGCCGAGTATAACCTGGAAGTCCCGAGGTCAAAATGGGAGATGCCCCCAAGGGTGGTGGAGAATGACCGAGCTAAGATCCTGTGGGACTTCCAGATACAGACGGACAAAATGGTGGTGGCTAACCAACCGGACATAGTGGTGGTAGACAAACAGAAGAAGACGGCCGTAGTGATCGATGTAGCGGTTCCGAATGACAGCAATATCAGGAAGAAGGAACACGAGAAGCTGGAGAAATACCAAGGGCTCAGAGAAGAGCTCGAGAGGATGTGGAGGGTGAAGGTAACGGTGGTCCCCGTGGTAATCGGAGCACTAGGTGCGGTGACTCCCAAGCTAGGCGAGTGGCTCCAGCAGATCCCGGGAACAACTTCGGAGATCTCTGTCCAGAAGAGCGCAGTCCTGGGAACAGCTAAGATACTGCGCAGGACCCTCAAGCTCCCAGGCCTCTGGTAGAGGACCCGAGCTTGAAGGATAAACTGTTTTAAAAGGTTTAAATGTTTAAAATGTTCTAAAATGTCTTAATGTTCTTCGTTATTAAACATTCGCACATAAATAAGTGACATCATATTCAGTACTTACTTTTGACAGTTCACTCTTCGGCCGCTACCTTCTGCCGTATTTTGCGGCAAAATTATCCACACCCACCGCCGCGCTATGAATTGTGGGATATATGGGACCACGAAGCGTGCACGACCACGCTTGATATTTGGGGAAATCGACAGCGCATTTGGAGTATGCATTTGAAGTATGCATTTGAAGTACACTTGCTGTTACTCGCCACACCAGGCGGGAGCATTGTTTGTACTCTGTGATGTTTGTGTTATGTAAGTTTCCAGGTGAGGCTGACCATTGGTGGAAGATGGAATGAGGCCGGCTACAAACTGGGACCTGACTGGGCCGGCAGCCCCTCCTACTTCCTGTTTCCAGTGAGCCGCGCGTTTGGCCTCTTTGTGCCGTGTGACTGAGTTTTCCGAGATGAGAAGAGCTAGGCTGCAGTGAAAATAGTGTAGAAAGACTTCTATCTGGACATGGTGGCTGTAGGGGTGGAGGTGGAGGAGTTTCTTATGTTTTGGTTTATTTTTGCATTATGGATTAGTTCTTGTTCTCTGGTGATACCGTTTTGATTATAATTATATTCTGATTCTTTAGTTATCCGATGATGATGATGATGATGACGATGATGATTATTTCTGGTTTAGGTTTTGTTATCTCGCCCTCGTGTTTGGTTCAGGTTGCCTGTGCTTAGTCTTCTCTGCCCGTATGTCCCTCTGTTTGCCCATGACGTCATTATGCCTGTTTCAGAATCAGAATCAGAATACTTTATTGATCCCTGGGGGAAATTATTTTTTGTTACAGTGCTCCATTATAAACCAACATTAAGACAAGACAGACAATACACTAACTAAGAATAAAAAAAAAGAATACGTAAGAAAAAAGAGCTAAACTAAGAGAAAAGCAGGAGTGACTGTAACAGGCTGCACGCTGGTTGGCGCATGTGTCTCTGTCTGTCGTGTGCTTCCTGTTTTATTTTGTAGGTCTGTGTCCTTTGTCAGTGCGTTCAGCTTTGTGCTCTCCCTGTCTCGTCAGTGTAATCAGCGTCAGCCGTGTCTCCCAGCTGTTTCCTCTTCGCTCCGTTCACCTCTTGTATTTAGTGTCTGTGTCTTCCCCTACTCGGTGTCGCGTCGTTAACGTCTGTTCACTCTCGCTTCCTCTGTGTGTTCCGTTTACCAGCCTTCCTGCCTAGTTATTCTGTTCTTCTAGTTTAGTTAGTGTTTTTCTGTTCTGCTTCCTACCAGCAATAAAGCTGTGTGTTTTGAGTTACTTCCGTCTCAGTGAGTCCTGCATTTTGGGTCCTCTCTTCCTGCCTGCCTACACACAGACATGACAAAGAGGCTTGTATTTTCTTTTGGGGTTGTCTCACTGTAGGTAAGTCAGTTCGGATTAATTTCTAGTGTGTTTATTTTGTTGTTTTGGCCACGCCCACCCTGATGCTCACTACCTGTCGAGTTAATAAAACGTCTAGTCATTGTAAAGCTGTGGCTGTGTGATTTACTTCTTTGTGGTCTTTTTCTTGTAGTCCTTGTGTTGCACTCCGGTTTCCCCTAGGCCAGTGTGTAACAGCCCCTGCATGTCAGAATGAAACATATAGCATATTTCCCAGTATATACAAACATCTCATAACCTGAGGAACGATGAATAACCTGGGCGCGCACACACACACACATCCTATTATTACTATTGGCTATTGCTCTTTCATTGTACTGTAAATTGTATTTGGATGCACTGGAAATATTGCTTTTAAAATCTGCCAGTGCCAGTAAAAACCACTGAAGTGAAATTAAGAATGTGTCTCACCAAACACACCCACAACCTTACCATTATATGAACATGCAGACATTGTGGTCCAGTGTTTTAAATTACAACAAAAAACACGTTTTTTTCTTCTGTTTTTTGCCTTTTATGCATTTTGTGTTTTAATAACAAACATAATATCCTCACTAGTCCAGGTTTGTTGTCACCATGGACTTTTCCAAACTACTGCAACAGGTGATGTTTTGGTTTGAGGCTGGTTGATAATACCAACCACATTAGCTTCAATTATCCAGCCCCTCACCTCCCATTTTTACAATGAATTTCTTAATAACTAAACTTCTTCGGGTTCCTTAATGTTGGAAAGTGTATTAAAACAGCTACATGGCCTCTTTTGTAAACAACAGAAGGTACGCAGTGTTAAAGTGTATTGTTTGGCTATTTTATATACTTTGACAAAGTAAGTTCAAAAATGTGTGTGACAAACTCCAATAACATTTAACAAAGCCAGTTTTTGCCTTGTGATCAGAGATGGGCAGTAACGCGTTACAAGTAACACGTTACTGTAATCTGATTACTTTTTTCAAGTAACGAGTAAAGTAAGGGATTACCTCTGTCAGTGCGCCCCAGGGTGTCTGTGGCTACAATGTAGCTTGCCATCACCAGTGTGTGAATGTGTGTCTGAATGGGTGGATGACTGGATATGTAAAGCGCTTTGGGGTCCTTAGGGACTAGTAAAGCGCTATATAAATACAGGCCATTTACCATATTGCAAAAACGGTAATTAGATTACCGTTACTTTCCCGTAGGAACGCTGCGTTACTGCGTTACTAAAACCGTGATTTTTTTGCGAGAATGTCTCATGACAGTGACGTAAGCGAGTGCGATGTTCGTGACAACAGCTGTGTGCAGATCAACAATGGATCACATATCGATTGTGGGAGAGAGTATGAGCGTGCAGCGTTTAAAGCGTGGAAGTACTGACCTTACTTTGAGTTTGATTCCATAAAAAGTGACAAAAACATTAGTGTCCGCTGTGCGTGGGAAGAAAACTTCTCTTTACAGCGAAAAAACCCCTAAACTTCTGAGCAAGCACCGAGTAGCTACGACGTAATGGGAAACTCACAGAGAAACTCGCGGATTCTTCCACTGACCGCGGCACACCTGCACCAGGGTAAACCTCCGCCTACCCAACTCCTGCTTTACAGGTGAAAATAGAGCAACAGGACCGCTGAGTCTTTGACTTCATTTATTTTCTGCTGTGTTTTACTTGCATCTATTTGAAAGACTGAGTGTAAACACAAAAAATATTTTATTTTCTGTGCTGGAATGTGCAGAAAATAGGTTTAAATGTTAAACTAATTTCTTCCAGTCAGAGAATGTTGCATATAATTAAATGTTTGCTTGATGCATAAAGTTAAAAGATTAAAACGAATAAAACAAGTTTTAAAAAGAGACTTTTCCATTTGATTACATTTTGTATGATGGATTATGCAGAAAAAGTAGAATTGGGCTGAAAGATCTATCGCTTTATCACCTCTTCAGGTTGTAAATCGTGTTTTTAAAAAGTAACTAAGTAACTAAGTAATTAATTACTTTTGAAAATAAGTAATCAGTAAAGTAACGGGATTACTTTTTTGGGGAAGTAATCAGTAATTAGTTACTGATTACTTTTTTCAAGTAACTTGACCAACACTGCTTGTGATACATCTGAAAATATTTTTTATACAAAGATTCTTTTAAAAATCACTCAATTAGTTTAAATCACTCAATAAGTCATCAAATACTGTCAAAGCCCTCAATAATCTTTGTTTTTAAAGATATAATTTTCTAAAATTAATATTATCTTAAGATGGGAAATAAAGATAAAGGATTGGTGTGGCTGCAGTCGCTTTCTGGCTCCGATTTACAGAAGAAATTGTGAAATGATGGTAAAAGTTCCTGTGTTTTTATGAGAAACCAGTGTGTTTGGATGAGATTTTAACTAATGGATATCATCACAAAGCTTCCCCCACTTGATTGCTTACTTTCATTACAAGTTTTCTAAAATGTTCTGTTTATGTAAATTAGGTATTATGAAAGGGTGTGAAAGGGTCGATGTGACAAAGGAAAATACAGAGGAGATGTGGTGACCCCTAACAGGCGCAGCACAGGGAATAAAAAGATCCAAATTAGTTATTATCTCCAAAAAATTGCACTAGTTTCCATAAATTTCCAACAGACAATACAGAGTAAAACAGACACATAAATGTTTTCACCAGTTTGAAAGAATGAAATGAAAGAGGAATCTTAAAATTGATCACCGCCTGTAGCATCCTACAACGAGCACTCACACAAAAAGTTGAAACATACTTTCAGGCATTCCTGTAACATCAGCTCAAGCAAAAATAAGAAAAGCAATTTCATCTATGAAACAGACATAACTGTTATTTATCCAAACATCATGGAACAAAATGTCCCAAATATACTCATTCTTTGCATTATTTGAATGGCTTCATGAAACCTGCTATCTGTCTTTACTCCTGTTGTACCAAACAGTAAGGACCATACTGTTTGCCTCAGAGAGCCAATCAAAGTCGAGTGTTTACGTGGTGCGTCAGCTCCTGACCACTGATTTCTGCCCCCTGTTTTCTGTGTGTTTGTGAAATCCTGTGAGATTAGCCATTAAAAAGAAAAAAATTAACAATCAGCCCATTTAAGTCCAGTGCCAAAGGCCACAACATCACAAGCATTATACCCTCTTTAGTCATTCCAGGTGCACCACCATTACCTCCCCCACTACAGCGAAACTAATCCATCTCCCTTCAGGCTACCACACACACACACACACACACACACACGAACCGATACACACACACACACACACACACACACACACACACACACGAACCGATACACACACACACACACACACACACACACACGAACCGATACACACACACACACACACACACACACACACACACACACACACACACACGCACCCATACACACACCCATACACACACACACACACACACACACGAACCGATACACACACACACACACACACACCCATACACACACACCCACACACACGCACACACACACACACACACACACGCACCCATAGGGCTTTGGAGTTGACGTCACGCCGCAATGCATTATGGGAGCGCAGCGCCATTTTCGGGGTCTACGAATCAAACCAAACACACTGTGTTGGAACGACGACTACAAGAAAGATGCTTAAAAGCAGCTCAAAAGAGAATGAACTGTATAGAGACCGATTTCATTCAGAGGCGAAGCAGCGGTACTTGCAGAAAATAGCATGCATTGGAAATGTGGACCCGTATGAAATACGGCCGTGGAGTAGAAACCCTGAAGACCAACCGCTACTGACGTAGCCTGACATATTTTCGTACCTTATCTGTGGAATCAGCGCGTACAAGTCGTCATTCAAGCAAAGGTAAGTCAGCTCGAGTACTGCGAGTGAAATGCGTTTGATTTCCTTGCAAACATTCAGATTAGCATAAATTCATTCATGAGGGGAAATTACAGTGAGAACATGTGGAGGCTGTTAGAGGGATAACATAGCGAGTTCAGTGCATTGATGTGACATTCTCCTGAAGGATTGTTATTCTTTATGGTTAAAGAAATTGCAATGATTTATTCATATTTATTATAAATAATCCTAATTAAACATCTTGCTTCCATGTTTGTATCTTGTGTCACTAAAAGTACAATTTATTTTAATTTTATATATTGATCAATGACCTGCAGAATCTCCTTATCATATTAAGGGATTCATAATTGTCACTTTATGCTTTCTCCATCTCTAAAGTGATGACATCCTTGCATTACCGGTACATACTTTAGGTTCATTTTCTGCAGGCAGATTTACACTATAACATGCAGCGTTCTATAGATGGACACATAAAGAAATGAAAAATTACATGTATGTGCTAACTTTCTAAACACTTTGTTACAGGCCTACTTGTTGTTCCTAGAGTATTTAAAAGTAGAATGGGAGGGAGAGCCTTCAGTTTTCAGGCCCCTCTTCTGTGGAACCAGCTTCCAGTTTGGATTCGGGAGACAGACACTATCTCTACTTTTAAGATTAGGCTTAAAACTTTCCTTTTTTCTAAAGCATATAGTTAGGGCTGGACCAGGTGACCCTGAATCCTCCCTTTGTTATGCTGCAATAGATGTAGGCTGCCGGGGGATTCCCATGATGCATTGAGTTTTTCCTTTCCAGTCACCTTTCTCACTCACTATGTATTAATAGACCTCTCTGCATTGAATCATATCTGTTATTAACCTCTGTCTCTCTTCCACAGCATGTCTTTATCCTGTCTTCCTTCTCTCACCCCAACCGGTCGCAGCAGATGGCCGCCCCTCCCTGAGCCTGGTTCTGCCGGAGGTTTCTTCCTGTTAAAAGGGAGTTTTTCCTTCCCACTGTCGCCAAAGTGCTTGCTCATAGGGGGTCATATGATTGTTGGGTTTTTCTCTGTATCTATGAAGCGCCTTGAGGCGACTTTTGTTGTGATTTGGCGCTATATAAATAAAATTGAATTGAATTGAATTGAATTTATGATAAAGTAGATAAAACACATTTCACCAAGCATTTCACTACATATCGTACTGTGTATGACTGTGTACGTGACAAATAAAATTTGAATTTGAACATTTACGTCAGCCTTGGCTCATAGTTCTTGTCTTTAAATGAACTTTGTCTGTGTGTGTTTCAGGTCCTGCACTCTCAAAGACTGAATGAACCAGCATTGCAGCCATGGGTCACTGTGAGCATCACAGGGAAGGTTGAAGCCGCCCGCTGCACCTGTATGGCCGGAGTCGCAGAGACCTGCAGCCACGTCACTGCTCTTCTGTTTAATGTAGAAGCAACAGTGTTGATCCGTGGCACAAGGACTGTTACAGATGAACCTGCATACTAGGTTTTGCTGGGTAATATGACCAAGATACAGCCAGAGGTTGGCCATAAGATAGACTTCTCCTCTTCAGCTGCCCAAAAAAAGGCTCTTGATCAAAACCTAAACAGACCATCTGTAGTGACAGGTAAAAGGAGCCGTCCTCAAAACAGAAAAATCCCACCTGCTACTTTGGAGGAGTTGTCACTGCTATTGGATACTTTGCTGGAACACAGTAAAGCTGTGGGTTGTGGGAATGACCCATAATGTTTTATCTAGGGGTCTAGATTTATGCCTGTAGTACACTGCCGTGTAAATAATTTGCATTTACTGAATATATACTGACTGAGTTCCACTGTTCAAAAGTTGAATAAAGAAACAAACTAATTTTTGCCTCTTTTTTTTTTTTATTGAAACCACCTTATAGAACATCACATCAGTTGCAATGATGATGTCATTTATAGTTTACAAATGACAAAATGTTTACACAAAATCATGAGTGTTTACATGACATCACCCACTACTAACATTATTTACTGTATCTTTTGAAAAAAATACAGCAATTTTAACAGCACAAGACTTAAGAATATTTAACAGGAGCAGGTTTCATTCTTCCCTGGTTTTATTATCACACTGTTCACCAAAACGCAGCAAACCTTCACCATCTTATCCAGGAGGGTCACCTCTTCACCCTCACATGGAAGAAGTAATCTGATTGGCATGGTGGTCTGTTTGCAGCAGGTCCCTTGTGTAGCGCTGGAACCCAGTCACGATGTTTCATCCATTTCATAGGCTGGTTTGCTGCAATAATGCCAAATAATTAGCATCTCTATAGATAGAAGGTAGTTCTGCAAAATCACTCAGTAGGATGTTTGTTCTAATTTGCTATGACCTCAGAGCGCATAGAAAATAAAACTAATAGGCTATAAAGAGTGATATGAACATATTTAGAACTTACCGGAATGAAAATGTCTGGAGCACCAACAGATATTTGGAGATGGAAGAGAACTGGATATCAGCTCGTCTCACAGCTGCTATCCAGGCTGGACGCCTTCGTTTGGTAACATCGATACACGAGCTGCCTCGTGTTGCTTCCAGGTTGGGAAAGAATGAAAAGATAAACCATTTTCAACCTTATTCTCTTGCCGGTCGTGTGATCGAACATTGCAGCCGACCACACAGCAAATACGAACCATGGCTGGTGTGTGTGACTTCGCTCCCTTTTCACTTGCGCTAGACCCCCAAAATGGCGGATCGGGCCAAAATCCTTTCCACGCCCACCCCCCGTGACATCACGCTCCAAAGCCCTATACACACACCCATACACACACACACACACACACACACACACACACGAACCGATACACACACACACACACACACACACACACACACACACACGCACCCATACACACACACACACACGCACCCATACACACACACACACACGCACCCATACACACCAAATCAGCTGCAGACTGGTTTAATTAATGTATGTCCCCTCCACTGCCCTAAAGGACAGAGACGGTATCACTGTGACACGTCCTGTGAGGCCTGTCACTGGGAAGTGTATGCACCTGCTATGTGTGTGTGTGTGTGTATGGCTGTGTGTGGCTGTGTGTGTGAGTGTGTGTGTTGTGAGAGAGACATACTAATTTTGAAGACAAATGCAGAAGCTTTGATGCGATTACAGTGGGTAGTGAAGAAAATGAATGTACTGATGGCAACAGAAACAGGATTTTATCTGAAGTCGTTTCCTGTTAATAACATCTGAGGATGTGTTTTTTATGCCTTAATGACTGAAGCCGTTTAGGAAACCATCACCATTTTCACGAAGCTTTTATGATAATAGTTCCTGCATTTTAATTTATATAAATGTCCATTTTGTTGCTCTCAGTCACTGAAGTAATAATGCTCTGCAGGACAGAACTGTTCAGTGATTTAAAGAATAGGTGTGGTGATGTGATCAACAAAATATCATGCAATCTGAAATAAAAACCCACAAAACGATATTACAAATATTTATCATGCAGAATGTATTGAACAGGCTTTCCTGGTCTTTACCCAGCAATGATTGTACTCACTCAAAGCCATGTTTGAGAAGAATTACAGAGGCTAGCAGAAGAAAGACAATGCACAATAAATCAGGCAAAGTAGTAACACTGACATACTAGTATGCTGTCAAAATATCTATAAAATATAAGAGCATCATGCAAAGTAAACACTCTGTCACGGGACCGAGAGGTCAGCCCCAAAACTGGACTCAGGTGCAGAAACCCAGGGCAGAGACAGAGTGCTTTTAAAAAATGTTTATTAGTTAGACTGGACTTGAAAACGTGGACAAAAGAATCCGGGGTGAGCTGAGCGGTGTGGAAAAGCTGACCTGGGTGCAGGAGGGGAGGCAGGTGGAGCACAGAGTGAAGCAGAGGTCTAAGACAAGGTGAGTCCAGGAACTGTAGCACAAGAAAGTGAGGTTAGTAAGCAGAGATGGGCAGTAACGCGTTACTTGTAACGCGTTACTGTAATCTGATTACTTTTTTCAAGTAACTAGTAAAGTAAGGGATTACTATTGCAAAAACGGTAATTAGATTACCGTTACTTTCCCGTAGGAACGCTGCGTTACTGCGTTACTAAAACCGTGATTTTTTTGCGAGAATGTCTCATGACAGTGACGTAAGCGAGTGCTACGGTTGTGACAACAGCTGTGTGCAGATCAACAATGGATCACATATCGATTGTGGGAGAGAGTATGAGCGTGCAGCGTTTAAAGCGTGGAAGTACTGACCTTACTTTGAGTTTGATTCCATAAAAAGTGACAAAAACATTAGTGTCCATTAGCATTGTGCGTGGGAAGAAAACGTATTTTTACAGCGAAAAAAACCCCTAAACTTCCAAGCAAGCTCCGAGTGCGCTATGACGTAATGGAAAATTCACAGAGAAACTGCCGTATCCTTCCACTGACCGCTGCGGCACACCTGCACCAGGGTAAACCTCCGCCTACCCAACTCCTGCTGTACAGGTGAAAATAGAGCAACAGGACCGCTGAGTCTTTGATTTTATTTATTTTCTGCTGTGTTTTACTTGCATCTATTTGAAAGACTGAGTGTAAACACAAAAAAATATATATATTTTATGTGCTGGAATGTGCAGAAAATAGGTTTAAATATTAAACAAATTTCTTCCAGTCAGAGAATGTTGCATATAATTCAATTTTTGCTTGATGCATAAAGTTAAAAGATTAAAATTAATAAAACTATAAAAGTTTTAAAAAGAGACTTTTCCATTTGATTACATTTTGTATGATGGATTATGCAGAAAAAGTAGAATTGGGCTGAAAGATCTATCGCTTTATCACCTCTTCAGGTTGTAAATCGTGTTTTTAAAAAGTAACTAAGTAACTAAGTAATTAATTACTTTTGAAAATAAGTAATCAGTAAAGTAACGGGATTACTTTTTAGGGGAAGTAATCAGTAATTAGTTACTGATTACTTTTTTCAAGTAACTTGACCAACACTGTTAGTAAGTGAGGTTAGTAAGGTAAATCACAAAGAGAGCTTGAAACATGAGAGTCAGCTACCAACTGGGTCGATGACTAACTGGTGGTGAATGAGCATCAGCGTGAGACTTAAATCCCTCTGCCTTGATTGCCTGCAATCAGCTCCAGGTGTGAGGAGCTGGAGGAGGAGGTGGCCCTGCCCAGGGGCGAGTGTGAGTGAGTGCTTACTCCTGTTTACCCTCAGTGGCTCAAAACTGCAACTTCTGTGGCTGGGTCAGTCCACTGAAGAAGTTGTGGCTCAGAGAGGCACAAAAGGCTTGACCACAGCTGTGTCTACAGTTGGAGCAGTGTTCATCACTGACCAGTATGATGTGAAAAAGAAATATCAGGCCTTCAAGTCTTTAGAAGTAAAGCATGTTTGTTTATCTCCTACTGTCTCAGATTTTCTCTTGCCCTACTTTCATTTGTCTGTGGTTTTAGCCTTAATAATCTGTCTTTTTAAAAATGTCATCTGTATTTTATCAAAGTCAAAGTCAAAGTCAACTTTATTTGTCAATTCTGCCACATGTACAGGACATACAGAGAATAGAAATTCCGTTACTCTCAAACCCTAGATGAAATAGCAAATGAACATTTAAATATAAGAGAGTGATTAAAAAATGCAAATAAAATAATTAAAAAGTAAAAATTTAAATAAATAAATACAATACAAATTAACAAGAAAGCTATGCAATATACAATATTCAGGTAAGGGTAAATGACATTGAGTGTAAACCAGGCAGAGTAGTGCAAATAGGCAAATGTCCTAATGTCCTAATTCCTGCCAAATCCTCTTTGTGACTGCACTGAAAAGTTAGGAGAAGAAAGAGGAAGCACTCTTCTTTTCCTTCCTACTGTTGCCAAAGCGCTTGTTCACAGGGGCTCATCTGACTGTTGGTGTTATTTGGGGGCATTTTTTGACCAAGTATGTTTGCACATATAAAGGAATTTGACTTTTCTCTCAGTGTACACAACAGAGCAGACAACAGAGAATACTGACAACATGGCATCGACATGACACACACAGCATGGAACACACAATAACAATGTGTATAGCATGAAACCGATACCACAGATGTGAATGAAATTCATGTTTTATCAATTCATTTATCAATCTCCAGCACTCAGCTTGCTGTGAAAAGCCAAAATATTCCCTAGAATGCATCAGATTGTAATTAAATAATAGAGATCAAACTAGTAATTTCAACCATCAAGTTTAAAATCTAAAAAAATATTACACTGACAACACCGTTACTGAAAAAGTAGCAAAATACTGAATCAAAAAGCATCAAGATGCAGCACATGAAGGTAACATCATCTTTCATGCTGTGCCTTTTGCTTTGTCTTTGTCTCTGCAGGTTTAAAGTGAAGTTTTGCACCTGATTGCCACGAGTAGTGTGTGCGTTGACTGTAGCACCTTTACTCTTGCCACACTTTATCAGCATCACCAAACACGGCTCATAGTCTGTAACTGAACGAACCAGCTAGAAGCCAGAAGGCTGGCTTACATGTAGAAAAAACACATTTATCATGTAAATACTAGGGGTGCAACGATACACAAAATTCACGGTTCGGTTCAGTTCGATACTTTGGTGTCACGGTTCGATAGTTTTTCGATACAAAAAATGTTCATGTTTTTTAATTTGTCATTTATTAAAATTATAAAAATATATTTTAACTCAAAAGTACAGTTTTTAAATTTAATGTTGCTGAAACAACAAAATAATAAATCTATCTGATGGAGGAATCCCTCATCTTTGGAAAAGAGAGTTTATTACAGAGAAATGGCTCTTTCAAAATAAAAGCTATACTATCCACTTCTTCTGGGCTATATTCTCAGCAGCATATTAAACATATCAGGTCCCCATAAGGAGAATCATGTGCTAACGGCTGTCTAAATGACTCGGCTAAAGTTTGTAGCATGCGTGCTTGTTGTTTTTGTCTGCTTCCACTTGTCTTTGCACTAGGATGCTGTCGGAGTAAATGTGCAGTCATATTCGTTGTGTTCCCACTAGTGCTGTCAGCGTTAATCTCGTTGAAATGACCTTAACGCCACAACACGGCAAATCTCCGTTAACAAGCTACCGCGGATCGCCCCGTGCATGGGGCTGGACGGCCAACACGTTAACGAGCTAGCTGCGCTAACACACTAGCTCCCACCCATGTAATTGAGCACTGCGTGGCACATCCAACATACTGTTTTACTTTAGTCCATGACGCGCTTACCTTCAGGGTCATACGTCACATGAAGACCAAAATAGTTCCAAACGCCAAATCTGAATGAGGGTGGGGGAGGTTCAATTTGCCATGTTGCAAGGAGAGCTTAACTTCTGTCTCGCTAGCTTGCGCTGCGCTCAGTGAATCTGCGTTCGACTACTCCGCCTAGGCTGCACTGTCGAGCGCAGATCCACTGAGCGCTCAACACAGACAGCATCGTCAGAAGGAAAGTTGATAAAATAAATTTAAAATTTTGTATTGTTCGATACATATGCGTACCGAACCGAAAGCACTGTATCGAACGGTTCAATATCGATACGAGTATCGTTGCACCCCTAATAAATAGTATTACCTATAAGTGGTATCGACGATACTGATCCGATACCGATACTTTGTACAAAACTTAATGCTTCATTGTATTTCGTTATACCATATATAATTGTATTGTGTAATTGTAATAATAATACAATAATATAGCTTCATAATGATTACAGGACATCAGACTACTTGTTCTTATCACTTAATAATGCAGAATTATCATATAGAAATAAAAGACCTGAAGTTGTGGCTATTTGAACACCTTGCCTGCAGCACTAAAGGACTCCCTGAGACGTCTGTCTCGCCCTAGCAGCACCTGCACAGTATAATTCACTGAGTAAATTTTACTCAAATTGAAAAAAATTTTACTCTAAAAAAGACAGTATTTGGTCCCAGTCTAAATGGAGTAAAGTTTACTCTTACGGTAGAGTTAAACTTTCAGAGTTAAATCTACTCTATTCAGTGCAAATATTTTAATACACATGATGATAATTTACTCAGTTTAGTATAAAATAAAAACAACTCCACCCTAATTTTACTCTGAGTAGAACAGAATTTTACTCTACATAGTATTTTATTCTAAATAGAGCAGAATTTTACTCAGAATTGAATTCTAATTTATTTCAAATAGAACAACATTTTCACTCCAAATAGAATTAAAATTTTACATACAACTAAATTTTACTCTAAATAGAATTAAAAGAAGAAAAATATGTGACTTTATTTCGCCCTCTATGTATTATCATTCACTGCAAGGTACAATAAATAAATCAGAAATTATTTATATTTTAACAGCCACCTTTATTGTTCACAGGAAACAGTATGGTACAATATAAAAACTGGAATCACTATCACTGTATGACACCTGTAAATCAAATGCTTTACAACAGAAAAGCTCTTCAACACAAATTACATGAGGTCCATCTCTTGTACACAAAACTTGAACCCAGAAAATGTGCCATAAACTTGAGCACAACCAAACTGGCCACATTTAAGACGAAGAGTCTTACTAGAACAGAGTCCATGGATCACTTTGAAATGCTTTATCAAGGAATTAGCATTTGTCTGGGACCTCTTGCAAATGAAACAAAACATTCCAGCTCAACACTCTTAGTAGAAAAAAAAATATTCAACGCAGCATCCGAGCCCTCAACTCTGCAACCCTAGGATTCACTTTGGTTGTATCAACATCTATCTCGTAAATGGTGGTCTGCAGGAAGTTGTACATATTGACCAGATCGTGGTCATATGACGTACCAAAGACAAAGTGAGCTTTGAAAAGCTCATCAAAACAAGCAAGAGAGCCTGGTGACTTACAAGGTACTGCATGTTTGTCTATCACAATGAAGTACTTGTGAATCACATTCCTCTGAGTGCCCACTGCAAGAAGGTATGGTTGAAGGCTCTCTGTGATGCCATCGAGATGCCCCTGGATGCTAGTTCCCGTCTGTGACACAAAGACAGATAAACGTTCCAACATGATAAGACTTCGGTTAAAAAACAAGAAGCTGACAGAATTAAGGACAGATACAAAACAGACAAAACTAGTTCAATTTTAACTACTAGCTTGTCAAAACTAGTATCTGTTATCTGTATATCTACAAAAATCTATATGCAGATATAATCTATAAAAATATGTTAATTACCATGACAGTTAATTTGTTGAAATTGTAGCATTTCTATTTACAATGAACTTAAAGTTTGGAATGACTTGTTGTTTGTGTACTTTACTCAAGTGATAAAAGAAATGCGTGATGTTGCAAATACAGCCTACATATGGTTGTGGAAGACATAAAGGCTGCTTGACTGAGCTGTATACATCTCTTGGTAATGACTAAATTCATAGTTGTATTTAAACATACACCGTTTAGTTCGTCTGAAATATTGTTATCAATGTAAATATAACTAGTTATGTTTCCTTTACTGTAACTTTACCTTGACAAACTTGACAAGATGGTCACAGGCTTGTCTGGCTGAGAGCTTTCCTGGTCTCTTGCGGCCATGAGGTGATGGTGGTAACAGGTGTACAAGGATCAAAATGGATGACATGTCACTGTCCCATCCTGGAAACATAAGTAAATTGGAAACAATAATTAGCTGCCAAAACACGTTATCTGCAACTGTGTTAACACTTACATTATAAAGTTTTGAAAAAAAAAAAAGCGACAGCAGGTGACGGTGTTACACTTTCAAATGCTCCAATTAAAACATAACAATAAAATTCCATTTATTTTATCTCACCATTTTCCACTTCTATTGTGCATTCAGCATTTTGCACAAGGTACTGAAGGTCATCTGATTGCGTGAGACCACGGCTTTGTTTGAGGACTTTCTGCTTGTAGATAGTGGGCCACTTCTCCAGGAACTTTGCAGAGGTGGCTTCATCGAACATCAAAGTAAAATCTTGTTCAATCTGCAGAAGAGATGAAATTAAGTTTTTGAAACTCCTTGTATCAAACAACTTTTATGCTCACTTTTTTCTCAGATGCACCTCAACTTATAAATGTAACAGTGAGGGAAGTTGAAGGTAAGATAAACATACTAATCCTCCTATATCCAGGAATCTTGGGAAGTCCAAAAAGATATCAGATGACTTCACTGGATCATGAATCATCTTTTGGCGATAGTTGAAGGTCTGCTTCATCTTCATCATAACAATTCCTTCATCAGCTGTATGTTTCATCAGTGCAATAGCCTCAGAACACAAGCTGTCTGTCATTAGGCAGTTGTCTTCTCTGAAACAGTCTCTATCAGATGTTGGGCCCCCTAACAGTGGATATGAATAAGACAAAAAAGTGACACCGTGTCCTACAAGGCTTGAGAACTCAGCTAGAATTTTCATGCATGCAGTTTAGTCTCCAGATGAGTGAGACTTGAATTATAACTACTAACAATATCACATACCCATTTGCGTTTTTGACATTCTGGGAGTCTTGTTTTGTCCATTAGAAGCTTCCTTTTGGATAAACTTCAATCTCCAAGCCAGATACCCACTCCCATCTTCTGCATTGTAAAAATGCTCCTAAAATTAAATGAAATATTTTAATTAACATGTTAAAATATATTTACACTTTCAATCTGAAAATTGCAGCAATTGAGCTCCCTTGCTCGGGACTGGAGCGCTGAACTCTAAAGGGATTTAAATAATGAGAGTTAAGAAAAGGCAGCACAGAGGAAAGTCCTGCGAAAAGAAAAACATCTTCAGCTTTACTCAATCCAGAGCCAAACTGTTAAGTAAATTCTACATATATTTCATGCCTGAAAAATGTCTTACATTCACGAGTGAAAAGTAAATTGTTTGAACTTATTCTTTTTTGTACTTACATAGCCCAGCCTGCTCCTAGGATCAGCCAGGTATGGGAACAGCGTGATGATACCCTTTGCATATTTCTCTTTAACACGTCTTGAAGGACTTGTCCTACACAGACAAACACAAAGTTGAAAGTCTAAATACCACCTCTAAGAAAATAAATGAATGAATAAATGACAGCAGGGCAGGGATAGCTCAGTAGGTAGAGTGGTGGCCCCATGATCGGAAGGTCGGGGGTTCGACTCCACTGAACGGCTACCCTGAGGTACCCCTGAGCAAGGTACCGTCCCTACACACTGCTCCCCGGGCGCTGCACTGGCGGCTGCCCACTGCTTCACTGGGTGAATGGGTTAAATGCAGAGGAACTATTTCTCTATGGGGACTAACACGCACACTTAAAATGATAAATGAATTTATCATATATATACTTATGAAATAACTATGTCAGCATACCCATGTTCACTTGTCATATGTGCAACTAATATCTTGACCATGTCACGCCGTCTGCTATCCGTTAGGCTTTTTGTCCGGGCATACTCATTGATGATCCTCTCTCCTCCTGGTTTGTTCTTTAGAACATCTTCAACCATCTAAGTTACAGTAAAATAGAGCGATATAATAATATATAATCAATATATCATAAATATTTTTCTTGTGATACTAAAAAAGCTTTCAGGTTCGTTCTAGATCAAATCAAAGGTCTATAGTCACGAATACATGTTATTTTTTTTAAAGTATGTTTTAGTATAGAATTGAGGTTCATTAGATATTCATGATCACTGTGCTTCAAAGCCACCTAAAGTTCTGTTAAAAAGCACAAATAATTACCCTTAAATTTGTCTGTCTCTCAAGCACACTAACTTTTTATGTTGCCGATCTGGTCTACAATTTGCAGACCTGTGCTGAAGGAAAGACAGCAGAATCTTGTGCTTTTATGACAGTGATAATAATACATATAATATATTCAAATTTGTGTCAACTTTCTGAAAGGGTATACAGCAAACTACATAGCTTACTCGGGCAAGAGAAGTGTCGTCAGCTCTCCGTCTTGTTGTAGGACTGTGTTCCAATAATATGGTGTCATCAGAGTCCACTTCAATTTCTCCACTGGAACTGGTAAAGGAGGTGCTTGCAGAAGAATCTATCAAATCATAAAAATTATAGAGGTCACTTTTGTGCTGCCCCTGACTGCAACAATGAGGTTCATGTAGCTGGGTTTGTAAAGTGCTTTATGAGTGAGCAGTGTTGAAGATTTTTAGTTGTAGTGCCTTGATGTTCCTGTTTTAGCCAATGAGTGACAGAATCGATAACATAAACTAATTTAAGTTTATTAGTCACAACCAACCACATGACATCACATTCCATAACAAACAGAAAATCTTTTTAAATGTTTAGCAGTTATTTCTTAAATCCAGCTTCAGAAATAGTTAAATCCATGTCAGTTTTTGAGAGCAGGGCTCCATGATGTAAATTAGCCTTTATATGTTTAGTGTTTCATGTCTTCTTGCCTTCTTGTTTAAGTTTGTATGATGGTTAGTGTTATTTACACAATCATAAACATTGTAGTACCCAGCAAAATATAGGATTATTTGAAAACAATTCAGTAAATTTATTAGCTTGCCTTACACAGAACATGTTCTACTAGCCAGGACTTAAAGCATGAATGACACAGTGGCTCAGTGATTGAGTGATTCTAGTGACATTTACCTTTCTGCAGATGTTAGATTTTTCTTTGCTTAAGTTAAAATGCTGTTACCAAGCTGATGGGACATTAAACTGTTAAAAATTCCATCAGGGATAGAAACTCATCATTATTCCATTCCCGTGGGATCCTGAAAAAAGTTTGGCCAATCTTAATATTTGGACCAAGTAATTTGATAGGACAACTGACTGTGTTACGTAACTGCTCACACCCTATCAACTTGCAACCAGGAAATAAACTGGACTGTGGTTTCTCTCCCCACTACCCGGTCAATTAAAAGTTTAAAAATGACGATGATGATGACATTCCAAGATACTTACCATCTGGATTTGGACCTTGTGCTTGACAAATCTCTAGCACACCAAGGTTTTGTTTTTTCATAAGGAAATCAAAAACATCCTCATCAACTTCAGTCTTTGAGTCATCAAAAACTTTGAAGTCCAAGTTTGGAATGTTGAACTTCTTGGCAACTGTGAACATTATAAAATTGCATTATACATTTGAAATTAATACCAGAACAAGGCAAAAAAAAAAGTGAAATTACATAAACTGAACCAGAAAAAAAGCCTAAACATTTGGTATAGCAGCTATTATAGCACCATCCCCAAAGCTTGACTGATTCACACAAGCTATGAAACACACTGGAAACTTTGATTTTTTTACTCACCACGTTCCAAAAACGATGTGTAGGTCAGTTGGCCCTCAAAACAGATGTACTTTTGTTGTTCTCTATACTTTACACGCACAGCTTGCATCCTTCATGATATGAAAAGGATATTGTTAAATAATCAGATTTATTACAAATACTTGCAAAATTGAACAAAACACACACATATATTCCTTGTATGTCTTACAATCTCACGATGCTCTGTTCTGATGAAAAAGCATGTAAAAAAAAAACACATAAGTAATAGAAAGCTCTACATTGCAGCAATAGGAAGTTTGTATAATGCTAATCTAATACACTAGGGGCTACAGACTGCAACCATGCACACAATTCAATTCTGAGTAAAAAACATGTGCTCACCTACCATTTTGGATAAAACATTGGTGCACAGGATTTGTTAAAAACACACTTCCCTGGTCAATTATACTACCTAAAAACAGCTATTCAGCAATGCTAAATTAAGTTTATTGAAATATAGCTGTCTGAGTGGTCGAACAACATTAATTTTGTTGGAAGCTAACATTAGCATAAACCTTGGCAATTATGTAGCATGTAAGACCCACAAACTCAGAAGCTGTAATATAATACATGCATTACCCTTCACATAAACAAAAACTCCACATTTTATTCTATATAAAATCATTATTTAGCACTTTGCTCACTTACCTGGCTTATGCTGACAGTCGCCTCCGTTCCACTGCGGGATAAGAAAATGGCGGCAGAAACTAAACTTAAGAAGCGAAAATGGGCGTGGTCTTTCTATATTACTCTGATAGAATTTCCTCTGTTTTTTGGCTCCAACTCTAGCGGCCAATTGAAGTGATTAGGTTCCAAAACGTGCAATAACTACTCTTTTAGATGAAAATGATGTTGACCCTGGAAAAATTACTCTCTCCGTTTTCCTGTGTGTCCTTCTCCTCCTCTTCAGTTCGCCTCAACATAAGCTCGTCATATTCTGTGATATGATTTACTCTGAGATGTTTGACGAGGTTAGTGATGTTGCCACAACACCGCACTTTCTTGCCGGGGCCCTGTGCTTCGTACGTCGCTTACTACATCCAAGATCAAATGAAACATCCAAGACCAAATCATCGCGCTAACTCTGAGCTCGCTATTCCGGTTCCCCGAACACACCTGTTGTTGACGATTAGTATAGCTGGATGAAGTAATGTGAGATCACTGGGTGGCCCAACAGGGGCTACGCATCGATAGTAGAAACATTGATCGGCAACCCTTTGATTGGTCGGCGAAAATGTCGAAGGAGCGCGCTCGGTATTTTTCGGCAGCAGAGCAAGAACTCTTGAGTGAGGGATTTCAGGAGTTTCAGAGTTTAATTAAAACGCAAGGGAACACTGCAAAGGCTGCAAAAGCAAGGAGAGAGGGCTGGCAGAAAGTTGCTGACAAATCAAACTCGTAAGTAATTCAATAATAACAATAATAATGGAGTGGATTTATATAGCGCTTTTCAAGGCACCCAAAGCGCTTTACAATGCCACTATTCATTCACTCTCACATTCACACACTGGTGGAGGCAGCTACAGGTGTAGCCACAGCTGCCCTGGGGCAGACTGACAGAAGCCAGGCTGCCATATTGCGCCATCGGCCCCTCTGGCCAACACCAGTAGGCGGTAGGGTAGATTTATCATATCACACCATATTATCCAATATTATATTACATTATATTATATTATAATATGTTATATTATATCCCCTTTCACATTAGAGCCACAACAGGACCCACTAGAACATGGGAACAAGTAAAAGTGGAATATAAGAATATTCTACAGAATGGTAATATTTATCACTTATATTGCTTGTCGTCTCTTGGAAAGAGACCCTGGAATACTCTGTTTGTTTGTTCATAACAGCAACCAAGAAAAGGGCAGAGCAAAAAAAAAGACAGGTGGTGGTCCTGCACCCCCTCGTCAACAAGTTGGTTAAGTAAATAATACCCTCACGGGAAAATCGATATCTCTCTATGAGCACACTGTCGCGCTGAGCTAAAGGATCCTGTCTGTCCCGCAATATACGCTGAATTCTGAGGACTCTCCTTATCAATCTTGCACCTTCCGCAATGGGTTGCTCGCATAAACGGACAGGATATGACTGCGACAGACTTCCCAAATCCACCTTCGCTTTTATAGCCGTGGTCTCTCATCTTGACTACACGAAGTAATTTACAATTACTACTCTGAAATATGAATTACATCTGTAATAATCACATACATGTAATAGAATGTTAATAGTACATTTCCCTTTTTTAGGGAATGACCTGTATGTATCTGTGTGAAATCAATAAAAGGATCAAGTGCTGCATTATCTTTGGTTACAGTGATGTTATTTATTTATGGTGAAACAGTGGTGGAATATCGCTGTTGCTTTCGTATGAATGACGCGGGCATACCTGCGTGGCCGCGATCTAATCCTGTTTACATAAAGTAAACCTGCTCCCCAGCAGGTTTACGCTTACGGCTCTGTTGCTATGACAGCAAGTCCCGGATGAGTTTCGGGGAACCGAACGATCCAGGATCACGCGAAATCGTCAACAATCTAATCCAGCTAACTCACTTAGCGCGGTACGAAGCACAGGCCCCGGATGTATCGCAAACCAGGTCTTGGCTGTTTGTGCACAGCAAATTCAAAAGTGTTAAATGTTTTGGTGTTAATAGTCTCCTTGCAAAAGTAGAGTTAATTTTACTCTAAGTAGAGTCACATTCTTTTAATGTAACTCTGAGGTGTAAAATGATAGTAGTTAAAATCGAGTGTTAAAAATGAGTGTTTCTCTGTCAAATCTGGAGGTGTTACAATGGAAACATTAACTCTTGACCTCTTAACTCTGAACTCCTACAGGGGCTATGACACCAACAGAGTAAATTCACAGACTCCGCCCCAGCACGGCTCCAATCGAAGCTGAAGTGAAGCCGTTTCAGAACATTTTGCTCTACATATTTGAGTTGTTTGCCATGCTTGGTAAGTCATTTTTTCAAAGATTGTTTCAATTATTATTATGAGCTTTTACTTCTGTGGCTCTTTGGAGTTGAGACAAAGCTGTGTGAAAGGCATTAGCCATGTTGCTCGCTGATAGCATAACATTCTGTTTTAGCTAGCTGAAAGGTATTGTTTGCGGGCAAATACCACAGCCTTGAAAAAAGCTTGCATGTGAATTTTCAGTCAAACTTTTGGTCAAATACACCTAAAACAATGTCTAGAATGTGAAATGTTGGTATAATGGTGCTACTTGAAGCCTGAAAACGATCGCCCATAAAAAAACCGAGCAAACAGCAGTAGCTGACGCCCTGACTGGATTCCACGTTAGCATAGATCCCTCCAGAGTTTTGTGCACACGGTTTAGGTAAAAATGAAAAAGGTTGCGGTTTTACATTTAGTTCAGTATTACCTGTTGCCTGTGTCCTTGTCTTTTGGGAAAATACTTTACACAAGTAATGGCTCAAAGAGGATTCCTTTTTTTTTTACTGTGCTGCAATTGTTTACTGGATTATTTGTGCCATTAATTAGTGTCAACTAATTTTTATTCAATCTCCGCACAGGATATGCTTGTGAAGATGGAATATGGGGGAGAGCAGAAGTGTGTTGAAGTTCCACAAAGGGATGAATGAAGGACATGCATATTGTATTGAAGAAATAAGTGATGAGATGCTGTTATTTGCATTTACCATGTCAGACCTTTTGATAAACACAATTCTAATGAAAGTGAGAACATGTATACTGTTACATCTTTCAGAAAATGTTTTGAAATTGTGGTGCGCAGTTCAGAATAAATGTTTTTCAAAAACCATTGCATCTTTTTAGTAAATGTTTATTTCCAAAAGAAATTTCTAGAAGTTCAGAACAGTAAAATTCCCACTTTTTAGAATGAATTAGAAGATAACTCTTACGTAGTTAAACTAAAATACTCTTTGAGAGTTAATATATAAACTCTTAACACCAAGTGTTAAATTATCAACTCCAGACAGATTTGGTGTTTAACACTAAATCAGAGTTAACGTACCAACTCTCCAAAAAGAGTTAAATTAACACTCTCTGGTGTGGACCCATATAGACACTTTAATAGTGTTGAAATCAAATCCACACATGACTCTGTTTACACTCAGCCATTGCTGTGAGTGCGCACGCCAGGGGCTGTGACACATTTATACAGCCGTGTTTTGCACATGACTGTGAAAGTCGGTAGAGGAAGTAGTTCCTTCCAATTTAGATGATCCGAATGATATAGTTTCTTTCCACTGTGTTCCTGTTAATGAAAAACTACAAATTTACCCCAGAGTACTAAAATATTGATATTTTAATATGAGAATCGATTCTAGAACATAAATTACTGGCATCGGAAGAATCGATATGTCAATATCGATCCGCACACCACTAGTAAGTAGTAAATATAAACACAAACATGCCTATTGTTAACATCACACACTGTAAACTTGTTTTTTTAGAAATTAACTTAAATATATATTTACATCTACACTTTATTATACATGATTGTCGACATGGGTTTTATATATGGATCATTATGAATATTTAAATAAACATGGATTTTAGTGTTTCAAAGCTTGTTGTAACTTTATTATAAGAGTCTATGATAGTGTGTGTATAACCCCAGCCTGAACTTCAGGTTCCAGTTTCCCTCTAGTGTCACCAAAAACATCCACTACAATAAAATCCAATCTAAAAGTCAGAGAAATTATGTGTTTTACACATTGTGTAATGCTTTTGGACCAATGTTGACATTCAAATGTGGAACACAGACCTTGCGTTGTGGGCAGCAAAAGCATATTTAACATTCAAGAACTACATCTTTGATGAAGGAGGGGCTTTGAGGCTTTTCCTGAGAGAGATTTGTCTGGGCAGAGCGACACAGATCCTGAGAGTATGTCCTGTGGATGAAGTCTCTAATCTTCCATATGTTGTCACTTTCTTCCAGTTCCTTTTAGAGGTTAAATGTCTCCAAAGCATTTTGAAACTGCTCTGAATAAATTGCGCTATTTAAATAAATTTGCCTGGCTTTGCTTTCACGATGCAAATGAACAGGTCTCTCTTTCAACTTAGCTCAAACTCCCAGTAATGCCTGTGTTTGACAGAGGCAGGAGAAGGTGCAGCACGGCAACAAAGGAGAGCGATTCTAATATCAGAAAAAGACTAATAGGCGATTATGTTAGAAACTGGAGGCTTTCTGGAAGAGGCAGCAAATGCACTGTGGACCACGGATGGCATTAATTTGCAATGCAGACTGTACATCGGCTCCAACAAAAATCTGATGGATGCAATACTTAAACTAAACAAACAGCAAAGGTCTCAGAACAAAGGAAGTGTGTGACATGTAGATGATACAGAAAACTCTTACAGCAACAGAAAAAGAGGGAAACAATCGCAGGACTTTTCTCTGTTGCTTTGATTGACATCAGAACATTTTTTTTAAGAAATCCTTCAGATGTGTGAGCTCTGTCTTTGTCTTCTACAGAGAGACTCCGCCATTAACGCAAACAGCCAGTTTTTGGACATGAACTAAATCTAAGTCACAGCACTGACCCTGTACAATTGTGTATAATAATCTCTTACATGCCTGTGTTTGCTTGTTATATTAGCTAATGTTCATATCCCACACATTCATGTGAAGTAAGCACAGGGCAGGAAAATGATGCTTTCTTTCACCGTGTTTGTGATCCCTCTGTAGTAAAACGTTTTATTAATAAAAGGTCATAGTAAAAAGGTCAGACCCAATAAATGATTCACATCCATTTCACAACAGAAAAAAGCATGAAAGCATGGTGATGCAGAGGTTAGTGCTGTTATCTCAGAGCAAGAATGTCCTGGGTTTGAAACCTGCCAGCTGGCCGGTGTGTGCATGTTCTCCCACGTGTGCGTCGGTTCTTCCAAACACATGCATATTATGTTAACTGGCAAGTCAAGTTGGCCACTGGTGTGACTGTGAGTGTAAATGTAGCTCAGGAGGTAGAGCAGGTCACCTACTGATCGGAAGGTCGGTGGTTTGATCCCTGGTTCCTCCAGTCTGCATGTCAAGTATCCTTGGGCAAGATACTAACCCCAACTTGCTCTCCAATGCATCCATCGGAGTGTGAATGTGTATAAATGTCGTTAGAAAGCACTAAGTGTAGATAAAGTGCTTGTGAGAATGGGTGTGATTGGGTGAATGAGGCATGTTGTAGCGCTTTGAGTACTCAGTGAGAGTAGAAAAGCGCTCTATAAGAATCAGTCCATTTACCACAGTCCTCTGATGAATCTGAAGTGGGAAATGTCTGTATTTGCATTCATACCTGTGAGTATATCTGCACTGCTTCGGCATCCAGAGTGAAACTGAGCTGCTCCTGGTAGTCTTATAGGTAATAATTTTAAACTTAGCAAGGGGAAAAGAAGTGATTCAAGCAGTAGGAATAATTGTCACGGTCCCCGTGTCTCTCTGGTTGGCCCACGCTGGCTACAGGTTTTGTTGTTGTTAGTTTTAGTTTTTTGTCTCTCCTCCTCCTCTCTGCCTGGGTGGAGCTCATTACGGGCTCTCACTCTTGGCCCACGCACCCCTGTGGATGGTGTCCACCTGCGGCTGATCTGGCTGATTTCCCCAGCTGCTATTTATGGCAGTGGCACAGAGCAGCTCACCGCTGGAACGTCGAACCACCTGAGTTCGTGCTCGCGGCATATTCAAAGAAGAATCGCTTACACGTGTTTTATGTTGTGGAACTAACCTTTGACCTTCTGTCTGTAGATTCTGGACCGAATCACCGGACCTGTCCAAGTGGGGCAGTGTGTGGAGTGTTGGAGCGAGTGCGGCTGAAGAGGAGTGCGTGTGTGCGGAGGAGCGGTGGCGGTGACTGAGTGGAAGAGGAAGCGTGTGTGTGGATTCCCCCCCCCTTCTCTCCCTGGAGCCCTGGACCCCCTCCCAACTCACTGTACATATATTTTGCACTAAGGTGATCCCTATTGTAAATAAATCCCCTTTTGTTTCCTTGAAAGAACTGTCTGCGCGTGGGTCCGTTCAGTAGCCATGACAATAATGTTGAGTAGCTGAATGTCTATACTGGCAGAATAGCTATTTACGTTAGCATGATGAGCAAACTGATGCCTTATTTCCTTGTTCCTTTTACTCTGACACACACACACACACACACACACACACACACACACCATTCCAATTCAGTTCAGTTCAGTTTTATTTATATAGTACCATCGCAACAGCAGTCACCTTGAGGCACTTTATAAGGTAAAGACCTCATAATAATAGAGAGAAAACCCCACCAATCAATAGAGGGAAGGAAAAGCTCCCTTTTGACAGGAAGAACCCTCGGGCACACCAAGCTGTGGGAGGGCAGCCATCTGCCACGATCAAACTGGGGGTGAGGGAAGGGGGGCAGGACAAAAGACACAGTGTGGAAGACATAAAGAGATTAATAATAGCTAATGATTAAATGCAAAGTGTTGTATGAACACATAGTGTTTCACACTGTTTCCTTGTCTTGGCACACAGCTAACAAGTGTTTTGTACTGTTGTGATCATATTAAGTTATCTGCTGAGGAGCTCATCCTTCCCACTGTGAAGTAAAACCTGAACGCTGCTCCACAAGCAGTAACTCGAGTCTGTGTAGAAACATTACCATGCTAGTTGTGGATTATGTGGTGAAGGATATGAAGTCAAATCAATATATTCAGAGGTCAACAAACAGCAGGCTGCACACCCTGTGTATGTATCATCAGCACACACACGCTAAAGAGGTGTTTAGTTTTGCATTTCTCTAAAAAAACCTTCATCAGGCAGAAACATCAAAATGTATAGCATTATTTTCAAGGCTCTTCTCTAATGTCTACAAAGGAGTAAGGCCCCAAAACGAGACCTAAGAACTTTCAGAACATCTGCATCCAATCCATCCACTGGACTTGGATAATTGGTGTTAGATGTCTAGATCAGGGGTCGGTTTTAGCTGAAGTGTATTTTATTTATGTTAGTTATTTTTTTAGTTCTAAATTGGAAGATTATTGTGATATTGACATATAAAAATAAAATTATATTTAATTATTTTTTCATCGCTCAAAATCAGAGTCACACTCGTGTAAGCCGGTGTACCCACCAAAACGTGTGCATTTATGGAGACTTTCAACCCCAGCCAGGCCAGTTATGGATCTTCGGATCCACATTATGTCGGCAGCTGTTCTCCACCCTGAACTATGATGAAAACAAACGCCGCTCACGCTTCACAGATGACAGCTTATAGTTCTGCGTAAAGATGAAAGTGACTTCGTACAGCCCCGATCTGCAGACGCTGTGCGCAGAGGTTCGGGACCATAAGTCCCATTGTAAACATACCACGGCAGACCTGACGATGTTTCCATGAACACGCGTTTCAGCATCTCTTTATTGACCACTTTTCACACACAGTTGCTGTGTGCATACAGCCAGCTGTAGCTTTGCAGCTCACAGCCCGACATACAGTGGGGCAAAAAAGTATTTAGTCAGCCACCGATTGTGCAAGTTCCCCCACCTAAAATGATGACAGAGGTCAGTAATTTGCACCAGAGGTACACTTCAACTGTGAGAGACAGAATGTGAAAAAAAAATCCATGAATCCACATGGTAGGATTTGTAAAGAATTTATTGGTAAATCAGGGTGGAAAATAAGTATTTGGTCAATAACAAAAATACAACTCAATACTTTGTAACATAACCTTTGTTGGCAATAACAGAGGTCAAACGTTTACTATAGGTCTTTACCAGGTTTGCACACACAGTAGCTGGTATTTTGGCCCATTCCTCCATGCAGATCTTCTCGAGAGCAGTGATGTTTTGGGGCTGTCGCCGAGCAACACGGACTTTCAACTCCCGCCACAGATTTTCTATGGGGTTGAGGTCTGGAGACTGGCTAGGCCACTCCAGGACTTTCAAATGCTTCTTACGGAGCCACTCCTTTGTTGCCCGGGCGGTGTGTTTTGGATCATTGTCATGTTGGAAGACCCAGCCTAGTTTCATCTTCAAAGTTCTCACTGATGGAAGGAGGTTTTGGCTCAAAATCTCACGATACATGGCCCCATTCATTCTGTCCTTAACACGGATCAGTCGTCCTGTCCCCTTGGCAGAAAAACAGCCCCATAGCATGATGTTTCCACCCCCATGCTTCACAGTAGGTATGGTGTTCTTGGGATGCAACTCCGTATTCTTCTTCCTCCAAACACGACGAGTTGAGTTTATACCAAAAAGTTCTACTTTGGTTTCATCTGACCACATGACATTCTCCCAATCCTCTGCTGTATCATCCATGTGCTCTCTGGCAAACTTCAGACGGGCCTGGACATGCACTGGCTTCAGCAGCGGAACACGTCTGGCACTGCGGGATTTGATTCCCTGCCGTTGTAGTGTGTTACTGATGGTGACTGAAAGAAATCTCCGTCCCGGGTTTCTCCGTGGATCGGGTTTCCTCCAAGGCGTGAGCACCGATAAGCAGAGTTTTGTCCTTTCCTTATAAGATTCCTAATTATTCAAAGTAACGCTCAGGTATGCCGTTCAGCAGGTTAGTTACGACGTCGGGAGCAGTTAGGAGAACAAAGCGATACAGAGACTGTTCAGGTTGCTCTCCCACAATCAACTCAAAGGTTTATTCAGTATACAACAGTTTATATAGAAGAAAAAAAGGTTCGTGTGTCAGCAGGTTCTCAGTTCAAACCGGTACAGACCAAATAAGGAAACGTCTTCCTGCCTTCTGAGCAAAGAAGTATCCTTTGTGTAGTTTATCAGTTCAGCTACAATTTATGATCATCCCAGCAAAATACACTCCTAGACATAGAATACAGAGTTCTTTCATTAGTGAATTCTGAAACAAACCACCTGGCCTTTAACAAGCTCTTTTCTAGGAGATAAAGAAGGGAGGATGGGAGTAAGGGAGTGATCTCTGTGGTGTTTTCAACCTTGAGGTACCATCCTGTGATTCTTACACATTAATTCTTGGGTCACAGAGAAAGAGAAAAACAACTAGTAAATGGGCCTTATTGAGTAACAGTTTTCCTGTATAATATCACTATAAAACAATATCCTGTAAATGCTACCATGGTATCAAAATATCACAACAGTGACCTTTGTTACTTTGGTCCCAGCTCTCTGCAGGTCATTCACCAGGTCCCCCCGTGTGGTTCTGGGATCTTTGCTCACCGTTCTCATGATCATTTTGACCCCACGGGATGAGATCTTGCGTGGAGCCCCAGATCGAGGGAGATTATCAGTGGTCTTGTATGTCTTCCATTTTCTGATGATTGCTCCCACAGTTGATTTTTTCACACCAAGCTGCTTGCCTATTGTAGATTCACTCTTCCCAGTCTGGTGCAGGTCTACAATACTTTTCCTGGTGTCCTTCGAAAGCTCTTTGGTCTTGGCCATGGCGGAGTTTGGAGTCTGACTGTTTGAGGCTGTGGACAGGTGTCTTTTATACAGATGATGAGTTCAAACAGGTGCCATTCATACAGATAACGAGTGGGGGACAGAAAAGCTTCTTACAGAAGACGTTACAGGTCTGTGAGAGCCAGACATTTTCCTTGTTTGAGGTGACCAAATACTTATTTTCCACCCTAATTTACGAATAAATTCTTTACAAATCCTACCATGTGGATTCATGGATTTTTTTTTCACATTCTGTCTCTCACAGTTGAAGTGTACCTCTGGTGCAAATTACTGACCTCTGTCATCATTTTAAGTGAGGGAACTTGCACAATCGGTGGCTGACTAAATACTTTTTTGCCCCACTGTATACCAACAACAGCAGAGAGAGCACAGACGTTAATGCGGCGAGGCGTGATTGCGGGTGCCGCTCAGGTGCGTCCGACTCCCCTGCTGCGGCGCTGCAGACCACGCCCCACCACACATATTAACCTGGTAAAATACATATTTAGGCAGAATTTTGCAAATATCTATTTTACTTTTTTTGTCATGGTCCTGCGCCATGTTGGCCCAGTATTCTTAGTTTTTGTGTGTTTTGTATTTTGTTCCCTATTTATGCCTTGGTTCCTAGGTTATTTAGTTAAGATGTTTCTTATTTGGTTACCTCCTGTGTGCCCCTGTGTATCTGTGAGCCCTCGTCTCTCCTTGTGTTTTATTCCATGTTTTCCCCAGCCCGTTATGTCTGTGTTCTCCCCGTGCTCTCTCTCCTCCTGTCTGAACCTCTGTGTACTTCCTGTTTTACTTTGATAGTCTCTCGTCAGTATGCGTCATGTTGTGTTCACTCCTGCCCTGTCTCGTTATGATTATCTGTGTCAGCTGTGTTCCCCGTGTGCTCCCACTTCCCTCGTTAACTCTCTGTGTATTTATGTGCATGTCTCCATCAGGTCAGTGTTGCGTCGTCAATGTCTTCTCCCCGAACCTGTGTGTCTTTCTGTGTTCCCACGGTCTTCTGTTAGTATTCCCAGTTTAGTTCTGTTCCTTTGTGAAACCTGCAATAAAGCAGTGATTTTGAGTTCAGTTCCTGCCTCCGTGAGTTTTGCGTTTGGGTCCTCATCTGCCTCCACACAGCCGGTTCATGACAGTACGACGCGACCAGTAATGGACCCAGCAAACTCCCTACGGAACCGGCAGCGTGCAGACCCCGCCTTCCCTAACGAGAGGAGAAGGCAGGAGGCTCGGCATGCCCGGGAGCGCGAGTCTGCCTTTTATGGGACTCGATTGGCTCTAGGTGGGCCGCGCAGCCTCCAAACTACAAACGCTGCTGCCTTTTCCCCACATCGTCCCACGGTGATAAGAGTTGGAGGATTCAGCCTACCGCCTGCCACAACTCCTCCGGCCTTCTCAACTTCCGGTTCACCTCCCCAGTCGCCGCCCACGTCCCGCGCAAAAAAGAGGGTTACTCGGCGGCCGAGGAGAGATTTCGTGCCTCCGACAAGCAGCCTATCTCCGCTGCAGTCCTTTGCGCTCTTCCATGGGACTTCCACGCTCGGAGCTGCACAAGCTCCCTGTCTCTTCGGCGCAGCCCGGCCCGTCATCGGCTCGGTCAGCCGACGTCTCTGGGGTGCCCACGTCTACAGCCTCGGGAACTTACGGCACAGTTCCCAGGAAAAAACGACGCTCACGCCGTCGCCACCCTAAAGTTACTGAGCAAACTCCGGTGGTGAGTGAATCTGACTCTTTCTTCCATGCCACTTCCAAGTCGGACCGACTCGGACAATATTATGTTCCTGAGTCCGCAGTTTTCCACGTCTGTAACTCATCAGAGACGAATAGTGAGTTTGAAAATGACTGTGTTTCCAGGCCTCACAACATTTCTAAGTTCACCTCTGCACCTATTAAGTATGAGACTGAGTTCATTGCCCCCCTAGAGACTGCAGTTCTGTGTGTGTCATCCCAGAGACCGTTAACTCTGTGTCTGGTAATTCTGGGTCAGTTAATCCACAGCCTGCATTACCTACCCTCACGTCCCTGTTTGAGAATGACTGTTTTTCCTTTGCTCCTCCCAGGTCAGCAGTAATTAACACACAGGCTAATAATCTCACCTTAGAGAAGCAAAAGACTAATTTTGAGTTGCATACTTGTGAACTGAATATTAAAACAAACAGTCCTGTGGTTCCTGTTCCTGCTGAAACCAGAGGGGACCCCCTGGAAACTGACCTGTGTGTCTTCCAACCTTCAAAGGCTGCGCTTTCTGTTCCTCAGGTTGCTTTTGACCCGCTGTCACATTTAACTCTTCCTGCCTTGTCTGTTAGCTCTGACTCTGTTTCTCCAGGGATAAAGAATGTTGCTCCTCTCGAGTTAACACTAGCTGATGCGAAGTCTGTTAACTCGGGTTTGGAAAACACTAAGACTGTGCATTCCATCACAGTTGTTAAGGTTAAGGGCAACAAGTTACCGTCCGTCATGTGTAAACTGCTAGGAAAGCTCAGGTTGACTATTCCTGAGTTAGTTTCGCACCCAGTTGCCTCAGACACCACCTGTGTTACTGAGTACCCATATGGAAAAGATATATATAAATCTTATAAAGTTTGTATCTGTCTTGTGTGAAACTTGTATGTAAAGCATATAAGAGTGAAAACAGATATAAGATCCCTTGAAAAATTATATAATGAAACTTGTATGTTTTGGATACTTACGAAAACAATGTATGAAAGTAATGAGAAAGTGGCCACTTTCATGAGTAAATCATGTAAGCCTTATATGATTTACTCATGAAAGTGGCCACTTTCATGAGTAATCACATATAAGTTTTTACTATTTCTTTTCCATATGGGTATACTCCTGTACCTGCTGAGTATAAGACTGTGGATGGTGTTTCTTCACTCCTGGACTATGCTGCTCTCCAACCTGCGTATTTAGAAACAGTCTATGAGAATGCTTCTATGTCTATAACGCCTCCCTCTGAGCCAAGAATTACAGACTCTAACTCTGCTAAGCCTGGATCTTTCTGTACGATGACTGTTTTAAAGACTGCTACCTCTAACATGGACAGCTTAAGAACAGCAGAGTTGCTAAGATTGGCCTGCCATAAGTCTCTGTTTGCTGAAACTGTGTTTGGCTCCACTAACTTGGTTTTCCCAGTGTCTGTTACTGCTCCTGAACTCAGCTCTCCAACTCTAGTTCCTGTAACCAGGGCGGCGCGGGCCCAGCTTTCCCCTGCTCCCGTATCAGTTTCTCGGGAGAGGGTGGCTGAGGTCCAGCTGGTCCCCGCTTCTGTCCCCAGCCTGGCAGAGGCTCCGTTCATCCCGGCGCCCGTACCTGCTCCTCGGGTGGGGTTGATGGACACCCAGCCTTTGCCTGCTCCTGTTCCGGTTCCCCGGGTGAGGTCAGCCGTGACCCTGCCGACTCCTGCACCCGTCTCAGTTCCTCGGGTGGGAGCGACAGAGGTCCAGCTAGCTCCTGCACCTACACCGGCCCCCAGGGTAAAGGCAGCCAGAGCCCAGCTCGTCCCTGCACCCGTATCTGTTCCTCGGATGGGGATGGCTGGTGTTCGGCCAGGCCCAGCACCCATTCCTGTTCCCCGGAGGAGAGCAGCCAAGAGCCAGTCACCTGCTCAATCACAAGTTCAACTACCTGCTGACCCACCATCACTACAACCACAACTACAACTTGCACTTCTGTCCATAGCGCAGTCATTAGCTCAGTTATTAGCACAGTTTCCTGTTTTGTCACCAGCTCAGTCTCTAGCACAGTTATCAGCTCCATTACCTGCTCAGTCATCCGCTCTGTTACCACCTCAGCGTCTTACTCCATTGCCTGTTCAGTTAACGGCTCAGTCATTATTAGCTCTGTCATTACCTCTGTCACCAGCTCAGTTCATAGCTCAGCAACCCGCTCAGACACTGTCAACCTCAGCTGGAAGCCTTTGTGGGCTTTCTCCACCAGCTGAGGACTGCGTGGTACTGACGGACTTTGGACAGACTGTTTGCCCTGCACAGCCCCAGCCGTTGCATCCCAAGCCAACTGCGTGCCCTGTGCAGCTACAGTTAGCGTCCGCTGAGCCAGAGGTCCCCGCATCTGCTGGCTCTGCATCCGTCTCCGCTGGGGGTTCAGGAGGACCCCTCCAGCCGCTCCTCGTTTCCGCTGGGGGTTCAGGAGAACCTCTCCAGCACCTCCTCGTCTCCGCTGGCGGCTCTGCTCAGCCCGGCCAGCACCTCCTCGTCTCCGCTGGCGGATCAGGGGAACCTCTCCAGCCGCTCCTCGTCTCCACTGGCGACTCAGGTCAGCCCGGCCAGCACCTCCTCGTAACCGCTGGCGGCTCAGGTCAGCCCGGCCAGCACCTCCTCGTCTCCGCTGGAGGGTCCGGGGGACCCGTTCAGCCATTGCCCGGTCCGGCCTCTGTATCAGCTGCACCCACGCCCGGTCCGGCTCCCGCATCGCCTTCAACGTCGCCCGGTCCGGCTCCCGCATCGCCTTCGCCTGGTCCGGCTCCCTTGCCTGTGGCTGCCACGCCACTGTCTGGTCCTGCCTCGTCTGGTCCTGCCTCGTCTGGTCCTGCCTCGTCTGTTCTCTTCTCGGGAAGAGTTTGCCGCAATGAAGCGCCTCGGCATAGTGCAGCGCTCGAATAGTGCCTGGGCTTCTCCGCTACCCATGGTGCCCAAGTCAGATGGTCGGTGGCGGCCGTGTGGGGATTTTCGCCGTTTGAATAATGTCATGGAGAACGACCGTTACCCCATTCCCCACATCCAGGATTTTTCCGCCCACCTCGCCGGCACCTCGATTTTTTCTAAAATTGACTTGGTGCGGGGGTATCACCAGGTTCCCGTGCGCGCCGAAGACGTCCCCAAAACTGCCATTATTACCCCTTTCGGCCTGTTTGAATTTTTGCGCATGCCGTTCGGCCTGAAAGGCGCCACCCAGACTCTTTAGCGGTTGATGGACTCCGTTTTGCGCGGGCTGCCTTTCGTCTTCGTGTACCTTGACGATATATTGGTGGCCAGCTGCTCTGAGAGTCAGCACGCGTCCCATCTGCATCAGGTTTTCCAGCGCTTGGCGGCACACGGCCTGATCGTCAACCCCTCCAAGTGCCAGTTCGGCTTGCCGGTTCTGGATTTCTTGGGCCACCGCATTTCTGCTGACGGTGTGGTTCCATTGCCAGACAAGGTCCGGGCCGTTTCGGCTTTTCCGCGTCCTGCGTCCGTTAAAGCGCTGCAGGAGTTCTTGGGGATGGTCAATTTCTACAACCGCTTTCTCAGAGCTGCACACCTGCTGCAGCCTCTCTATGCTGCCTTGAAGGGTAAAACAGCTAAGAACCTGATTGATTGGCTCCCTGAACACATCCAGGCATTTTCTGGGGCCAAGACCGCGCTGGCAAATGCCGCCCTGCTGGCCCACCCGTTTCCGTCGGCGGAGATTGCGTTGACCTCCGACGCGTCGGACGTGGCAGTGGCCGCAGTGTTAGAACAGCGGGTCTCCGGTGTCTGGCAACCGCTCGCTTGTTTTAGTTGCACACTTAGAGACAGTGAGCGCAAATATAGCGTTTTTGACAGGGAGTTGCTGGCCCTACACCTCGCCACACGGCATTTTCGTTTTTTTCTCGAGGGTCGGAGCTTCACCGCGTACGTCGATAATAAACCTTTGACATTCGCGATGTCCAAGGTCTCTGATCCGTGGAGCGGGCGCCAGCAGCGCCAGTTGGCAGCCATTTCCGAGTTCACAACGGACATTCAGCACGTGGCTGGTAAGTCCAACTGCGTGGCTGACTGTCTATCCCGCGTGGTGGTTTCTCCTGTTTATGTTGGCATAGACGTTGAGGCTATGGCCGCTGACCAACAGGCCGACCCAGACGTCCTTGCCCTTCGGTCTGCGCAAACGTGCCTTGTACTGGAGGACAGACCAGTGTGGAACGGCGGGCCTAGCCTGCTTTGCGATGTTTCCACCAGCCGTCCACGCCCTGTAGTTCCCCTTTCGTGGCGTCGTCGCGTTTTCGACTCCGTACACGCCCTCTCTCATCCAGGCGTCCGGGCCTCGGTCAAGCTGGTCAGCTCTAGGTTTGTTTGGCCGGGCCTTCGTAAATCGGTGAAAGACTGGGCAGCCGCGTGCATCCCATGCCAACGCGTTAAGATCCATAGGCACACACAGGCGCCCCTCGAATCCTTCCGCGTTCCAGGGAGGCGTTTTGATCATGTGCATGTGGATCTGGTTGGTCCTCTGCCGCAGTCACAAGGTTTCACGCACCTTTTGACTGTAGTGGACCACACAACCCGCTGGCCTGAGGCAGTGCCTCTGGCGTCCACTACAGCAGCAGCAGTGGCCAGGGCATTTTTGTCAACGTGGGTTTCGCGTTTAGGTCCCCCCGCCGACATTACCTCAGACAGGGGCCCCCAGTTCGTTTCCGAGCTTTGGTCTGCCAAGGCTGACGGCCTGGCGGTCAAGGTTCACCGCACCACTGCGTACCACCCGCAGGCCAACGGGATGTGCGAACATTTCCACCGGTCGCTTAAGGCCGCGTTCCGTGCTTCTCTCACAGATGGCAACTGGGTTGACCGCCTTCCATGGGTTTTACTGGGGTTGCGCTGCGCGGTTAAAGAAGACCTTGGGGTTTCCCCGGCTGAACTTGTCCTTGGTCAGCCCCTCTGGGTCCCTGGGGAATTCTTGCCTGAGAGCCCACCCCCGTGCTTCGCTCCCTCTGTGCCGTCTCTCCGTCCCCCAAGAGACTCGTTTTCTCTTCCTGGCCCAGTGCACCATTGTGTGCCTGACACCTTTGTTCCGAGGTCGTTGGACTCTTCGCAGTTTGTTTTTGTCAGGCATAACGCTCATAGGCCTCCGCTGCGTCCACTGTATGACGGCCCCTTTCGGGTTATTCAACCGGGCCGGAAGCATTTCCATTTGGATTTTGGGAGTCTGTTTCTATTGACAGACTTAAACCAGCACATGTGCTTCTGGATGACCAGGTGGTGCTGGCTCAGGCCCCCCGCCGTGGCCGCCCGCCTTCCACTGGACTGGACAACCCTGCTTCTTCCTCTGGGAGCGCCCCACACCTGGCGGGGCCCGAGCTATCTTCAGTTTTTCCTGACCGCCCGTGCCAGCCTGGCCCTCAGGGTCGTTTCCCCTCCGCCAGCTCTCCACCTCCCCGGTTCAGCCGTTCTGGACGTTTAATTAAAGCAAGGGTTCTGGACTAGGGGACTAGTAACATAAGCACTATAGTAACATAAGCGCTATAGTGACATAAGCGCTATAGTAAAATAAGCACTATAGTAAAATAAGCGCTATAGTAACATAAGCGCTATAGTAAAAAAAGCACTACAGTAAAATAAGCACTATAGTAAAATAAGCGCTATAGTAACATAAGCGCTATAGTAAAAAAAGCACTACAGTAAAATAAGCACTATAGTAAAATAAGCGCTATAGTAACATAAGCGCTATAGTGACATAAGCACTATAGTAAAATAAGCACTATAGTAACATAAGCACTATAGTAAGATAAGCACTATAGTAACATAAGCGCTATAGTAACATAAGCACTATAGTAACGTAAGCACTATAGTAAAATAAGCTCTATAGTAACATAAGCGCTATAGTAACATAAGCGCTATAGTAACATAAGCGCTATAGTAACATAAGCACTATAGTTAAATAAGCTCTATAGTAACATAAGCACTATAGTAACATAAGCGCTATAGTAACATAAGCACTATAGTAACATAAGCACTATAGTAACATAAGCACTATAGTAACATAAGCGCTATAGTAACATAAGCGCTATAGTAACATAAGCGCTATAGTAACATAAGCACTATAGTTAAATAAGCTCTATAGTAACATAAGCACTATAGTGACATAAGCACTATAGTAAAATAAGCACTATAGTAACATAAGCACTATAGTAACATAAGCACTATAGTAACATAAGCACTATAGTAACATAAGCGCTATCCGGTTGTTCAGTCTGACGTCACTAGCCGTGTCTGGGTCTAAACTCCGCTGCAGGTCCACATATCAAACGATCACTGTGGCATTACTGAGAGTTGAAAAACTGTCTAAAGTCTTTCATCTTTAATAAAATGATCAGCGTTCTGCTCTACCAGGTGTAAGAATTGAGTTTAACATCCAGGCATCCATGAAAACGGAATTTATGACATTTAACGGAGTTAGAAGTTAGCAGGGAGTTAGCTCGCTAGCTTCTATCTAAATACAATATAGCATGTCCTGACTGCAGGGTTTTGGAAACAAATTAAAACGTACAGCTCTGCTATCACTTCCAACATAAATGAAGACAGAAAACTAAACAGCAGTGACGTTTGTAGGGTTACTGAAGTTTGGCTAGCTGGTATATAATGCTGTGCTAGGTGACCGCTAGCGACACAGCTATGTTAGCATAATATAAACAAGCTAACTTTTTTTCCACTCGATAAAAGTTAACGTGAGTGTTCTCGGTGGTCAGGAACAAATGTAATCGCATGGCAGGATGCTGTAAAAGGACCAAACTTCAGCCAGGAGAACAACTGAGATAATCCATCCACAATACGAGGTTAGTCATTCATATACTGCTGCATAGGCTGGGCTGTAGTTACATCCTAAGGTTTTAAAGACTGAGCTTAAATAAATGATTAGCAGTAATAAAAGCCGAGGGAGGTCAACAGGGATCACTGACTGTTTTAGGAGCTTTTTGAGATCAAATAGAAGAAAATACATAACATTAAACATGTTAACAACACAAAAGCCATATTAAACGCAGACTACTTTAGACCCGGAAGTAGGATTCGTCGCGTCATCACTGAACAACCGGATAGTAACATAAGCGCTATACTAAAATAAGCGCTATAGTAACATTAGCACTATAGTAACATAAGCGCTATAGTAACATAAGCACTATAGTAACATAAGCACTATAGTAACATAAGCGCTATAGTAACATAAGCACTATAGTAACATAAGCACTATAGTAAAATAAGCTCTATAGTAACATAAGCACTATAGTAACATAAGCACTATAGTAACATACGCACTATAGTAACATAAGCACTATAGTAACATAAGCTCTATAGTAACATAAGCACTATAGTAACATAAGCGCTATAGTAACATAAGCGCTATAGTAACATAAGCGCTATAGTAACATAAGCTCTATAGTAACATAAGCGCTATAGTAAAATAAGCACTATAGTATCATAAGCACTATAGTAACATAAGCACTATAGTAAAATAAGCACTATAGTAACATAAGCTCTATAGTAACATAAGCACTATAGTAAAATAAGCACTATAGTATCATAAGCACTATAGTAACATAAGCACTATAGTAACATAAGCTCTATAGTAACATAAGCACTAAAGTAAAATAAGCACTATTGTAAATAAGCGCTATAGTAAAATAAGCTCTATAGTAACATAAGCTCTATAGTAACATAAGCACTATAGTAACATAAGCACTATAGTAACATAAGCACTAAAGTAAAATAAGCACTATTGTAAATAAGCGCTATAGTAAAATAAGCTCTATAGTAACATAAGCTCTATAGTAACATAAGCACTATAGTAAAAGCACTATAGACTGCAGAGGCAGTTTTGAATTTAGGAGCAGCAAGATGGAAGCGGCAAACCCTGGCGATTCTCCGGTAAGTATATTGTTTTTTATCTTCAAGTTTGTCTTTTGAAACGTTAATTTTATTTAAATCCGTTGCTCACGTATAAAGTACACAGACGGGGTCTTTGCTCAACTCGTCTGAGGCGTGTCTCACTAAGCGCTACATGCTAGCATCCTGCTAACCGAGCTACCCTTTACATGCTGTGCTTTAGAAAATAGGATACTCGTTAAAAAATACTCCGCAGATATTGATAGATAGACGAACACTGCAAATATAATGTTGTAAACGAAAACAGCCTTTGGTGAAGTGGTAAAATACACCATGAATAAAGCCATAGATTGAATGGCTGCCATGGTTGCAGAACGGCCTGATTTAATGACAAGAATGGGGAAGAGTGAGGCGAAGTGAACCACAGCCACAAAACACGGTCAGACAAGGCGGCAAAAGGGCAGTGATCTGTCCGTCAGTATGAAGTTGGTGTGTGCTTTGGTGAACAAAAACTCGAGACCGGTAGCAGGAAGATGGGAGACTCGTGTTTCACTGGAATAGTGGTGAATTAAAACATCCTTTGTTGGGGACATTTAGGTGTAAATGCATCCATAAAGGTGAGACAGAGGCAGACCAGACAGTGAAGAAAACAAGGCAAACATTAGAAATATTAAAACGGAAATATAGGATTAATATAACATACAATTGGGGAAAATGTAAGGAACACAATGTAAACGATATTGTAAAGTCATTAAAACAGCATACTCTGATTAAAAGAAACAGATAATTGGGTAGGATGATGATGATGATTTTGATGATAATAATAATAATAATAATAATAATAATAATAATAATGTTAAAGAACATGTACAAGATGGGTATGTATACTTGTAGCCAGAACTTAACAACTACACTGTAAACCCGAATCAGTTGACTGAACTTAAAACATTTGTGGAAACTGATTACCTCAAAAGTTTTAAGTACACAAACTCATCTTTTCTAAGTATGGGGTACTCAAAATTTGTATTTATTGTTAACTTAAAAATTTTAAATTATATTTTTATTTTATTAATTGAGCTTTACTTAAAAACTATATACTTTAATTTTAATATTTTTGTGTTTGTTGTAGTTTACTATTTTGATCCAACACAATGCAATTATATTACAAACTAAACGCAAATTATATGATTATTAATTAAAAGATATTTATTATTAAATGTTTGCGTGTAGACTAGTAAAAAAAAATTAGAGAAATTCATTTACTTTACATTTTGTTTATTTAACATTTTTTATGGAAATGTAAAAACATCACTTAGTGTTTTTATAAAACCACTAACATGGACATTGGCACCATAAAGTGAGCATTATAAATTCAATGTAGAACATGTATCTTTTTATAAAATCACAAAGGACAACATCAGTCCTAATTGCATCTTTCTCAAAATACATAAATTCAAAATAAAAAGTCAAATACTAATCACTTTTGTTTGAAAAAGAAATGAAAAACAATTTTATAAAATGGGTACAAATAAAGATGATCATCTTCCAAATAACCAGAGCAAAATTAGGTAAACTGATGGAGTTAAATCCACCCAAAGTCCGTAGTAAACTTAAAGTGCTTTAAATAAAGTGCTTAAAACAAAGTGCTCAGTAACAGAGTGCATGTCCTAACAAACATTGCCTTATATTCCTTCCAGAACTACTCTTTCAGCAACAAATCATTTTTAAGAGCATGTAGGCAGGGTTTCAGAGGTTTGCCGTCAACAAGCCCCATGAAGATTTTTTGGACAAAGGTAAATGTGTGAACGAGCTTCCTGGGGTAGTCTAAATGCAGAGCATAGATCAAGCCAAACAATAAGGCAAATGCATCTGCAAATCTGGGAATATCACGCATCACCAAGTCGCCTTCCACCACAATGGCCATGCTTGAGGAAGTAAAATGGACTGGACTGGTCTGGGAAGCGCCGTCGGTAACCACTGTGAGAAGGGCAACTGGAGTGTCAATGAGGGTCGACTCATCCAATGTGTCCGCCTGGAATAGACACAGTATCAATAAGTAAGGTTGGTTTGAGAGAATGTGACAAGCAAGACCTGTAATCTAGCAAAAAATTCAGCAGTGTAGTGGGTTACTTTGTAACGGGTTAGGGTACTCTACTTTTTTGAAAAATGTACATTAACGCGTTAGCTTCTTGCATTACATAATTAGTATGTTTGTTATTTTTCTTAAAAAAAAAAAAAAAAGAAGTAATTTTTTATTTTATGACTTTATCTCAAAAATAAACTAAATCTTGACTTCAGCCTTGTTTTTGGGGCCACCTGCAGCGTAGCCGAAGTGCTGTGATACGCCTGTGCCCTGCCCCTGACCCTGTGTGTGTGTGTGAGGGTTTTCTAAAGAGAGGGTATTTTGCTTGTACAATTTGGTAGCTGCTAGGGTATTAAATTGTATTTAAAAAAATCCATGGTGTTTTATCTCACTGGCAGAATTTAAGTGATGCAAAAATACACTTACATTACATGTCTTAAAGAATTCTGGGTCCTCCTCCCGCAGGTATACAGGAAGGGCACGAAGCACTGCAGTGCGTTTCACGTTGATATCAGGTGCCTCCTAAAAAGGGAAAAGAAAAGTTCATTGAACACAAAGTTTTCAGGTGTCATTCTTTGGGGAGAATACATGTTTATGAAACTGCATGACATGTGACTCTACATAATTTTGGAGACATTTCTTTTAAGACACAACCTTTCTGTCTCTTATGACAAAGAGTCTGTATCTTACTCATTTGACAAAAATCCTACACAGTATTTTAAAGTAACATACCAGATCAGAGCTGTAATCTGTATAAAACACAGATGTTCAAAGCAAGGAAAAATTGAGTTTTTATCAGTGAAACTTTTAATTTGTGTTAATTTTATCATTATCAATATTCACCTGAAGATCATAATGATTCAGGATGGTTCGCAGAGCCTCTGATATCTTGCCAGTCCGTGCAGCCTTCTGTCTGTATAGAGCCATAAGTCGTGGTGTGTGTCTGTCAAGTTCAGCGTAGAACTGGTTCCGCAGGTTAATGTTTGTGACTCGGTGGAACTCCGCACAAATCTAAAATAAAACAGGACAAAAACATCCAACATGAAGCCAAATTACTGACCAAATTTACATCTTATCATTAAAGAGGAATTGTCCAACTTCTGTCTAACCTTGCTTTATAGATGTCCTATGAATTTTTTTTTTCTTTAAATTGGACCCGAACCACAAGCACAAATGTATCACAAAGCTGAAATATATTTTTGTTTGTTATCTATTATTTATTTATGTGTTATTTATTTATTATCTGAATCTGAAGAGATCTGCTGAACTTGCATTGTTTCATGTTAAACTGAAGAAGAAGAAAAAAATCAAAGCACAGATACCTGCGAGTCAAACCGCAGAGCAGGCCATTTCTCTAAGAAGTTCTTTACCATTGGGTTGTCTTGAACAATTTCATGGCGACGAAGTGCGAAGGTAGTCTGCATCAGTTTTTCAATCATTACTTTGTTGGGCTCAGTCTTCTCAACCTCATTTTTTATCTGGACTCTCATATCCTCCAAACTGACCTGATCTTCTCCTCTTGGAAAGTTTGGGAGGTAGTTCACCTCAGCTCTTCTGGCTCTTTTTATGTTTGAGTGGGGATGCTCTCCTTCAGGGTTGTTAACACTCCTCCTGCCAGCGTTGACAGACACCTCCACACATCCAGATCTGGCTAGCTTGGTGCGATAATTTCCCATCTTGAATTTTAAACTGGTCTTCCAACCATAACTTCCATTCCTACTTCCAGGCTCTTTAAGACATGGATGAGTGGTAACAAGAGCTTCTGCTGCCAAACCGACATCTCCATCACTCGGATAGGCTTTGAAGGTGTGCATCACTGAAGCCATGGTCTCCAAGATGTTGTGCTTTTGGGCTCGAGTCAACTTCAGATGTTTTCCAAACATCTCAAAGGCTCTATTTCCCTCCTCAAGGAGATGTTCAACTTCGTAAGAAAAGGTAGGTACTGGGAAAGTGTCAGGCCAACACTTCAGACGCTGAGCTAAAGGCACATGAGGAAGGATGTCTGTATCAGAACTTGCACAAGAACTGACATCACTTTCAGATCTCAGTACTTTTAGTGTGCCCTTCTCCAGCAACTCTTGAATATCCAGTAGGCAGGTAAGTTGCCCATTAAAGTCGGGGTCTTCGTATTGTAAGGTAAACTCAAAGTCCAGCCTTGGGTTGAGCTTCTCACGGAGTATGGTGATTAGTTCTTCCACCGACTCAGGCCGCTTAGTTAGAGAAACCTTCACAACAACATCTGTGGTGAGGTGAACTCTCAGCAGGAACTTTTGGGATACTGCCATCATCCTATGAATAAAACAAGGAATGGAGATGATTTTTAAAAAATGAATCGTCTCATATATAAAAACACTGTACATCATACCATTAACCTTATTATGGTCAGTGATAATTATATACTGAGCCATCATTACAGCTTTCAAAAATTTCAAAAGTACACTGTGCATTTCATGACAAAATAAACACTTAGCATGGTAAAAAAAAACCTTACAATTACTGCTGTTTACTTTGAGTGCAGTCTTGAATTCTATGGCCGATCATCCAACAGTCCAAAACATAGGTAAGAATTTCAGATGTTACAAAGTCACAGGCCATCATTCCATTTAGTCATGGTAAACAGTAACCCTCTTTTAGTTTTAAGTTTTTACCATATAATCAACATTGTCTCACCATGTATAAATTCTGTTAAGTTGGGAAAAAAAAAAAGAAAAAAAAAAAAAAAAGCACAGAATACATATGAATTTACACTGCAGTTATTTTAAAAAACCAAGCCAAACTGCGGGATAAATCTTTGCAAAGACACATTGTTATGCAATAGTACATAATACATCAGTGAGATACTTGTAATATTACACAGAACTTCTACTTACAAACTACTTCTTTTACAGGCTGCTGCTTAAGATAGAAGTTGCCACTGCTAGCTAAGTCACTTTTGAATGATGCTAATGAGAAGAAGAAAAAAACCCGGCCGAACAATGAGGCTGCTGTTGTAAAAACGCCAACTTTCTTGCGTTGGCAATGGGTCGTTAAAATATCACTAAGACACTTTCTTTATGTGCAATTCTTATTAAAACTGTGTTTTAATCGGTTAAAACTGTAAAACTGACGATATCATCGGTTTGAAAAAGAGCGCGAACAACAGCGAACAACAATTCACTACCTGGGTCTGTGCTGTTTAACACAACGGCGCATTCAAAAACAAGTTAATGGCTGCAACATATTAATATACTTGCTTTTTTACGGAAAAAATAAACATAACGAAGGTTCCGTTTTACTTACAAGTTTCTCCAAATGTGCTCTCCGGTCGCTCGAGAAGGGCAGCCATATTGAACAGAATTTTCTGTCAACGTCGTTCAGGTTAGAGAGAAAACGTCATGACGTCATGACGTACAAATGCGGAGCTCGAAAAAAAAAAACATTTACTCAAAAATCATAATTAAAAAAGCAGTATTTACTCTTAACTTCTAAGCCATGTACAATTATAACTGTTTGAATCGTTAAGAGAACAGAAAAGTTTTAAGTTGTTTCAATTTTGTGACGCATTTTAATTGTTGTATCCACAAACTTTATAAGTCAGGTGGACTGTTGGGGTTTACAGTGTACAAAGTTGTAGCATGCCAGACCATCTTGATTGAATGTAACTTCGCTCCACACAAGTTTTATGGTAGACATATTCATATTGGTATCTAATAAATGATTAATTCTTAGATTTTATCAAACGTTAATTTATAAATTGTTTCTGTCTTTATGTGTTTGTTTCAGATTATGCAAGATGTAATTATTCAGTCAGCAAGACACTTGCTGCAGTTACTGACATCATCCAACTGAACTGCTGCTGTGATGAATCAGAATACAAGGTTTACTTTAGCAAGACCTATGAGTTAATGCTACATTTAACTAAATTGTTATATATTTTGTGTCCAATATTGTCTCCATATGATTTTGTTTTTTGCAACATCTTGCAGAGAACAGAGTCAAGGTACCAGCTTGGTCAACCCTAAAAGACCATCTGTTCATCAAGAAATGACCAGGTGAAAAAGTCATAAACTAAACACTCTGCATGAGCATGGAATTTAGGATGCAACTTTATTAGGGGTGGGTTTTTATAATCGATTCATCGATTAAAATCGATTCTGGCTTGGATAACGTAAAATCGATTCATTAAAATCCTGAATCGATTTTTTAATATAAATTTATTTTGTCCGAAATGCCAGAATCTCTGGTGACATCTCACAAAATTTCAAGAACCACCAAACAGTAAATGAGAGCAGGTACAGGGATTCTGCACATAGACTTAAACACACAGCGCAACCCGCGGATCAGAATCAGTTAGATGTCGCCTTTCTCACAGTCGGGGCTGAAAGCCGACAGCTCGCTGATCCGGGTCCGCGCTTTGTGTTCACGCCCTTTATGCGCTGATTCTAAAGCTGTTAGTTTGATCTCTCTCCAAACAATATTGACCGAACCAGCAGCAAAAGAAGATCCAAACGCTTCACATAAACATCGTCATGAATTCACTCTTTTACTGTTTTGCTTCCATTGCGATGCGCAGCTCTCTCTCTCTCCCTCTCTCCCTCCCCCTCCCCCCCCCCTCTCTCTCGAACAGTTTCGCTTTCTTCATTATTCGCTTGCTTGTTACACACAAGTCTACTGTTTTTTACAGGCTGTCGGCCGCTGTTTTTTTCCCTTTTACATTCTTCCGAAAAGAAAACCTCATTTCTGCTGTTCAATACTGAACAAATTTAAACTTTTTAATATTATTCAAAATGCAAAATGCTTAGCCGTGTGTCTAATAAAACCGCTGTAACGTCAGAGGTAATGTTCATTAATTAATGGTTTTCTTTCGTTTTTGATGTACTGCAGAATATTTTTATAAAATCCCAAGCCAGGAAAACCTTCATGTTTTTCTGTGTTTTATCCTCAGCTACTTTGACACAAAGGCATCTGCTGTGATGCTCACACCTTGGATAAAGTCTTGCGAGTGTCAGCTTCCTTTTTATAGATACAAAAATATGTAAATGTTCTGATCTGAATTATACTTCTGACTGTCAAAATTTCCCAGATTTAAATCGAATCGAATCGAATTAAATCGAATCGTGGATCGAATCGATTTGGGACCTTGTGAATCGGAATTGAATCGATTCTAGAAATCAGTGACGATACCCAGCCCTAAACTTTATATCTTACCTGCTCTACACTCAGGGCTTGAATTACAACAACAGTCAATCACATAGTATAATAAGCACTATAGTAACATAAGCTCTATAGTAACATAAGCACTATAGTAACATAAGCTCTATAGTAACATAAGCACTATAGTAACATAAGCACTATAGTAACATAAGCACTATAGTAACATAAGCTCTATAGTAACATAAGCTCTATAGTAACATAAGCACTATAGTAACATAAGCACTATAGTAACATAAGCACTATATCAGAAAAACAAAATAGCTCAGAAAGGCAGAATAGAAAATACAAAAAAAGTGATGAACTCAAAAAAACAAATCTAAGTACGATACAAAGCAGAGAGCCTAAAATAGATGTAGAAACGCATTTTCCTCATAAGATATTTTTATATTATGTAAATCTGAGAAAGACAGAGCTGACGGTGCCTCTGTGTTGATGATAAGTGCAAAGGTGTTGATAGTGTAAATGTAAAAACTAAATCTTATCTCTTCCCAACAACACTGTGAAGTCGCACTGAATCAATAAAAGGGATTAATGTTTATAATGTCTCCTCAGAGCTACAGTGACAGAGTGTGAATGTCACCATCCTCGTAGATGAACAGTCAGTAATATAAATTCCACATGTTCAACAAGCAGGAATACAGCACTGTTTTATATGAGAGCAGTCACATGGATCGATTGCAACACATATTTATGAGCCGAGCTGATATAATTTGCGAGGGCCAATCATTAATGAACCACTGACACCATTTCCAACCAGCAGTGCTGCAACTCTGCTCCCCTGGTTCAGTTATATGGCGCTGCAGCACTGCTGAACATCATGTTCATGAGAGAGAAGTCTGAGAGGGCAAGTGAGAGGGAGGGAAGGTGCCGGATGTTTAAATGACTCATATAGCCACATGTTAATTAGAGGACTACACTGAGTTACTGTTGTTACTGATCAAACCTGCAGTGTGGAGCTTTTCACTGTTTACTAAACACTGGTTATTCTGCTGTTATTTACTGTACATTACAGTCATGCTCCAAGTTTACCAGAATACAGAAACAATCATAATCCAATGGCTTCACTTGTTAACTGTGTACAGTGACTCTGTGAGCTAAACAGTTTGGCACAGATGGAGTAAACTGCAAAAGCTAAGCTAGTTCAGAAAAACCTGTTTATTCAGATGTGAGATGAAATGTTTATGTTTCAATGACAAGCTGCCAGTAACAAAGTGCCTAAAACCTGGTTTCATTTCATTCATTTACGTTTGTTTTTCTTCTAATAAGTTACTGTAGGGGAGAGTGAGGTAAGATGAGCCACTTTTTACTCATGTTGCCCTGGATGTGAGAAAAAATGACACAGAAATAGAATGATAACATATTCCTTTATTTCAGGATGTCTCCTTTCAAATGTAATGATCAGAATCTATGTCTGATGACGCTGCCCAAAATAATGACCTATTAAAAAAAAATGCTCCTTTGGCTCAACTTGCCCCAGATTAGGGGTAAATTGAACCTAGTCAGTGGGTAAACTGAGCCATCTTGGGGCAAACTGACCATGTAGTTTTTAAAATGTAAAACTGATCATATTGTGAAAAAAACCATTTTAACAGTTGTAAACCTGTGAGAACAAACCTGGAAACTGGTGGTTTCTAAACAAACCACCAGTTCAAAACCATTTATTCAAAAGAACTATTCAATATTCCAATGATCAAGGTTGCAGGGGAATATGAACTGTTGCTCCCTCCTTGCAGTTCCTCCAGCCTGTTGAGGTTGAGGTAGCTTCTTCAGCACATCCTTGCGTGGGAAAGATGCCTCATCATTTTCCTTGAACACAAACGTGGGTTTCTTACTGCTAGTGATCCCTCGGATTCTTCTGAGAAATCTGGCACTCACTTCGTTGTCTGCAAAGCTGTCAACCAGGCCAATGTAATGGTGGCTCCTGGATTTGGATGCAAATCTTACGATGACAAAGTCACCAACTACCAGGTCTGAGACATCTGGTTCACTTCTTTCATCGCTGGAACTCAGCGTGTCAGAAGTGTACTCAGAAGTGTCTTCAAATGGGATGGGAACATCACTCTCCTCAGAGCTGCTTTCCACTGCAATTTTTGTCTGGGTTTGTTTCCTCGTCCACATTCCTTGCTTTTTGTGGATTATTTCTTTTTTGCCTTTCAGTTTATTTGTCCTTTCTTCATGGGCTCTCTCTCTCAATTGCCTGCTTTTCAGGTGTATCAGTCAGGATTCGTGTCTTCACACGCTTTCGATTTGTTTGTTTCCTGGGCTGCTGACTTTTGGGTAAGGGTAGAATATCAGTGGGAGACACATATCGAGCATGGTTGGGGTCACTTCGTGAACCACATGCATGTACAGGGTCTGGTAAAAATCTGGAACTGCTCTGCAAGCTTCTTGATATGCTCTGCTAGCTCCTTCTCCACCTCCTCAGAGAAGACTCTCTTTGCTGAAGCTGTTCCACTATAGCCAACCGATTTGACCTCCTATGTGTCCCTCTTTTTAATATATCTCCTGAGTGTTGACCTGTCAATTTGTCTTTCTTTAGCCACTGATCTTATGGACTTTCCTCCCTTGACTTCACTCGCTGCCCTTTCAATCTCCTCCAGGGGTGTTGAGCCCCAGCTGGTCTTCCGTCTGTAGGTCCTTGGCATGATATCTTTTCTATAATAGTTAACATATGACAAATACAACAAAAGGGTTCAGTATACTGAACTAAAATACCATTTAATAAGTCAGAGCCTTAAATAAATTTCAGTGCCTTATGGTGGGGTAGGTTGAACCATTGGATCAATTTACCCCATAGCCTTTGGCTCACTTTGCCCCATAGCCACCATTTTGAAAAAAACGGGCTAGCTTAGCAATTTAGGCTAATCTTTAGAAAACTTCTTCAGATGATATTATATTTTAGAAACCCACCAACATGTATAATATATCATTTTAGACACAGATACGTTTGTTTTAATATTACAGTCAATTTACCTGATATGCAGAAATTTTACTTTGACAAGCAAAAAACATTTTTTTGTGTAATACAGACTTACCCCTTCTCCAATGTGCTCCTCTTTAATATAGCAGGATGGAAATGATGAGTGCTTCCTGGATTTATGGTCACATGACAAAACATGTACACAGTTACCTAGATACAAGGGGTGGTTCAACTTACCCACTGGCTCATCTTACCTCACTCTCCCCTATATGTAGATACGAAAGTGCTCCATCCCTTGAGCGCCTTCTTTATGCCTGCCTGAGTCGTAGGTTTGTGTTAGTGGCTAACAAAACCAACTATAAGGTAAGCAGAAATATATGTGTGTAATTTTATATTGCTCACAAGCAAGGAGACTGTAGATTTTTATGGTTTAGTTTATGAAAGTGTTTTTATTTACATCAGTACTGAAAAAAATGTTTCATTGCATCCACTGTGATTCAAAAGTATGAAAACAAACACACCACGAAAGAACGTTTGTACTGTAGATTGTAGAGCTTATGTATTTGTGTATGCGTCTAATGATGAGAAACATGCCTGTGCCTGCGGCAGATGCTCCATTTTCAGTTCGAGGGCTGGTGTGGTGTGTTTGTAAAGCTGCAGCACTCACAAACTCACAGTTATGCCAACACAGACATCACTGAATCAATTTCAGAATAATTCCTCCAGCCATAAGAAGACATCGCAGGTCTGCACCTGCGTGCCCTTAAGAGTGTGCACATGTGCCAGTGTGCATGAGTACGTGGCAGGAAAGCATTGCAAAAGCTACTTTTTATCACTAATATAGTTTTTATACGGTGCCTTAACTATGTTCACAGAGTTGTATTATTGGGGGGGTGTCAGTCTCGTAACATAATGTTAGTGGTGAAAACATGTATGAGATTATGGTAACATTAGAGAATGATGTGTAGCTGATATATAATTTATCGAGTGAGGTGCAGCAAAATTCGTCAAAACTGTATTTAGTTTTTAAAATGTTGTATAGCATTTCACTGTAATACTGAGGCTCCAGATGTCACTTCACAGTCGTAATGGAGCATAAATCAGTAGGACACAAGACGTGAAGCATGTTGCATGTTTGGGGGTTCCCAGCCAGAGCGACGTCCGGTTCAGACCTCCAATAACCTCGAGCTTGAGCAGACATTAGTGTCTGTGTCCAGTTAGCTTCGTTTGATGTCTAAAGTCCACCACGAGTTATCCGAGCCAGTTAGACTAAAAGATCAATGTCTTTTTGATAGAAACAGTTGTTGTCAGGATTGCAAGCAGGAAATGTTTTGTTGTTCACTGAGTTTAGAATCATGAATTCATCAACCAGGATCAGACTGTCAACACAGAGTTTTACTGAAACCTCCTGAGGCCACCAAGTGAGAACATTCGGTGCAAACGACCTATACTGTGGTTTGTGCTACTGTACACCCACACAGGAGGGTTTGTTTTTAGCCACACCAACACAGTCTTCACTTGCCAAACTCTAAATTTGACAGATTTAACTCCCTTCAACTTCATCCTTGTTTCCAGAGAGATATTCAAGTTCAGGGGTTTGGACATATTTTTAAAGATTGTGTGGTGGAAATGTGTCATTCCACCTTATGAGTCAATAATGTCCTCTGAAGTCTAGATAAGCATGCACGTGTGCATCTGCATGCATGTGTGTGCATGTGTGTGTGTGTGTGTGTGTGTTCCTACCTGGCTGTGAAACTGTAAATTAGGGCCCCAAATTTAGTTCAGGCTCATTAAAAAGTTTCTGCTTCTGATTTGCACACTCCAGTTTTTCCATCCACTTATCAGCCAGCCATGGAAAGCTGTGTCTGTAAAGAAAGCAGGAAATAGTTTTAGTGAAGGTGCTGATGATTATCTGTGGTCCCCAGTGTCCTCAGCACCAGAGCAGAGTATCATCATCTAATCAGGAACTGATTTACACCAGGGATCCTGATGATTGCAGCTAACTAGCTGACCGTGGCGGGGGGAAACTTTTTGTCCTTCAAATTCATCCTAAAATGCAAATTGGAACTTCCTGAGCATTTTAGGAGGGAGAAAGGCAAAATAATGACACAGGCCAGCAGGAATGCTGTTGCCATGGTAACACTGCTACTGCTCAGGTGAATTAAATCTTGATCACAATACCAATCACTACTGCCATTGTGTTTTCACTCTGCTCTTAATAACACACATAATAATAATAATTAATTAATAAAAAAAATGAAAGCCCAGCGTGGAAAGACAGAGCTTCCACACTGGAGGGTGAAGAACAGCTCGCTGATTCTGAGAAAAATACATGTCGAAGTTAAAGATGAAGTCCTGAGACATGCACGCTGAGAATATGCAGGTCAACCCACTGCCCCATGGCGCCAGAGCTGTCCAACGGCTGTATGTGGGCAGAAGGTCAGGTTCAAAAGTGCTGAGCCTCCAGCAGGAAGAACAGAATAGTGATGGGATTTCCGGCTCTTTTTAGAGATGCGGCTCTTTCGGTTCGGCTCACTAAAAAGAGCCGGCTCTTTCGGCTCCGAACCGGCTCTTCGGGTTGTTTTGTTGCTTTAATTAATTTATTATTAACAATAATATAAAATTATGCACAAAAGGAATTACTAACGTAAAAACAAGTGGTTTTATTTATATATGTTTATATATAAATATATGCGGTGGCCCCTAGAGACAAAACACGTACAAACTCCAAAACACATTTCTAGCATGAACTGGGGCCTGTGCTTCGTACCGCGCTAAGTGAGTTAGCTGGATTAGATTGTTGACGATTTCGCGTGATCCTGGATCGTTCGGTTCCCCGAAGCCCATCCGGGACTTGCTGTCATAGCAACAGAGCCGTAAGCGTAAACCTGCTGGGGAGCAGGTTTACTTTATGTAAACAGGATTAGATCGCGGCCACGCAGGTATGCCCGCGTCATTCATACGAAAGCAACAGCGATATTCCACCACTGTTTCACCATAAATAAATAACATCACTGTAACCAAAGATAATGCAGCACTTGATCCTTTTATTGATTTCACACAGATACATACAGGTCATTCCCTAAAAAAGGGAAATGTACTATTAACATTCTATTACATGTATGTGATTATTACAGATGTAATTCATATTTCAGAGTAGTAATTGTAAATTACTTCGTGTAATCAAGATGAGAGACCACGGCTATAAAAGCCAAGGTGGATTTGGGAAGTCTGTCGCAGCCATATCCTGTCCGTTTACGCGAGCAACCCATTGCGGAAGGTGCAAGATTGATAAGGAGAGTCCTCAGAATTCAGCGTATATTGCGGGACAGACAGGATCCTTTAGCTCAGCGCGACAGTGTGCTCATAGAGAGATATCGATTTTCCCGTGAGGGTATTATTCACTTAACCAACTTGTTGACGAGGGGGTGCAGGACCACCACCTGTCTTTTTTTTTGCTCTGCCCTTTTCTTGGTTGCTGTTATGAACAAACAAACAGATTATTTCAGGGTCTCTTTCCAAGAGACTAAAAGCAATATAAGTGATAAATATTACCATTCTGTAGAATATTCTTATATTTCACTTTTACTTGTTCCCATGTTCTAGTGGGTCCTGTTGTGGCTCTAATGTGAAAGGGGATATAATATAACATATTATAATATAATATAATGTAATATAATATTGGATAATATGGTGTGATATGATAAATCTACCCTACCGCCTACTGGTGTTGGCCAGAGGGGCCGATGGCGCAATATGGCAGCCTGGCTTCTGTCAGTCTGCCCCAGGACAGCTGTGGCTACAACCGTAGCTGCCTCCACCAGTGTGTGAATGTGAGAGTGAATGAATAGTGGCATTGTAAAGCGCTTTGGGTGCCTTGAAAAGCGCTATATAAATCCACTCCATTATTATTGTTATTATTGAATTACTTACGAGTTTGATTTGTCAGCAACTTTCTGCCAGCCCTCTCTCCTTGCTTTTGCAGCCTTTGCAGTGTTCCCTTGCGTTTTAATTAAACTCTGAAACTCCTGAAATCCCTCACTCAAGAGTTCTTGCTCTGCTGCCGAAAAATACCGAGCGCGCTCCTTCGACATTTTCGCCGACCAATCAAAGGGTTGCCGATCAATGTTTCTACTATCGATGCGTAGCCCCTGTTGGGCCACCCAGTGATCTCACATTACTTCATCCAGCTATACTAATCGTCAACAACAGGTGTGTTCGGGGAACCGGAATAGCGAGCTCAGAGTTAGCGCGATGATTTGGTCTTGGATGTTTCATTTGATCTTGGATGTAGTAAGCGACGTACGAAGCACAGGGCCCTGAACTTCCAAAGCAGAGCTACTAGATCACTTAAATTACACAATTGAAAGCATGTGTGTATTGTTTGTGTATTTATACACAGGCACTCATATATATATTCAAATAATTTTAAAAAAAAGTTCATTTACCTGTTATTACCACACACCAAATCCGGTCGTTAGTACTTGCTGGCTTGTGTAGCCACAAGATAACATAGGCTCAACACTGCGCCCAGCATCCTGGAGCACTTCTGTTGTCTTTTGTACGTGTTTTGAGTTTTTATGTGCTTCTGAGTTTTTACGTGCTTCGGAGTTTGTACGTGTTTTTACATGTTTTGGAGTTTTTACGTGTTTTGGAGTTTGTACGTGTTTTGGAGTTTGTACATGCTTCAGAGTTCGTACGTGATTTGAAGTTTGTATGTGCTTTGTCTCTAGGGGCCACCGTAAATATACTTTTATTTATTCACTCCACATAAAATGTAATAAATAAATCATATAATACAAAAATCAACTATTCACATTTCAACTTTTAACTATTTAAATTTTCAGCTTTTTCCTTTCACAAATTTAAAGTGAAAAGAACACAAAACACTGCAAACCACAACACAATTAAATATAAATTATAATATGAAAACTAAAAGAACATGCATATTCTCTGTCATATGGACCTGCATGAATAAACTTTCTCAATCCTTTATCATCTGCAACCGAAAATAGTTGTGGATGATTACTATACCTTTCTAATGTTGTTGTCCCTGCCTCTCTTTCTCTCTCTCTGGCTCTGTTCCTGTGCTACTGAGTGTAACTACCGCCCCTCCCCCCTCTGCCCAGCGTAAAGCACAAGGCCCGCGTGCAGAGTGAAGCGGGAAAAAAGTGCGAGAGAGAGGCTGAGAGAAAGAAAAAAAAAAAAAACCCACGTGACGGCTCGCGATAAGGAGCCGGCTCGCGTCGTTCACGTCAAAGAGCCGGCTCTAAGAGCCATTTCGTTCGCGAACGACCCATCACTAGAACAGAAAGGTTAAAGAGTCTCCACACCACTGACAGAGATACGTATGGAAGCCCGTTTCCGCCACTAAAAAAAAAAAAAAGAAGATCCATAACTCGAAATTTCGACTTATTTTCTTGAAATTTCGAGTTATTTTCTCAAAATTCGGACTTATTAACTCGAAATTTCGAGTTATTAACTCGAAATTTTGAGAAAATAACTCGAAATTTCGAGTTAGCGCTGCCAATAAGAAATCTACATGGCTGATGTCATTTCCTTGTTACCCGGAAGGATATGGTGCAAAGGGGTGCACACTCAAAACTGGATCGTGTCGTGAGCTGCTGTATTAACAACAAATGGCGCCAGGTTCTTCAGTTTTGAATGCCTTCCTACAAATGATAACTGGATAAAAGGTATATAAAAACAGTGTGACAGCGATTGTGTCATCCAGGGAAGGACGGATGTTGTTTTGCTGTGCTGTATTTTAATGTGAAGTGTACTTATTTATATTTTTATATTGCATGTACTGGTTATATTTTGTGCAGTGTTTTATTTAGATTGCATGTTTTGGTTATACCGTCAAATTGTCCTGGAGAGACTCCGCCTTTCCCCATTTTTACTAATTGGACACACCTGAGAGGAAAGGCAGTGTAATTTACAGAGTGCTGAGTGACACATAAGAGGGTTGGAGCTTGGCGTTCGAAACAGGACGGACAGCACCAGCGCACAGAGGACCAGCGCACAGGGCACCAGCGCAGAGAGTGACAGTACCAGCGGGGAGAGCGGAGACAGCACCAGCGGAAGGCACGGGACGGCTGTGCAGTTTTAAAGAAGCGGCGGGCGGAGTTGAGAGCTCTGCCCACCCGGGGTAAGTCTTCGACTTATCCCCTTTTATTGAATAAAAACTGCCGGAAGAATAGTGACTGCCGCTCCTCCCTTTCTCTAGCATATCAAGACGCTAATGCGGAAAGGAAGGAGAGGACTCCGCTGGGTTTCCCTTTTACTTCGCTGGATTTCTTAACTCCCTGGGACTTTTATGCTGTGGTGGATCCCACTGGACTTTTAATGTTGTGTTTTATTGATTTTTATTGTGTTATCCCTTGGCCAAGGTTGTTTTAATTTATCTTACATTTTTAACTATTTAAATATAATAAATTATATTTTAATTCTACAGTTTTTTAATCGTGTGCTTTCCCTTGGCGGCTCCACTGCTCTGTCCGTTTGGAGGAAGGTTTCCTTCCTTTAAAAAACGACACTGTGGAAATAAAATCAGCCTTTCCGCTCCGTTACATAATTGGCGTTGTCGACATAGGATACGGAGCCAAGAGCAGTTGGGTTAGCCAGGGGAATAGCAAATATGATGATGCCTGTATATCCCGGAGCCCCATGGCTGCCGAAGTTTAAAGGGCCTGATCAGGATGTGCAATATCAGGAGTGGAAGGAGCAGATGCGGGGGCTGCTGGGATCTCAGGACTTGCCTGAAGTGAGGAAAGTTGCTATTGTGTTGGGAGCGCTAGCAGGTGAGGCTAAACGTCAGGTCAGTGTTCTTGAAACCAGTGAAAGAGACCAAGTACAAAAAATCTTTTCTTTTTTAGACTCTTTATATGGTGATCGTGTCCCCACCCCAGTTCTTAGGTCACAGTTTTTTAGTTGCACTCAGAACTCAAGTGAAACCGTATCTTCATTTATCTTGCGGTTAAGAGAATTATACTGTAGGTTGCGAAAGCATGATCCAGATAATGTCCCCTCTGATGCAGCCCTGCGAGATCAATTGTTGCTAGGATTGCGGGAGGGCCCTGTAAGTCAGGCACTGAAGGTCTATGTGCGGCGTAATCCAGACCAAGATTTTGCTGCCATACGCCAGGAGGCACTGCTCCTAGACTCAGAACATGTACAGCCCCAGTCTGAGGTAACCTGCCTGTCTGTAAATAAGTCTCATGCTCCTTTTAAGGTTGAACAGAAAGAAGATTGGAGGCAGGTGTTAAAACAGGAGATACTGGAGGATGTTAAGGCACAAATTAAAGGATTGGCACAAGAGCTAGTAAGGGAAATTAGAGGCTCCACTCAGCCAGCTGTAGCTACTCTTCCGCCTGCACCTCAGTTTAGGAGAAGACCGCGACAATCAAATGCTAGCTGGGATGCACAAGGTCGGCCTATCTGTCGGAGGTGTAAACAAGCAGGACATATAGCTAGGTTTTGCCAGACTTCCATGTCTTCCCAGCCAAGTTTAAACTAGATGACCCTGCTGCTGAGGTCCGAGGGGCGGGTTTTTTTGGTTCACCTAAGGAATTAAGGGCCACAGAAACATTTATTGGGCAGTGTCCAACAGTGAAGATAGTGATCGAAGGGGTGGAGCTTCAAGGCTTGTTGGATACCGGGTCACAAGTGACTTTGATACAGGAGAGTCTGTTTAATGAGTATTTTTCCCAGGCTAGGCTTGAGAAAACTCCAACCGCCTTTAGGCTGAGAGCCGCCAATGGTCTGGAAATTCCCTATACCACCTATGCTGTCCTGGACATGGAAATAGAAGGTGTTAAGGTTCCTGGACGCGGGGTTGTGGTGGTAAAAGATGACCATTGCACTCACCCACTGATTATTGGTATGAATGTTGTGACTGCCTGTTGGAATGTATTTAAGTGGCCGGAAAAGACTACTCCTGCCCCACAGCAGTTAACGAATCAGCAGGCCTGGAGGACTGCCTTCGCAACATGCAGACGGATAGAAGCAAGTACAGTGGAGGATGGAATGGTGGGGTATGTACGGCTAGCTGGCCGACGCAAAATTAAAGTTCCCCCGAGGAGTGAAATAATGGTGTGGGGCCGGACTCAGACGGGTCCGCAAGGAACAGATTATTGTGCCTTGGTGGAGGCACTGCCTGAAACCCCTGATGTGGGGGTGGCGAGAACCCTTGTCATGGTAAGGGCCGGGAGAGTGCCAGTGAGGATTTGTAACCCACACCCCTATCCTCTTTTTATAGGTCGCTACCAGAAACTGGGAAAGCTATCCTGCGTGGATGAAGCTGACGTACATGGCTCACAGGACCTGAGCCTGTCCCTTGGGACGGACGGTGTGGTGGAGGTGGCCCTGGTCGATAGTGGCGCCCCCACGGAGGAGGAGAGATTACCTGGGGAGATGAATAAACTGATTGAAAGACCTGACCTGTCTGAACTGCAACAGGGCGAGCTACGTGCTTTATTGCTTAAATGGGAGAAGGTGTTCTCTAAAGATGACGAAGATTTCGGGAGGACTGACCTGGTGCATCATTGTATCCCCACAGGTGATGCAGCTCCCATTAGAGAGAGGTATCGTCCTTTGCCCCCCGCAATGTATAAGGAAATGAGGAGTCTCTTGGTAGATATGATGGCAAAGGGAGTTATCCGGGAAAGCTGTAGCCCATGGGCTGCACCCATTGTTTTGGTGAGAAAAAAGGATGGCGCCTGGAGGTTCTGTGTGGACTACAGAAAATTGAATGCGGTGACGCATAAAGATGCTTTCCCCTTGCCACGAATAGAAGAGACATTGACAAGTCTTACTCGAGCGAAGTGGTTTTCCACCCTGGACTTAGCCAGTGGATACTGGCAGGTCCAAATGGACCCGACGGACAGAGAAAAGACTGCTTTTACGACCCCAGTTGGGTTGTTTGAGTTCGAGCGGATGCCGTTTGGTCTGTGCAATGCACCCGCTACATTTCAGCGCCTGATGCAGCACTGTTTGAGTGGACAGATTGCCGAGTCTTTATTGGTGTACTTAGACGACATTATCATTTATTCACCTGACTTTTCGTCTCATTTACAGCATCTAGATGAAGTGTTTCAGAGGCTGTGGCGTCATGGGTTGAAGTTACAGCCGAACAAGTGCGAGTTCCTGCAACAAGAGGTGAAATTTCTGGGGCATGTAGTGGATAAGTATGGTGTAAGACCAGACCCGGATAAGATTTCTGCGGTGATGGATTGGCCGGTCCCTGATACCATCAGACAGGTCAGATCCTTTTTGGGCCTGGCTGGTTACTACAGACGTTTTGTGTCCGGTTTTGCTCAAATCGCACGCCCTTTAAATGCATTATTGACAGGGGTCCCTGTGAACAAGAGAACAGACTGTCGTAAAGTACAGTGGTCCCCAGAATGTCAAACGGCATTTGAGGCCCTCAAAGCAGCTTTAACGCAGGCACCTGTTTTGGCATACGCAGATTACTCTCTTCCCTTTATTGTGTATACAGATGCCAGTGGCCGCGGGCTGGGAGCCGTTCTGGCGCAGGTTCAAGAGGGCCAAGAAAGGGTAATAGCGTACGCCAGCAGAAGTTTACACCACACGGAACGGAATGACGCAAACTATAGTTCTTTCAAGTTGGAGCTGTTAGCCCTTAAGTGGGCGGTTACCGAAAAGTTTAAAGACTATCTGACTGGTGCACGATTCGTTGTGTATACTGATAATAACCCTGTGGCCCATTTACAGACTGCTCGCTTGGGCGCAGTAGAACAACGTTGGGTTGCCCAGCTGGCCTCTTTCGACTACGAGATCAAGTATCGTTCGGGTAAGAGCAATATTAATGCTGATGCCCTTTCTCGATTCCCCACTGTCCCAGCAGAGCACCTGGAGGGGGCTGGATCAGAGCGTGGAGTCACTTCAGCAGCCATTGAATTGACCTGTGAGGTAGAGGGGAGTGACTGGGCAGAAGCACAAGTTCACGATCCGGATATTCAAGTGGTAAAACAATTTCTGGAAGCTCAGGTCGCACCTACAAAGTCAGAACGTCAGGCATTGTCGCATGGTGTGCGGCGACTCCTACAGCAGCAAAAAAGACTTTCTATTAAAGACAGAGTATTGTGCCGTAAAGTGTCGGACGAATATACCCAGGAGACTCGTCATCAAGTTGTGTGTCCTAGTTCCAGGTGCCATGAGGTGTGGCGGAAGATCCATGAGGCTGCTGCCCATGCGGGGGTAGATCGAACCCTCTCTCGGATACGGCAGCGGTTCTACTGGGTTAATATGGAAGCGCAGGTACGTCAGTTTCATCTGGGTTGTGTCCCCTGTAGTCTACAAAAGGAGAGGGTAGAACCTAGGGCTCCACTGCACCCTATTTCAGTCTCATACCCTTTGGAGGTTGTAGGCATGGATTTTCTGTCCTTAGGCCGACCAACTGACACTTATCAAAACATACTTGTGGTGACTGATCTGTTTACGCGGTTCGCTTGGGCTATCCCTACAATAAACCAAACAGCAGAGACTACAGTAAAGGCTTTGTGGAAGTATGTGATACAGCCGTTTGGTTGCCCAGGCCGACTCCACTCCGACCGTGGGTCTAATTTCGAATCTGCATTAATGAAACAGCTTTGTGATACCTATGGTATAGCCAAAAGCCGTACGACACCTTACCACCCTGCAGGGAATGGTAGTGTAGAACGTTTCAATCAGACCCTATTGAACATGCTCCGCTCCCTAGAATCAGTTAGGCAGAGCCAGTGGGTAGGAAATCTGCCGGAACTCGTTCATGCTTATAATAATACTATCCATAGTCCCACAGGTTATGCGCCTGCCTATTTGATGTTTGGTCGACACTTGTGACTTCCTGTGGACGTGGTGTTAGGCGTGGCCCCCCAGCAGGCGAGGCAGGATGTAAGTGAGTGGGTGTATTCTCATCAACAGAAACTCTCCCTAGCTTACCGTTTGGCTGGGCAGAGGATGTGTAGTGCGGCCTCCCAACACAAAAGCCAGTATGAGAAAAGAGGCTGTACCCTCCCATTGTTGCCCGGAGAGAGAGTCTGGGTACGTGACCGAAACAGACAGGGCAAAGGGAAACTGTGCTCCTGGTGGTCTCCTGAGCCATATGTGGTGTTGGAACAGGTGGGAGATACGGGCTTAGTGTATAAGGTCAAACCAGAAAAGGGGGGTAATATACAAACTTTACATAGGAATGCCTTAAAAGTGTGCATTGCTCCTCAAACAGACTTTACCCCTCCTACGGAGGAGCCGACCACAGGCCCTTCGGATTTCCCAGCGCCAGTGTTTTATGGATTTTTACCCCTTACTGACTGTGTGTCACCTCACCAGAGTGATTCAGGTATGTCCCTTAGACGGTCCATTAGGGCCACGCGTGGGATTCCACCAGAGCGTTATAGGGAGATGGAGCATTAGCAGGGACTGCTAATATTTCAGTGTGGGGGGATGTCATCCAGGGAAGGACGGATGTTGTTTTGCTGTGCTGTATTTTAATGTGAAGTGTACTTATTTATATTTTTATATTGCATGTACTGGTTATATTTTGTGCAGTGTTTTATTTAGATTGCATGTTTTGGTTATACCGTCAAATTGTCCTGGAGAGACTCCGCCTTTCCCCATTTTTACTAATTGGACACACCTGAGAGGAAAGGCAGTGTAATTTACAGAGTGCTGAGTGACACATAAGAGGGTTGGAGCTTGGCGTTCGAAACAGGACGGACAGCACCAGCGCACAGAGGACCAGCGCACAGGGCACCAGCGCAGAGAGTGACAGTACCAGCGGGGAGAGCGGAGACAGCACCAGCGGAAGGCACGGGACGGCTGTGTGGCTTTGCAGTTTTAAAGAAGCGGCGGGCGGAGTTGAGAGCTCTGCCCACCCGGGGTAAGTCTTCGACTTATCCCCTTTTATTGAATAAAAACTGCCGGAAGAATAGTGACTGCCGCTCCTCCCTTTCTCTAGCATATCAAGACGCTAATGCGGAAAGGAAGGAGAAGACTCCGCTGGGTTTCCCTTTTACTTCGCTGGATTTCTTAACTCCCTGGGACTTTTATGCTGTGGTGGATCCCACTGGACTTTTAATGTTGTGTTTTATTGATTTTTATTGTGTTATCCCTTGGCCAAGGTTGTTTTAATTTATCTTACATTTTTAACTATTTAAATATAATAAATTATATTTTAATTCTACAGTTTTTTAATCGTGTGCTTTCCCTTGGCGGCTCCACTGCTCTGTCCGTTTGGAGGAAGGTTTCCTTCCTTTAAAAAACGACACTGTGGAAATAAAATCAGCCTTTCCGCTCCGTTACAATTGTTACATACAAAGTTGAATAGAATGCAACGTCAGGGTTAACCAAAGGTACCTATAAGGTTTCTGTTACACGCTAATGACACCTGTTACGTCTGATGAAACAGACGTTTTGCTGAAAGCATGCGTAATAAGTATACAGCACTGTATAAAACAAAATCACAAATCACCCAAAACAGGGAATATGACTGACAATAAAACTGTAACCAGACAACTGAGAAAATGTGGGATTGACTGTATTGTGATGCTGATTGTAGTTACAGTGCAAATGGACACTTAAAAATGCAGTTCCCACTTCTCCACCATAGTCAGAGCTCATAATGTAGGTAGGCACAGATACTTTGACGATAATATGGTGGCTTTATTTTAATTTTGTAATTTTAATTTACATCCTTCCTTACAGCATGGGAGACTTGACTGAATTCTTGAAACAAAGAGAAGTCTCTGAGGAAATTATACAGACCTTGGAGAATGAGAAGGTACTTAATTCCAACAAGATACTGGTTGAAATGCAACTTTTCCTCATTGTTCTTAAGTTAAAAATAGAATTGTATTTTCAAGGCTGGTTGTTTCAATAAATTAAATTATTTTTCCATCTTTAGATTGATGCCAGTGTCATAAGTCTAATGACAGATGAGGAGCTGAAGACTTATTTGCCATCATACGGTGATCGTCTAGCAGTATTTGGATTTTGCAGACGGAGGGGCAGCAGCCGCAAGTCAGCGCTTTTTGAACGGCTGAAATCCAAACTGTCCAAAAGAAAATTATCTGAAGAGGATGGCAGTAGCACACGGCAAGAAGAACATTCCCAAACAACCCATAAAAGAAATGCTCTGAAGAGAAATAGAAAAATAGAAATAGGATGGATGCATTATGATGAAGACACTGAGGTTTTCAAGCAGGTTAGAGCTAGACGAGGAGGAGGAACAAGAAAAATAGACATCTGCAAGGATGCCAAGAAAAGGGACATATTACAGGTTGCAACAGGCCTGTTCTTTCCAGATGGAGGAAACATTCAGGGGCCCTTAACAGATTTTGACTGTGATCTGAAGGATTATCAAGAGATGATAGTCGATGATGCATTGACAGTAGGAGAACTTTATCATGTCACAAAACTTAATATCCTCAGGTTCTACCTCACCACAAAGAAAAAACAAAATGACAGCCTTCAGAGCTCCAACCCAGGTTTGCATCCATCTTCAGAAATTGAAGCGAGTCCTCAAAACCAAACCTCTTCTTTTACTGTCACTACAGTCCAAACATCTGCTCCATTTGAAACAATCAGCCATGATGTGACATACATTGAAGACACTCCAAACGATAACCTTCCACAATCTTCCACGCAGTCTCTAAGCGCTAACACTTCTCACAGCAGTGACATTATTTTTGTTGGCCCCTTTTCTGACAGTGAGCCAATAAATTTGGATGACACCCTGATTTTTTCTCCACAACCTGGTCCATCCAGTGAGAGAGTGAGGAGAGTAGTGGTGGTCCACAGAGGGCAGGTAATGTCAGAGCTCATTTCACATTTTAGTGATAAGGACCTTGAAGATGTCGACATCAAAATCCAGGTCTTACTGCCTGATGGAACACCTGAAATGGCCCATGACGATGGGGGAGTTGTGAGAGACTGTCTTTCAGAATTCTGGAAAGAATTCTATGACCAGTGCACCACTGGAAACGTTTACAAAGTGCCCTTCTTAAGGCATGATCTTGGGCAACCGGAGTGGGAGAGTGTGGGCAGAATCATTGCATTTGGATGGGTTAGAGAGAAATATCTGCCTGTGAAAATTGCACCTGCCATTCTGGAACAAGCTGCCTTTGGATATGTAAAGAGTGATATTGTGGAGAATTTCCTTAAGTTCATGCCTGACTCTGAGCGTACAGTGTTAGAGGCGTGGCGATCAGACTTTAGCACCGTGGACCAAGAAGAACTTATAGACATACTTGATAACCACAGCTGCAGAAAGATACCAACAGCCTGCAATGCCACTGAAGTCCTATTGGAGCTTGCACACAAAACACTTGTCCAAGAGCCTGCCTATGTTATTGAACAGTGGGCAAGAACACTCAGCACTGCATGGGAAAGCCTTTGTGATCTATCTTCAGTTTATGAAACCCTCCAACCAACTGTGAGAAAAGTTCTCAAGTGTCTCACTTTCCCTGAAACAATGACGGCTCACCAGAAGCTGATTCAGAAATATCTAACTACATATGTGAAGAATGCTGAGAAGGAACATTTGTGTTTGTTCCTCAGGTTTTGCACAGGTTCAGATTTACATCTGGGAAAGAACATCATCATTGGGTTTAACGAACTGAAAGGTTTCCAGAGACGACCTGTGGCACACACATGTGGGTGTGTACTGGAGCTGTCGATAAATTATGACAGCTATCCTGACTTCAGATCGGAGATGAACAGTGTGTTGGAATCAAATGTGTGGGTTATGGACATTATCTAAAGGTTTGATTCACGGACAATGGCTTAAAAGCCATTGTTGTTTTACAACAGATTATATTTGAGTTGTGAACTAAGACTAAAGTGTTCCCATGTGAATGTCACAGCAAAGGTTTCAGGTGTTTAAAAACTGAGTTCCAAGAAAAAGTATTTGGTGAAATACCACTGTAATGCAATTTGAGGTACTTCTTTGTGTTTCTGTGTTTTCCTATTACAACTGAGGCAATATTTTTCTAAACACTTGTGAAATGCATTTCTGCAGAGGTCTCAGAGTGGCAGTCTGGAGACCATTTATAAGCATTCCCATTTCCTCAGTCAGCATGTGTGCATGTGAACAATGAAAGCAGTTTTTCCACCTTTTATTCATTTTTTCTATTATTTGAATCCAAAATCAACTTAAAAAAATGCATTAGGTTAATTTTAATTTGTCAAATTTTATTAATGTAATGTCAAAAGATGACATGTATTGTAGTGGTTCACCAGAAAATTAGAGATTGAGACCCCTGCAATATGTAGTGTATAGTACATGTAGGAGATATATGCAATATCTCCTACATGTTTTATCATCGTGCACACATTTTACAGTTTACAAGTCAGGTTTTACTTTATCATTGTATTTTATTACAGTTATGTTTGTACAGTTCTGTTTAGCCATCTGGGTTATGGTGACTTTTGCTAAATTGAATGGCCATAAGGCACACCTATATGCTTTTATTTTGGATTTCTGTGAAATCAGCAATTGCTTAGCTGAAGGTTGATTTTTGGTTGGCTTTTCCTGATTTTTGTAATGGAAAAAAACCCCTGTGTATCATAGCCCCCTTTTTCAAAACTACATAGCCGATGGGGTAGTTATTTAAAAGATATTTTCCTATATTTCTGTTTTCATGTTTGAGCCTAATGTATTTGCTTCATAGTGGTTTTAGACCACACGTTCTTATTCTTTAATTGTAGGATATTGTTATCAGATCTTGCCATATTATCCTCAATCTCTTTTTATTGTCCCATTCTTTTTGTATTTTTAATAATAATTGAACTTTTGCAAAACATATTGCATATTTTTGTTGAGTGTATTATCGTACTTTTTCCAAGTCTTGTGCTTGCAATTAGCTTTTTATAAGAATACTTTAAGGTTTTTTGTGTTACTGTAAATACAGTACAGTTATTTTGTTTTAAGACAAGATGATGGCAAAAGATCTGTGTTTTATAATAAAGTGTTCAATGAGACAAATTACATCTTTAATTTTGGTAATTTCTGGGTTTTTATTATTCTGAGGCGCAATCCGAAAAAAAAAAAGGTCCATAAATCTCACTCAGTTAGGTTATCCATATGCTAAAAAATATATAATTATACTGCCCATAATCAGGAAAACAGTCAGTATATATAAAAAGTCTCAGCAGTGAAAAAAATGACAGTGAAAATTTTTTTTACTGCTACATAACCAGATATTTCAAAACATCAATAATTACTCAAATAAAAAGAAAGATGAAAAAGCATATTTACAAAAAGTTGAAATCATAATTCCAAGGAGACATGCGCTGCATATCCTCCAAATAGCAGGTCTAACAGACATTATGTTTACATATGTTTTAATAATAAGGCTTTTAAAACAAAAAATTGGTTTGTTAATTGAAATAAACCATCCAAAAAAAAAAAACAACCCTCCAAAAATTAAATACAATTTTTATAGCCTTTTTCAATTGGCCCTGTTCGTGAAATACATTTTCAGGCCCTCAAAACCCATGTATGTGTGCCCCAAAAACGACAACCATCCAAAAATTAATAACTCATAAAAGTTTACAATTTAAATATGAAAATACAGAATTAAAAATGCATAACGATGTCTAACCTTTAAGGCAAAAGCTCCAACTCAGTAAGCATCAACTGCCTTAGCTTTACATACAGATCCACTGTATGAAACACATCATCTGAGAAATCCAGGTTATGTTCTGACATGAGTTCTACACAGAGATGAAAGACATCCTCTTCACATGGAAAGTCTTTGAACACGCATTCTTCAAGGCAGGCTTCAACTTTGTCCATATTGACATGTTTGAGACAGTCCCTCGCGCCATAAATGTCTGGGAGGGCATACATAAAAGATGGTCGGCCATGAGGACTTCGGGAGTTGTGGACTGGGCGCATTCTGTGGTCATTCCAGGCCAAAGCAACTTCATTTAATTCTTCCTAGATGAAAACAAAATGAACAAAAGAAACATTTTCAGGCATACAATATGAAAATGTTAATGTACAAAAGCACAACTAACTTCTACATTGATTTTCTTAGCTTACACACCATTAATTTAGCTTTGAGCTACATTAATGATATATATCCGTATATATACACACACACATACCTATACACACACACACACACACACACACACACACACACACACACACACATCATGAACAGACAGATACTTATTTACTTAGTTTTGACCCACCAAAAATGCTAACCGAGTACAGAGAGAGGCCTAAACACATAAATAATCAATGTGTTATAATGTATAATTGTGTTCCTTGATATATATGTGGAATTTTTTTTTTAACAAAACAGTTTAAAAAAAAAAAAAAAAAGCACTACTTTTCACGTGTACTTTAATATATCTGATGTTTCTATAATATACAAAGGCCGTGTGAGTTGTTACAAATTAAACAGTTACAATACATGTCGTTTACACAATCACCTATGTAAACTCACCTGTATAATGTGAAGAAAACAGAACTGGACCAATGATTTGTCCAAGAAAGAGTCTGAGAAGTGGCCATCCTCTCTTAGTTTGTCAAATAGTTCAATCCAGTACTGGATACACTGGCTTCGTAAGATTAGCCACCATCTTTCAATGCGTTGATTTCCTGTACTTGCTCCAAATATGACGTGCTCTCTTTCTGGTTCATTGTCTGTAAAGTGCAAAAATCGTTGCATGTGAGCCACATGGACGTTTTCTGTTCCTAGATCTAATCTCACTCGATCAGGGCAACCACCTTGTTGAATCACGGCATCCATGAAGTAGCCAGCAATTACTCTCGGGTCATTATTTGTCTTGTAAGCGTCTAGCCATATTATACTCCTTGAAAATCCGTCAATGCATCCACTGATTGCAATCCCAAATGGCTTCAGTTTATCGTAGCCGTCGATATGCCACACATAGTTGGGGCCTCTGCTATGATACACTCGCCTCCGCAGTCGTCTACGTGACCTCAAATCCACACCTTCTCCATCGAATAAACGGAGCAGAAGACGAACGGTTTCTCTGTCAGTAACAATGCCATTCATCCAACACTTCTGGTGCATCCAACGATACCCATGACACTGTCCTGAGGTTGCCAATTGTGCTTGTATAAAAGCTGCCACCTCTCCCACCTCTGTTTTGTTCTTTCTGCGCCAAAGTCGGTTGTTGTGTAAAATCCTTTCAAGTGTACGGAGGCTGATAGTAATGCCATGTGATTCAGCTAATAACGCAAGAATCTCCTCATTTGTGAAGCCACGCTTAAAATACTCAGCAATTTGTGAATTCATGATCCGTATCTATAATTAGCATTTCTGTAGCATTTGTAGCTGAGGGCTTCAGCTTCCGGGTAACACGGAAATGACGTCATTCACATAGATTACTGATTGGCAGAGCTAACTAGAAATTATGAGAAAATAACTCAAAATTTCGAGTTATTTTTCTCATAATTTCGAGTTATTAAGTCGAAATTTCGAGTTGCTAAGTTGAAATTTCGAGAAAATAAGTCGAAATTTCGAGAAAGATAACTCGAAATTTTGAGTTAAGTATCCTTTTTTTTTTTTTTAGTGGCGGAAACGGGCTTCCATAGATACGAGAGGCACAGTGAAGTGAACGAATACAGTAAGACTGCTCATCAGCTGCTCATCTCTTTTTCTTTGGCCACCTTGGGTCCATCGGAGCAAGCTGGAAGCACAAAGCTAGACGATCTCTATTCACATGTAGATTTTATTATTCATTTATCTGCATTGCTGCTTTTTTCCATCTGTACATTTATTCTTTGGTTTTTAAACATTTTCTGACCCTGAGGGCCAACTTAAAATGTGCAGTTTCACTCCATGTTTTTGCTCAGATCCACACCTGCGGTGGTTGTTTGACCCCACTACAGAGGCCAGCCCCACAGTGTACAGTGACTGGTGTGATAAACAGCACATAGAGCTGATTCTTCAGACTGTGACTCTACAAAACCACTACAAAAGAAAACAGGATAGAAGGATGCCTCATTCAGCCCCAGTGAAATCCCTTCAAATGTGCACCTAAGCTCGTTCATTGTGTCTCTTTAATAGGTCCAGTTTTGGCTGCAACTCCCAACATGCCAGAGAACTCAGAGCCAGTTGGTCTCTGTTCCAATAAGAACCATGTTGTTCGTTCCTGTAATGTTGGCAACATCATTGCACAGTATAATAGGTTCCAGCGTGCTGGCCATTTTGCCAACCACGTGTAGAATCAAACGATATAGAAAACATGACAGAAACGTGATGTCTGTGTTCACTGCATTAACGTAAAGATGTTCCTAACGCCACACACGGTGTTTTATATCACCTCATAATTTATTCAACAAACCTGTTTGTCACTTTTGCTCAGTAATATTAGATGAAGTTAAAATTCGTAAATCATAGAAAGCTTCTTCGACCGTGAGATCAGCCATGCAGACCTCCGAACAAGAACAATTCAGGTTTAGAAATGAAACTGATGGTAACTGCTTGGCCCCGAGGGGGGTTCTTCCTACAATATACTCAGCAATAGCCAGTAGTCTGCATTGGAAGAGTGTGTTTAGAAGATTAGAACTGCACAGTATTTCATGCGCAGTACAGAAGGATCTGCACCCTGTACAGTCGGGTCATGGCCTTAAGGACCCTAAATGCTTTCAGGTATCAGAGCTTTACATATGAAGAAGCTTCATTAATGTATTTTTGGTCATTCTTTGTTCTACCAAGCAAAATGTCTTGTCAGAAGCAAAGGGAGGAACAATGGCAGCGAGCAGTAAGTGGTAAAAGAAAGACAAGAGGCTTGAGGGGAGACGGGGAAGATGGGGAAGGTGAAATGAGGTGAGAGTGAGTTTGGGATGCTTTAGATGATCAGAGCGAGACGTCCCACTGGGGCTGTTAACCAGATGACAGTAGAGGGACCTAATTATGGAGAAATCACACACTTAGCTTCACAGCCTCGCCTTGCTGCAGGAGATGGCTGAGGGTGGGCATGGAGTCTAACTTTGTGCTCTGCTTTGGGCCCATCTCTTGCTCATAAATGATTCATCAATCCTCTCCAATCATTTCCATTTCAATTCATCTTCAGCCCCACTTTCAGCCAAAAATACCCTAATATTATTTTACTTCGTTTTACAGAGTCACGCTGAGTTGCTGTGTAATGTTTTCAGTGATATTTGGAGGCTATTTAAATCAATCTTATCTTCAAGCAGGCGTCAGCGTGGCGCCACAGACGCAGACTCAGACAGGCACAAGTTTAAATGCCCTGCTATCAGGCTTCACTAAATCTGTTAGACATTATTAATTACCTGCTTACTAATGCAATGACTAACATGAGATTAAATTAGTCCAACAGAGCATAATCTCATTACTTTCAGACACTATTACAATTATAATACCAAATATAGCTGCAAGTCATCTGTAAGGGTCTGGGCGTAATACGTCTCTCTGACTCAGCGTGCTTTAGGAAGTCTGAAGAAATAGCCTGCAGTGTAGTCTTCTTTACTTTAAGATTGAAACATGATCGTTTTCATATTGACCTATGCTGCGTAACGCCAAGTGTAACCAAATCACAAAGACTGCTGGACGTTTTTAAATCTTCAAAAACAATTTGTAAATCGTAGAGCCAAAATTCATATTCATGGATGTGGTGGGACAGATTATTGACGACAAACTGTGAAATTCGACATATTTTGGTTTAATGTAACAGGAAACTGAAAACCTGCATTCTGCCTCCAGACTATAGACTGCAAATAAACTGTGGGAACTCATTGGTTTCTTAGCCGTATAGTTTCCGTATTTGTTTGATGTAGTGATGGAAATAACTTTTGTACAAGGCTGTAAACTTACAAAATAAACTCAAGTTTTAACATGCATAGTGAGAGGTGTGGACCCAAGTGGCTATCGAAGGAAATGCTTGGTTTTAGCTTTATTTCTCATCCCCAGAGGTTTCCACCTACTCAGAGCAGTTCAGTTGTTTCATATCTCTGAGACCACACAGTGCTCAGATGGCAAACATCTCACAGAACCAACCAAAATCCTAAAAGTCAAAGTTCAGATAAGCTGACTGAAAGCAGAAAGCAGTGGTGCTCTGTGCTTTATTGCAGTCAGTGTAGAGAGCGATGACTCGCGCAGAGAGGAAAGTCGTACACACGTGTGAGCTCATCCTCACATGTTGTGTATGACACAAGTGCATTTTATAGATTGTATATAAAGGATGGAGACAACAGCCAGTTGTTTTGATAAGTTTCCATATAAACACTGGCTGCCTTGTCTCAGTCAGTAAATACATCCACTGAATGTTATTACATAACAGAATAATTAAAAAAATGAATTTTACTCCTTTAAACTGAAACACGAACTTTTACCGGACATCAGGCAGATAACACTCGTTAATAAGATAACACAGATAACGCCCTCCCAGGCCTATCTCCCCTCACCACACTCCCTGCAAGTTACTGATGCCCTCAGGGGTCGGTGCGTTGGTGGTTCTTGGTGTCTGGGGCTGGGCGCTCAGGTATGTACCAGCTCACTCCCAGTGGCTACTTGGTGGGGCCTGGCGCCTGTTGCTCGGTCAGGCCTCTTCCGGGGCAAAGGGGGCCCTCGGGCCTCCGGGCCTGCGGCGCGATTCACTCTGGCACAGCTGGCTGCCAGCAGAGCCGGCGGGCACGCCACTGCAGCCCCCTCTGGCTTCTGCTCCGTGGCTGCTGGGTGACCCCTCATCTGGGGCTCTCCTCAGCTCTGCACAGGAGGGTGGCACGGATGCCCCTCCGGTGGTCCTCCTTGGGCTCTCGCACTCTGGGGCCTCTGGATGTCTGGAGCCTGGATCTCCTCCATGCCTGCTTCATGCCCTGGGGGGCGGGGCTATGGCTCTCTACACCCTCTAAATCAAATCAAATCACTTTTATTGTCACATCACATGTGCAGGTACATTGGTACAGTACATGTGAGTGAAATTCTTGTGTGCGAGCTTCACAAGCAACAGAGTTGTGCAAAATACAATAATGTAAACAAGCAAAATACAAGAATGGCTAAATCTGAAACTAATAAATACCTGTCCGCGCTATGCACGGAGAACCCCGGTAGTTGTATTGCGGAGTCCGGTACCTTGTCCGATAGCCAGGTTTCTGTGAGGCAGATCACGCAGCAGTCCCGCATCTCTCGCTGGAATGAGATCCGTGCCCGAAGCTCGCACAGCTTGTTCTCCAGAGACTGCACATTAGCCAGTAATAAACTGGGTAACGGTGGTCTGTTAGTGCGCCGTCTCAGTCGAACCAGAACGCCAGATCTTCTCCCTCTGCGTCGGCGTTTGCGGCCTCCAGGGACAGAGAACAAAGGCGTCTCAGGTGAGATGAATGGGGGGTCTGCAAACGGAGCGTCCGTGTTGCAAAACTTGAACTCCGGAAAGTGATAAGAAAGACCGTCTTTTATGTCCAGTAAGGTTTGTCGGTCGTACACAAGGAGACATGTGCTAGTCGTGAAAAAATAAAGGAAAAGTAAAATTAAACACAGAAAAAAGCTGTTGCTTGGGGGAGCTCGCGACGAGGCTGCCATACTCGGCACCATCTTCAGTGCACTAGCAGACCATTACATGGGAAATCTTTTGAATACAAGCGCACTGATCCACACAGGTGTGCACACGGGTGTTCACTGTTCGTAGACATAAGCTACACCTTTATTGGTGCTATTTCCAAGCACATTGTGCGCTGTCGGTCCTGCGTGCTGCACCACAACATTCAATATTTAGTATTTACTGCTGTTTACACTTGGCTAGATTAACGTGATGGTGTTGTGTTTAGTATGTTGCTTTGTTGTTTTTGCCTGTTTTCTCTTCTTTTTCTCTCAACAGCTGATCCAGGAGATTTTTTTTTCTCTTCTTTCTCTTTTTAAGTGCCCTTTCTCACTGTCCCTCTCCCCTTCTGTTTTTCTTTTCCTTCCTCTTTCTTTCTCCCTTTCCTATCCCTCACTCATGTCTGTCCCGTCTGTAACAACTGAAAATAAAATAAAATAAAATAAACAATAACAACAAAGGTCAATCAAATGGACCAATACGGCAAGACCGTGATGATCCATTTGGCAAAGTAAATCCATTGGGTATCCTTGTTGGTCTTCAGACAACAATTCTGACGGCTAAAGAACCAAATGGGACAGGATAAAAACAAATAAATAAATAAATAAAATAAAATAAATAAAAATAAAAAATACCACAGATACACAGTTAGAGCTTTTGGCTACAGCAGTACACCTGTCAATCCCAGCAACAATATCCAGTGGGATATGGTAAGGCCACTCAAACAACTGCAGCTAATGGCATTTCTGTGTTTGCTTCATTTTTCAGCCCCAGAGGTTCTCGTTTAATTTCACTTTCAGCATCTCATTGCAGAAAACTCCAGCAGCTGCTTTTTAGTCTTTACAGCAAGTTGATGCTGATGTGGTGGACTCTCCCTCACACACACACACACACACACACACACACACACACACACACACACACACACACACACACAGATGTGTGTGCAGTTACGTGGGTGGAGGTGACTTCTTTTATATAAAGAGGGTTTTGTGACTCTTACATAGCGAGCAGCCAGCAGCATGGTGTGCACTGACTGACAGCAGTCGCAGTAACGCTGACGTGCTGTGTCACAGCATGTCAGGATTTCCACTGGCTCAACATGTGATGGATTAAGGACCAGAATTTTGTTTTATTCCACAAAGTAGCCCAAGTCACATTTATGAGTGGCACTCTTGTGATCAGTACAGCTTTCTTTTTTATTAATGCATTTTTTATTTATTTTGAGGAAACATTAGCTGCGGGTCTTCTGCTCGGAGGATCCCATACGTCTGTTAAATATGAAATGATGTCACAGCTCAAATTGATGAAGACAGCTGATGGTTCCCATCGTCAGTGTAAGGCACTTTGTGGGAGATGAGTTTACTGTTACTCCTAAATAGATAATGAGCTACACAAACACCATGACAATATTACCATTCTGCATCTTGCGACTGTTCCCACATGTATATTACATTACACTGACAGCATGCATCTTTCAAAACATTTTTTGCTTGTTGTTGTTTCAGTGTCATTATATTAGAGTGTCTTGAAAAGCTCCAGTATAAGCAATAAGATTACATAAGACATCATCAATCTAATCTTACACAACACATGTTCAGGCTGCTGCACATGCAACCTGCCTTTATAGCAGCAGCTTCACATTAAAAGGGAGAAAATGTCATGCTGAACATCTCATGAGTTAATAAGGAAATTAGAAGAAGAGTCATTTTGACATTTTTCAAGAATATATTTTGTTATCAATGTGACTCTATAATGAGATGATTAAACCAAACATGGTAAACATGTTACAGCTAGTGAAAGGTTCCGCCTGTGATTGTGGTCTCGCACTGACACATGTTGTATTAATGAATGATTCTCAATTGGCTTTTTGTACTATTTTGTGGAACACAGTTTATCTGTAATAATAATAATGCTATAAAACTTACAGTTTAAATATTGTTTCACACATGATTCAGATTTATTACATTTTATGTTCAGTGTTTATATCCTGTGAGTAATGACCAAAAAATGAGATTGCAGCTCCAAATAAGATTCCTCCGAATGGTGGCTGCAGTCATCCTGATGTAAAGTGAGGAAGCTTAGAGTAGAGTCACTACTCAGGTGTTTTGCACATTACAAAACATCCTGGTGCCTGAACAACTATCTGGTTTCTTTCGATGTGTCTAAGTCAGGTGTTTTGAGGATGATGTGGAGGAAGGCCCAGGGCAGAACAATAAAACTGTGCACAGTCTCAGTCGCATCAAAAAAGGAAATAGAGGAACACGTCGCTGGTGTTGCAAAGTGTTAAAAAGCTATTTTTTCCCAAAATACCTGTGTACATGTGGACACATATTTTCTCCAGATTGGAAATTAAAGTTGGCCTTTGATATGAAAACGCTTAAGTTTGATGCTAGAAATGTGTCTTTGCAGTGAAAATATTTCTAATGCAGACTGAGTGAAAACCATGCCACAGTATTGAGAATAGTCCAGTTTATGCACCACGTGAAAGCACAATGTCTCACTGTTCAAGGAGTGTAAACCATTACGAGACCAGTACCACCCCAGCAGCTACAGTGCCTCACTCACTAAATTGAGCCATGAACTTCTCCAACAGGGTTTAATTAAATTTATGATCAGGTCATCACACAGGCCAAAATGACTACTTTACTTTGAAAAATTAGTTATAGTTACTTCTTCAAAAAAGTAACCAAGTTACTGAGTTACAATATTATAAAAGCAACTAATTACTGGGTAAAGTAACTATTGTGTTACTTAAAAAAAAGTTTAACCCTCTGGGGTCCAGGGTATAATTGGGCATTTTTGACTACTTTTGATTTGACCTCTGCATTTCACCTATAAAAACTATTTACCTCGTTTTGTTTGGTATCATTCTTTTGAGCATAGCTATTATTTTTTATTATTTTTTCATTTGGACTGTATTAACACAACTGATCTTAAAATCAGACAAAAAAAATAAAATGAAGTTGAAAAAAGTTCTATTTTTTACTGTAACAACTACAAATGTGTTTAAGGAATCATTTTCCTGAAATGCAAATATAAATTGTAAATTTAAAAACCTTTGCACAAGTTTTACAAACAACAAAGTTATTTGCACCTAAAAATGCAGCCAAGGCATTTTTTTATAACCATTTCAAACTATTTACAGAACAATCAGCTGTTCTGCATCAAATAAGATGCGACAGAAATTATTTGTGCCACTCCAAAAAATAATTTCTGTCCACTATAAAGGAGAACATCACAGCCTGCAGGCCTGAGAGGTGGATCGCCCCTCCAGCGTTTACACTGCAATCTGTGACATTCGCCTCATTGTTCTGACACAGAAAACTATTCACCACACTACACACTACCTACACAAGTAAACACAGTAACTACACACTCCAAACATGCTTAATGTCACAAATCTCTCACATCTCATAACTCTCTCTCTCTTTTTTCCTCTGTCTTTCTTCCTCTCTCTCTCTCTCTCGCCGCCGTCACTCCTGAAACGTCCCCCTCTTCCAAAACAACCAAACACCACATTGTCATATCATTTTTTGATTGGTCGACGTGGTACGTTTTGCCACCAATAGGAAATGGCTGTTTTTTCATTTCTTTTCTTTCTCACAAGCAGAGAGTGCTTGCTAGCGCTGTTCTTAAATAGTAAACGTGACGATAACATTCAGTAAAAAAGATCGTCTCAGCTAGCTTAACTCAATTTTTTTGTTTGTGATTTTATCCTGAAAACTAGATGAATAATTTGTCTTTAATAGAGCAAAGGATCTCTGCCCTCTAGCAGAATGGTAAAACGGTAAATAGCAGCTGGACTGTGTGTTAATCACTCTGCATCTACAGAAGAGCTCGATGTTATTGTGCCATGGCCAGGACCAGCCTAATCCCAGGCTTTGGAGCGCATTAAGGGCCACATCAAAGGCTCTGATGAGTCCACTTCACTCCACAGTCCAAATGAGCAAGCACTAAAAAAGTGTCCTTATCTCACCTCGCGCTCTGAAGACATCCAGCTGACATCCAGATGAACAGGACTTTATTCCATGAAGGAGAAGCTTCCAGGCTCCATCAACCTTCAGGAGAATCAACCAGACCATGGAGGGTGTTTTGGAAACACAAGGGCTTTACTGGAGGGGCGGTTTACACCCTAATAGACTCTGTTCTAGCACGTTCACAAAGCTGCACCTGTCTATAGCCATTCATGCACCATCCAACCACCACAATCACTGTTCAAACATCACTCCCTCAGGTGAGTCAGCAGTATGTGATGTCCTCTGTGTTGAAGGCTAACCCTAACCCTAAACAAATCTGTCAAGCAAAAGCAGTTGCATTTAATAAAATTGGATAAACAAAAACTTTACTTTTCAGTAGATTTGTTGTAAGATAAATAAATACAAAGAGCAAAATAAAAGAAATTAAACATTTTTGACTGATCCTCTGTTTTCATCACCCATTTTAGGAGCTGCCACTGGAGTCATTTTACTCGGGCCAGCACAGCGCAGTGTCCCTGACACACACACACACACACACACACACACACATACAAACCACCACCACCAACAACAACAACAACTTATAATTGGTTTGGTTTATGTACAAGGAATACTCACTTTTCTCCGTGGCGCTCCATCACGTGTAAAATAAGTATCCGGACCCTCCATCCTTCACGTACGGATATGTGCAGGTTTTCTTCAAGACTGGCAACCAAAGATCTCCCCCTCAGGTGAACCTCACGGATGTTCAAAGTTAAATAATTAAAGTTAAAACCTTTTTCATGTTAAATTTGAAATAATTAAATATGCTTGTGATGGCTGCAGTTACAGCCACACGGTGGTAATATCTACTAGAGATGGTATGATACCACTTGTTAATGTCCGATACCGATTCTGATATCATAAATTTGGATATCTGCTGATACTGATATGAATCCGATATAGTGTGTTTTTAATCAATAAAACTGTTTTTTATAAATATCTTACTGCATTTTGTTCATACTCAAGCTTTAAGAAACAAGAGACTGAAGTTATTCTGTTACACCTGTATGTAAAAAATACACTCCACCCAAAACATTTCATAGTTCAGCAACACTGATCAATCTAATCAATTTAAACCTGCACCATCCTCCCTATTCTGGCATTTTAAAGAGTACTTACCTACCTAACTAATAGGGTTGCCAACTCCCAGCAAAAATATTAGGGAACCAACCCCCACCCTTAATCGATGTAATCAACTTTAATTTAATGCAAGTATAAAACAAATGCACAGAAATCAATAATTTTTCTACAATATTTAAATAGATTCAACATCTTTCTTCAACAGAACTGCAGAACTGCACAGATGGTAGTTTCCCAAAGGAAAAAGTCCTATAGCTTACTAGGGTCTATTAGACTTAATAGTTATTATATACAATAATGGATTTCTATACATTTAATCAGATCACCAGTTTTGTTGCAAGATTCAGATAATTATTTATTGAAAATTTTTAAATGACATAACAAAGAAAAATATTTGTGCCCCCCTCTCCCTGTTAATGCCCTACCTGGCCCCCGACAAAACTTTGCTTGACCCGCCCCTGCACAGTTAATTCAATTCAATTCAATTTTATTTATATAGCGCCAAATCACAACAAAAGTCGCCTCAAGGCGCTTCATAGATACAGAGAAAAACCCAACAATCATATGACCCCCTATGAAAAACTGTTATTCATCCCCTTGACAAAGGATAATCTTTCACTAACTATGCTGATGATGACGGTGAGAATATTGTCTGACACGCTGGTATAAAATCTGCCGTTGGTGTTTAAGTTGGTTAAGATTCAGTGAGGCCACAGTGCCATAGTACATGATCTCCATCCTCGAACCAGTCAGGAAACCCTCATGGTCTATGGATATTGGTACTTCCAATTCCAAAAGAAAACTCCCCATCAGGATATCAATGTTTTGAAGGTGACTTCTTTGACGGTCTTCAAGACGTTTCACCTCTCGTACGAGATGAGAGGTGAAACGTCTCGTCTCGTTCATTAAGAGTACCACCGTCCCTTTCTGTCCGTTGACTGTGTCACTGGGCAGGTGTTTGACTGTCACCAACTCAGGATGAGGTAACTATACTTTAAAATATCTTTTAAATGATCCTGACCAAAGGCCCAGTTTTGTATTTTCCAGTCGTCCAGACTTAAGCAGCATCAGCATGTTAAGAAAGTTAGACATCAGGCAGTTGAGTTGCAAGTGCTTCATCTTCAGCTCTGCCACTCAGCCTGCCCTTTTGACTCTGAAGTCCAAACTCTGTCTGTCCATGAGCAAGAATGCAAATCTGACCCCCTCATCCCTTCAGCCTGAGCGGCAATGCTGATCAAAGCTTCTCAATGCTGCATACAAATACACTGGCAGTCTGGCAACATGCGCCTGCACAAGCACTGAAAATCAACAAAATGTCAAAGCTCAGACTGCCATGAAGGTATGTCTCAGTTTGTGGAAGTATATTCAGATTATTGGGGTGAGGGAGGGGGCTAAAGCTGATGAGGAGAGGAGCCTTGAATAAAACATTACATTTACTGGGATAGTTTTCCGTGCATGAAGAAGATTACTTGCTCTGTTTCTGCAGGGAGCCATGTGAGCTGATCAGAGCGAGGACTGAAACACGCTCCAGTTTCGAGAGTTTTTAAAGATTAAAAAATCAACCTCCGCTTTTAAAATGCTTATTAAACATTGATAACAGGGTCCAGAGAAAATCAATGGCTGAGTGATATTAACCTAATTCTCTCTAACACAGACCCTCTCTGGGAAACGCCTCGTGTTCTCCAGCTCTCAAACACAAGTCAGATTCTAGGCTCTGGCAGGCATCACAATTGCATGTTTTCAAAGGCAGATAAAACATTGGAGTCTGTGAAACAGAATAGATGTTTTTGATGTGAAGATTCAGCTGACTGAATTCAGGGCTGCTGCAGAGTCTCGGCCTCCTTTGGGTTCTCAGGTAAAGGAGAAAAGCACAAGAATCAGTTCATTTATCATTTATAATACTATATACTGATGACCCATAAAGATAGGCTTGTAGTGGTGTTTGTGCCTTTTAGACGGTTTTGTATGCGTTTTTATTACAAATAATGTAACTTGCTGTGTAGTACAGTGCACCCAAGCAAAATGGGTTTCAGTTTTTGTGAGTTAAATTCTAATATTTTCTCAGTATGTTAAACAGCTGCTAATAAGCATCTATCTGTATCTGTATGAAGCACCCATAGACTGAAGAAGTCACTTGGACGAGTGGAGGAACGATCCTCCCACTGAAAGCGCTACGTTCAGATGAACAGATGAACTAACTAATGATTAAATATACATTGAGACTGTTGTTGTGAATGTCCACTATATTAATAAAACTAAGATTACATTTCTTTAAATAAAAATAGAGCATATGAAATCTTTGACTCCCATCACCCTCAGGAACACAAACCTGGAGTAATTAGGACCCTACACCACCGGGCAGAACATGTTCCCTCTAAGCCTGAAGGGAAAAAGAAGGAACACACACATGTAAAGGAAGCACTTAAATCATGCGGTTATCCTAGATGGGCGTTCATCAAGTCAGCAAAGAGGCACAGAAAAGAAGACCAGACACCAGCGAGGGAGGATGACAGACGCAACAACATTGTCATCCCCTATGTAGCCGGAGTATCAGAGGAACTCAGGAGAGTCAAAGACAAAACGCCAAAACACAGACTTAACAATGTGGTGTATGCTGTACAGTGCAGCGAGGAATGCTCAGACCTCTACATCAGAGAGACCAAACAGCCACTTCACAAGCGCATGGCACAACACAGAAGAGCCACCTCCACAGGACAAGACTCAGCAGTCCATCTGCATCTAAAGGTCAAAGGTCACTCTTTCGAGGATGCTAATGTTCACATTTTGGACAGAGAGGACAGATGGTTTGAAAGAGGAGTGAAAGAAGCATCTATGTCCACTGTGAGCGACCATCTTTGAACAGAGGCGGGGGTTTACGACACCAACTCTCTGCCATCTATAATCCAGTTTTGAGATCCTTCCCAGACGCCTTAACGCCCACTCACATCCTGGGCCATCTGACCTGGGGGGGGGATACGCCCACAGGCCTGATATCTGGGACTCTTCACCATTTCACCCTAGAACTGAAGAAGCTTCTCGGATGCGAGGTGTGAGTACAGTAGATGAGAGGAATGGGGAAGGATTTGTCTGTGTGTTTCAGTTTGGCTTAGCTGTAGCCTGAGAGTGTAATTGTGTACAGGGAAAGGAGTTTATGGACACCGGGGGTCTGCTGCCATAAAAGGAGACAGGAAGCTACAGTTGGGGGTTGCTGATGCTGATGCTTGTACCTTCAATAAAAACTCATAATTGTTATAACTTAGAAGCAGGTTTGCAGGAGACTCTACACATGCTTATCTGTAAATGTAAGACAGCAAGAGGCCACTGGCCCCGTGGAGTCTCAGTGTTTGTAATATGTTAACTCTGTTTTGTTGTGTAGAGGAATTTGGTGTAGCTTGGGTGAGGAGATTACTTTTATGACCGGCAGGAAGTCACGTACACAGAGACACACACACAGTGCTTTGACTGTTATGACGCACCCACACCTACATGCACACTCACTCACGTGCACACACATACACACAGGTACACACACAGGCACTCACGTGCTCGTGCATAAACACAGACACAGAGTTTGCAGGACACCATGGGGGTTTTATGATGGGGTGGCTTCTACAAAACTGTATTTCACAGACAAAGGAGTGAAGATCTGCAGAGGGACACCGGCCTTGCACGTCTCCCCTTCTAGAAGATGCATGCATGAAGATGAATCAAGATGAATAAAGGTTTTTGTGAAAATGACTACTGAGTCCGGTGCCGTCTCTGGATGCCTCGAGGAATAAAAAAGAACCGGGGTGAAACTGATTTCGCAACAGAGGTGAAACGTCTTCAAGCAACTCAAAGAAGTCCAGACGCTTTTCTTTCTAAGCTCCTTAGACTACGATGACCTGGATGACTGAGACTCATTTCAGATTTGTAATCTAAAACTTAACCAAAACTATTAATTATAAATAGACTTTTTACAAGTAAAGAAAAATAATGCCTCCTTTCTCTGAAAAAAAGATGCATATGGGGAACAAAACCTTAGCACATCTAAAGAGGAACAGTCCACAAAAATATGGGATTTTCGTTACACATGAGACTTACTGTGCTGTTCCAGTCAACCTTCTTTACCTTTACCTCCCCATGAAGTGACCATTTTATGGCACAATTACTTTTCTCGTGATCACTGAAATTCCTTTTTTCCTTTACTTGTTTTTAATGAAACGTCTTTCTATGCAGACACGTAGACGATAATTCATTAAAGGTTTCTTCCTCATTTCCTGACTGTTTTTGCACAGGTAAGTCTCACTACTGGTAGTAGAGGTGATACCTACAGGAAGTCCAACTCATCCAGGATGGCACGTCAGTATGTGCCATTGCCAGGTTTGCTGTGTCGCCCAGCATGGTCTCAATCTCAAGATGAAGGACATTTCAGAAGACAGGCAGTTACTCTAGTAGAGCTGGACGGGGACACAGAAAGTCCTTAATCCATCAGCAGGACAGATAGGGCTGTGCGATATGAATCTCGGGCAGCTCGACTTGCATGAAGTGTTTCCAGCTGTGCGTCGTGTAGCTGGAGTCGAGTGTTTTAACCGATGCATGAAACGATACATTTTAGACATAAGTTGTAACGGCGCCGTTTTCTTTGTATTTATTACACGGCGTACTGCGGGGAAAAGCCTGTTCTAACGTTTGAGTCTACGGTTTATTTTTTAGCACCTGGCGGCTCTTTTTTACTTCTCATCCGTAAATAATCTGCTCTTTCACATGATTCAGTTTATTTTGAAAAGTCTCAACAGGATCTTGAACTTTATTGTGAAAGGTTTATGTGGAACATAAACAAGCGGACACGCGATGGTGTTACCGTCGTTGTTGCTAAAGACAACACATAAAAACAGGCGCTTGTTCGTCCATAGTGTGGTTATATAAAATATAAGAGAAAGAGAGAACTTGAATACAGCCACTACAGGGACCATCAGAACAATGAGAAAAACAGGTTATAAACAGGTTTATAAACAAAAACAGTTTATTTTGTGACACCATGAAACAAACGATAGCGTAAAATGAAACGATAGACGTTTTTATATCGTCATCCGATATATATCGTTATATCGAACAGCCCTAAGGACAGATATTTGCTCCTTTGTCTGAGGAGGAAGAGGATGGGCACTGCCAGAACACAAGGAAAACCCAACGGGACCGATGCTGCAACAAAAACAAAGTGGAAAGAAATATTTATGCACATGTGGGTAATCAGAGAGGAGGAAATGACTCAGGGAATAAGAAACAGTTCCACGTAATCACACAAAGACAATCAGTGAAAGTAAACCAGGAGGGGAAGTACAACTTTAGTTTTATGAAGAAACCAGAGACAGAAGACCACAAAAATAAAACAGGAAGTGAGCAACTGAGGGGACTTTTCAAAATTACAAATCAGAACTAAGATATTGGCAGATCTGAAGGCCCCCAGCAGTCAGGAATTTTAAAACTTACACTATAAACAAAATTAAGAAGTAAGAAGAGAATATAAATACCCTAGAGGAACCCAGCACCACCACTGACCTGCTGCTCCGCAGAGTTTCAGTTACGTTTATCACTTTGCTGGAAGCCACTGTGTGATGTTGCTATTTTTGTATTTTTTAATTTGATGCTCTTAGTTGAGGTCTATGAGGTCTTGTTTATTTGTGCTTCAAATATTGCTCATTTTTAACTTTTTATCCTTTTTAACTTTATTTGCAATGATTAGTCCAAAGTGGACCGGTGAGCGCACACTGGCCACCGCATAAAAGCCTTTTCACATCAGGCGCTGCGCTGACCGCTAACTACAGCATGTGGCTGAACCTAGCGCAGCTGTAGGCTTCGTTTCTATTGGTCACGCGAAGGTACGTCACAGCGCACTTGACTCACATGAACGAGTACTCCTCGCTGGCGCACTTGCGCTACTCGTTGTTCAGCGTAGCGGGAAACTGTTATTGCGCGGCACCAGCAATAGAATGGAACTGGTTTCAGCGCATCGCTGCACGTGCAGCATCCTGGGTGAAAGTGCCGTTACATAGCAAAGCAGATCCCATCCGACAGTGCTGTCAAAATAGTCTTATCTAACTTCTTTTCTGGGTAATAAAGTTAGATTACGTGCTAATTCTCCATAAGTAATTTTAGTACATTTTTCTACAACATTCTCATCACTGAAGTTGAATTTTATCTTCTGCAGAACACGTACTTTTCTGTCCAAGTGATTTCTGTGAGCCAGACCTTTCATCTGCTGCTGCTGCAGTTATAAACTCAGCACTGGGGTGTCTGTTCAGGCCCTGAATGCTGGCTCCTGCCCTGCATAGCCTCGGCCCAGCCTCCTGGAACAGCTTTGCATGACAGCCGCTCCTGACTGATTGTGCTGCTTGTTACTGTGTCTTTGATCATTAAGCAGAGCAATGTCACCGCCTTTAGTGGCATCAATTATAATTTGGGTTGTGTCACTTTGATCTTGACAAATATTATCCCAGTTTTTTAAGCTGTTGTTGGGCCACGTGCTGCAGACTTCCAGCTTCTTCTATTAGATGCAAGCCTTGTGATGAATAATTTACCTGAGTGGATTTCCCTCCCGCATGCTCTCTCTACTAAACCTCAGACTATACAGCCCACAGCCAAGAAGTTTAGACTGAATGAGGGAGAGACCGGGTAACATATAAATAGCTCATCACCAGTCCATATGGCACCGTAAGTCAGCTCCAATATTCAATGAGTCAACAACACTCAGTATGAATATTAGAAATGGTCAGAGGGTGTGTTCAGAAAATTCCCATTCAATGTTTTCTATATTCATCGTGTATTAATATTGTGTGGCTGAGGTTCCAATGCTATATGAGGCTCATATAGCAGATTGAGTTCTTCACCACAGACATGTAGGTACACGGTGTTTAACTGGTATTCTTCTCAAGTGTAATCGCACACTGAGCATTAGTGCAGGCAGGCCACAAAATCACACACAGGCTCAACTGAAATCCAGCTCCTGCACATTCCCTCTCTTTGCATTTTCAGCCTTTGATTGCACAGCACAGAGAAGAGGCGGGAATACAGGGAGAAAGTGGACGAGGAAGAGGGGACATGCAGACATGTAGCCTTCAGTGTAGGATGCTTGTGCACAGCCAGGTGGGCTACAGCGCCATCAGCACCATTTGCATTTTTTTGAGAGAAGACTTCGAAACGTTTTCAAACCACAGACTGTAAATAAAAGATGGGCACATGTAGCTTCTGTATCTGTAAAATGAGAATAATGCAGAAATGTCTTAAATGCATTCTTTCCAGCAAGAGCTACTTTCCTATTTGAGCAAAGAAGTCCAGTTCTGTGTAAGTCTCTCATGTTTGAGTTCATGTGAAATTAAAAACAAAAAAGGTACAGTGTGTAAAATATCAGTGCTAGTTGTCAGTAGATTTGACACGAGTCATTGGACCCGGCGTTTCGAGTTTTCTTATCCCACTTTGAGGTGTTAGTGGGTTATAAAGCCCATAATCAATGTGTCCTCCAGATAACAGACACATATAGGCCCAATCACGGGCACTAATGGCAAGTTTTGCTTAATAAGGCCTGATGTCATAAGATGGGTCTGATAGGTTATGGCTTCTATTCGACCCAAATGTGACCTCCTGCCCATATGAGCTGGACCTGTGGCTTACATGAGGTAGCCAGACTCACCCTGTCTAACTCAAGGTCCAGTATGGCCCACTGGAGTATTTATGTGTATGTATGTATATAGGAACTTCCACACACACCTACAAAATTAGACTAGTGTGCCTATTTCAGACTAGCTTTTTCATTTTAAAAAATAACAATAGTAGCCCGGCTTTAATGAAAATGTAAAATCCATAAGATTCTAAATATGGCCTGTAGGTCTTTTCATCACTAAGGGGTTTAAAGTTACAACAGATAAGATTGCCTTCTTTGCCTTCTTTCTCTGCACTCTAACAACACAATTTCAACTTTATTTTGCCTGTTTTATTTTAATACCATCAGGTGCACCCCCACCACCCACCTCAGCTTCAGTTTGTAAAATGTACTGTAACAGCAGAGCTGGTGTAAGCTGGCTGACGAGTCTGTTGGCTACTGGTTTCCCCTCAGGTCAGAGGATAATCAGAAAAGGTGCAATCAGCAATGTTTATTTCACACACCAGGAGAGCACTAACACTAAGCTGTGCACTCTTATCACTGCCCAGTCAATTTAAAGAATTACAATCAGGACAAAGAGACATGCCACACTCCTTTGCTCTGCTGTGTTTTCCTCCTGGGCTCTGAGCTCCAAGACCGAGATAAACGAAGAGAGTAATTAGCAAACACAAACCACCTGTGCATATCAGCCTCCATGGCCCCATTACCTGAACCATTCCCAGCAACTCCCCCCTCCCCAGCTGAGCTCTAACCAGTTACATGTCCAGTGAGTGCAGCGTCTGCTCATTGTACTTCATAACCAACCTTCCCCCAAGTCAGACCTTCCCAAAGTGTGGGGCCTGCCCCCTAGGGGGGGGGCGCAGAGCCATTGCAGGGGGGGGCACGGTATGAAAAGGGGGGAGAAAAGCAAAACGCTTGGACACTGCTAGCACGGGGCGGCCACAGAAATGCAAAGCAGGAGATGAAGCATCGCTGAATATGTTTCCAAACCAACTTCATTCTGAGCCAAAGACTAGAAAATATGGTGAAGCAACTCTTCCCTTTGGTTTCACCTGCACAGGTGCAGAGGTAGGTCTCCCTGCAGGATTGGTTTCCCCTGGAGCAGCGCTGGGCTCTTCAAATCAGACAAACAGGATCCCACATTCGTGATTTGTAGTTCAAACACTTGTTGTAATGACTAACTACTCCTGACATGTTGGAGATGTTTGCTCTTTATACAGTAAAGTTACAGCTGGATACAAATAACATCAGGCTGATCCTGCCACGATTTGTCCCCCCGGTTCTAAATCACAGACTAACAGGATCCCACAGCTGTTTATGTTTTTGAACACATTTTGAACAGAGAGGCGTTTTTTGAAAAATGTATTGACAGCAATGTTGAACATTATTACACAGGAAAAAACAACTACAGTAAAATAATGACACTGTGATGCCTCTGCCTTTGTAAATGGAGGGACAGTAACTGCGTGTAAAACCTGCAGACAGTCAGATTAACAGTATTTCGTCTCTATCATTCTGCAATTCATCTCATGTAAACAATAACGTGGCCACAGCGTGACGTGGAAAAAGGCGCATACCTTTGATGTTGTGTGACGAACTCTGTATTCCTCGTAAAATGCAAAAAAAAGTTTTAAAAATCTCCGTTTTCGGTGATTGGAAACGCCGTTTACGTGGACGAAACAGCTGCGCTTTCAAAATCACCCGTGTAGGTGCGGACGCAGCGTAAAAGAGTTAGTAGTTTCTTTTATTACCACCTGTAATTTATTGCAGATTACTTGTATTTGCTTAATTGTTTACTAAATGTTTGAGGTGTGAAATAAACCGCAATGGATGAATATGGGCGTGTGTGGTTGGAGGATGTGTGCGTGCGTGCGCGCCGGGGGGGGGGCGCGAACATTTTTCTTGTAAAACAAAGGGGGGGGGGGGGGGGGCAGCAAAAACAGTTTGGGAACCACTGGGTTAAGTCTGGATCCAGTTGCAGTTCAGGATAATGCTCTACTTCTGTCAGCTAGTAAACGGACCAGAATTAAAAGTCAGAAATATGTATTTTCATTGTACATAAAGCAAGGTACGTGTGACTTGAAGCATTTTGCCAGTGAACACTTTCCAATAAAGCATTAAAGCTGTTCAGCAGATAACATCCAAGCTGTTGTGTTGTTGGTTGTGTTTGTGCATCACAAATGTAATCATCATTGCTTTTTGCACAAAAAGTAATCTGAGAGCAAAAGGGAGCACATATTCTATGCATGTTCATTTATATTTACATATTCATGTTCTTTGAATATGAAAGTATGCTTTTGTCATCCTCGGGTGCAAGGTGCTGTGATGAAGATGTGGCAGCCCTTCAGGGACATATCTGCACCTTTTCAAAGGGGACATTATCTCGTAGCAAAGCACCGAAGCTTCTTTATTCTTGCTGGGGACAAAATTGTTCTTTCAGATGTACAAAGTAAAATATATATTTTTTAAAATAAACCCCTGCTGAGTGCACAGGCATAGTGACAGGGATCATTTGTACTAAGAGTCTGTCTGAATATACTGCATATAATGGTTTATTAGCAGCATGGCATGGTGCAGTAGTAAGTTAACAGTTTCGTTTGTGATCATTTAAGGATGTTTTTCTTCCTCTCGTGAATATTTCAGTTGTTTGCTGTGTTTCATTACAGAGTAACGTCTCACGGAGTCGTGCTTATCAAATCCAAACCACTAATCACAGACGCGCTCTCGTGGCAAATACACAATAGTTATTGCAACAAAGACAACCTTGCGCAACTGGTGATTTGCAGAATGTCCAATTTTGTGTCAATCAAAGATTTTAAAATCAGCTGTATCCAGATTTATATCAGTTATATTAAATATTATCTTTATATTAAATATTATCTAGGTCTGGTCCATGACAGCATGGACAAGGTGTCACTGGCCCTTGACAGATTAAGAATTGGGATGTTTGTTCTGGTCCCTAATCGCTGGAATGAACTGAGATCTTTGATTACTTAGAATAAGTAAAACCAAAACATCCAAATATGCAGTCACATTTTAGCTTTCATTATGAACTGTGTGGATCATCTTCTTATTTCAATTTCACCTTTTAGGAGTCACCACATCAGATCGTCCGCCTTCATCTCACCCCATCCCTGCCATCCTCACATCTACCCTCTGCTCTGTCTGCACTGCTGTTCTGCACAGGCCTGAACCTGGTATCAGACTGAATGTGTGTAAATGAGGACATATTTAATTAGATCATTTCAATACTTAAAAATGGTTAGGGAGGAAAATATAGTATAAAAAAATAACGTAAGGAAAATAATCGACGGGGGAAGTTTCATGGTGACGTCTAATAGTTATGACTTTTTACCCCATTCACCTGGTGTCTCACCTTAGACCCTCAGGTTTCTACAAGTAGTCAGGAGATGCATAATAATAAACTTTTTTAACAAGTTCAGTACGTGGATCCCGACAGGCAGTCTCAGGTTTTGCTTGTCTTCACACCCAAACAACTTACACTCTTAAAAGTCGGCCTCAGTTTTACCTTGGAGCCTATTTCACCAACTGTGCCTCCATATTTATGAGGCGTAAGAACAAGAAGTCTCAGCCTGAGCCATGAAACAAAGTTCTTAAGTAAACTGCTGCCATCCCAGCCTGGTTACTCTCGAACCTCTGATGCAGATCGCCTGCTGTAGGGCGTGTTTCACAGCACTGCGTGATGTTCTCAGATTCTGAAGACGTGTCTGATACAGAATATAATGAAATGCATCTCCTGAAGGGCTGTTTGTTCTGTATGTGTGGGTCAGGAAGTAGCTGGGCTTTTTCAGTGCTGTAATGTGAAAGAAGAAACCAAACAGTCCCTGTTCACTGGGTCAACAAACAATCTTCTTTTCACAAGCGCACACACATCTTTGCATGTGCGAATGAAATCACGTTGAACCGATATGAGCAGACATTATTTTTCTTTACAAAACAGTTTCACGCTGACACTTTTTACCAAATGTGACATAAATTGAAATCACAGTTATTAGAAATACTGCAACATGAGCGAAGGATGCTGTGATCTGAGGCACTGGATGAGCTACAGTCTGATCGGTTTGGTGGATTCACTGATTGCTGCATGTGTCTGTGCCAACATTTACTGTTGATGTCTTTCTATTGTCTGTACTTTTATCAATCAACCTCTTTGAGCCAAACGATTCTTTTTATCATTCATTCAGTTCTGATTACTTGGCACCTGCATCTGTTTGCATGCTCAGGGTTAATAATGGGCGCTACTCACTGTGTTGTGTTGCGGTTCAAATCTTTAAACCTTAGTCAATAGTATGGAAATGCTCACATGCGGACACCCACTCAAGCCTGCAGGCTGAAGGAGGCGAGGGACCGGGGGAGGCAGCCATCTACCAGGAAGAGGTTTTAATCACTTTCACACAGTGTCAAAGATTGAGAGGCTGAATGTGAGTGGGTGGCTGCGGAGCAGTGCAACATATTGTTAGCGCTTCTGTGACAAACACACCCTGTCTCATTAGAGAAAAGAACACATTTATCTGCAGCGTTTTCCTTTGTGAATCAACTGTATACGAGACACAATCACCACAGACTGTCCTCACACTTACATGTGGCGCTTTCTGCTTCTGGAAACTGCATCGAGACAGTCTAAACGCGATGTCTGTTTTATGGCTAATTCGGTTTTCAGAAGCAATTTATTCTCTTCGTTTACTTCTTTTACTAAGCAGGTGATGGATGATGGTGGGGATGCGGGGGGTAATAATAGATCAGTGCCTGCATGATTCCATTTCCACCCTGTAATGGATGAGACAGCCTGAAAATTAAAGGCATCCACTTTATGGTGGAGGGCAAACCCATCAGGGTGAATAATACTGTGTAAACCGTGTTTGGTGTGCAGCAGTTGAGTGATAAATAATTTCCTTGCTCCCATTCCACAGGCCAGTGACGACATCTTTCATCACAGCTGAACAGCACGGCTCACTGTAAGCTACCAGGGAGGTGGGACGCATCTGGTCATGTAGCAGTCACAGATGGTTTTACATGTTGTGAAGAAGCTGCCCACAGGAGCAGTCCTTCAGAAAATTACCAGAAACATATATTTCTTTGTACCCTGTTCAGCTGGCTGTGCCCTCTCGCAAAATAAAAGGCAAAGTGAGCAGAGAAAATAGTACAAGTTTCCTTACACTGCAGTCAAGGAAAAAAAGGAAAGGAAATCCCAAAAAGTTGATTCTGTTCATCTGGATGTTTTCAGTGGGAGAAACGTTTGATGTCTTCAGTCTCAGCTGACTGCAGGTGTCCAACCTTATAAACAGTAACCACTGAATGAACAATGGGCTGGGAGGTCAGTTCCTTGATCATTAATATGCAAATTCTCATGACCACTGATCAATGGTCCCCAACCGCCGGGCCGTGGACCAGTAACGGTCGAGTCGTTTTGTACCGGGCCGTGAGAGTTGAGGCTCAGGTGTGAAGTTTATGGTTTTCAGGATTTTTATCGTTAGCTTGGTTTCCCTGGGTCTTTTCCCGTGTTGTAGTTGTGTCTTATTTTGAAAGAAATATTTATGCCTTACCATAGCGGCCAGAGAGCATTAAGGGGCAGAGAGGAGGATGTTACTCTCAGTGTTGTTGGCGCATTTCAGGAGGACGCTGCTAATAAAGTTACACAATTACACAGTGAATTCACGTTTATTGTTATATTTACAAAATACCACAGTTTTTGTCTTTGTCTGTATCGTTTTATTTTGTTGTGTTTATCTGCAACACCTTAAAGGAAATTAGTGTCTGACATTAAACCATCTGTGGAGCAAAGGTTGAGGACCGGATCCTTGTGGGTGACCAATATTTTGGTGCAGCATGTTTTGGGATTCACTGTGATTGCAGCCATTCCCCAGCTCTGTGAACGGTACTCATGACTATTGATCAGTGGTGTTTGATCAGTGGTCATGGCACTTTGCATGCTAATGTATTTGGGGAAACCTGCATTTAGCTGAGACTGCAGAAGTCGCTTGGATGAGTGACAAAAGTTTCTCCCACTAAAAACACTTTGTCCAAGGAAAAACATTAAAATAAAACTTTTATCCATCCATCCATTCGCTTCCGCTTATCCTTTTCAGGGTCGCGTACGGCGCTGGAGCCTATAAAACTTTTATTTTCTTTCAAATTTACACTCATGTCTGTAATCTTTTACACATCTTCAGTGTATGTGATTTGTTTCTGTGGGAAAAGACTTAACACAGGAATTAAACACATAACTGGCATGATGTGAACACTACAGCCACAGGCTACAACATGAATGTCACATGGTCACAGAAAAAGCTGAGACTCATTTTCTGTGAAAGACGAAACGTTTAATTGCACCAGTTTGAATTGATTACATTTATTAACCACAGTGTGAAGCTTTGAAGTTCATGAAATGAAATAAAATCCTGACTCTAATCTGTCTGTATTTTTTTTTTCAAACACTGAAAACACTAGTTGAGAGTTGATTCACTAAACTTAAACCAGCATGTATGAGAAGGACCTCTCAGGATGATTATGAAAAGATCCATAACAGAAAAAAACTAAAAGCTATTAAAGCTATACTATTATGAAATGGATAAATGAAATGCCAATGAATAAATAACAGAATGAGTACTTGGTGTGACAACCACTGAAGGCCTTTTGCGCTGAAAGGCGATTGAACTATGAATGCAGTGAATAAGGAGGAGAGAGGAGACAGCTGTGAATACTGAACTATGTTTGAAGTTAATACAATGTGACGCCCACAAGTGTATGGTCACAATTGTAATTTTTTTGTGAATTGTTTTTGATGTAAAAGATCGGATTTTATGGTGGTATTGTGGAGGTAAACACAGACGACACGAGAGCTCTCGATAAACACTGCTCGTTTATTACTCATCACCACAGAACTGAACACTTTCCCTCCAAAACACAGCAACAACACTTCCTGAGAACTGGGTGTGATTGGAGCCCTCCAGTGGTCCACCACACATGTCTGTCTGAGGTAATGTCGGCGGGGGGACCGAAACGTGAAACCCACGTTGACAAAAATGCCCTGGCCACTGCTGCTGCTGTAGTGGACGCCAGAGGCACTGCCTCAGGCCAGCGGGTTGTGTGGTCCACTACAGTCAAAAGGTGCGTGAAACCTTGTGACTGCGGCAGAGGACCAACCCGATCCACATGCACATGATCAAAACGCCTCCCTGGAACGCGGAAGGATTCGAGGGGCGCCTGTGTGTGCCTATGGATCTTAGCGCGTTGGCATGGGATGCACGCGGCTGCCCAGTCTTTCACCGATTTATGAAGGCCCGGCCAAACGAACATAGAGCTGACCAGCTTGACCGAGGCCCGGACGCCTGGATGAGAGAGGGCGTGTACGGAGTCGAAAACGCGACGACGCCACGAAAGGGGAACTACAGGGCGTGGACGGCTGGTGGAAACATCGCAAAGCAGGCTAAGCCCGCCGTTCCACACTGGTCTGTCCTCCAGTACAAGGCACGTTTGCGCAGACCGAAGGGCAAGGACGTCTGGGTCGGCCTGTTGGTCAGCGGCCATAGCCTCAACGTCTATGCCAACATAAACAGGAGAAACCAGCATGCGGGATAGACAGTCAGCCACGCAGTTGGACTTACCAGCCACGTGCTGAATGTCCGTTGTGAACTCGGAAATGGCTGCCAACTGGCGCTGCTGGCGCCCGCTCCACGGATCAGAGACCTTGGACATCGCGAATGTCAAAGGTTTATGATCGACGTACGCGGTGAAGCTCCGACCCTCGAGAAAAAAACGAAAATGCCGTGAGGCGAGGTGTAGGGCCAGCAACTCCCTGTCAAAAATGCTATATTTGCGCTCACTGTCTCTAAGTGTGCGACTGTTACGTGCCAAGGGGTGTGGCTTTGCTTTTGTGCTCTGTTTTGTGTTCTATTCATCTTTCAGGCGTCAGGCCTCCTCTGATTGGCCAGTTTGAAGTTGATTGGCAGGTGTCTATTGGCTGGACTGGGCTCAGTTGGCCAATCACACTCCAAGGAACACTACAAATGAGCCGCTCCCTGGCCAGCTGGGGGCTGCTGGCTTCTGCTTCGACAAACATTTGCGAACAGGCTTCTGTATGTTGTGTGTGGTGGGAGGCTGGACAGGTAAGCCGGGGTACCCTATACATTGGTTGTAGATTTTACTCTGTTAGACACACTAGGTTATGCGGTTGGTGCCACCCTTGTATGTTTTCACTGACTTTTATCGAGTAGCTAGGTAGGCCTTTTGTTTTGCATTTTTCTTTCAGTTAGGCTAGGCCCTGGAAGCTACCGACCTCTTTTTGTTTTATTACTTTCTTTGATTTGGATCAACCGCCCAGTCCTCCTCCCCCCCCCCCACCTTTTCTCTGTTGTTAAGATTGACTGTCCAACCATTAAATTCTGCCTGATACCTAACTGCTCTGTGGTCTTCCTCCTTCATTGATTGTGGTTGTCCAGTGTTGCTGTCTCCTTCCTACCTTTGCCTCCGCCATGGTGGGGGGGGGACGTAACAGCGACTAAAAAAAGCAAGCGGTTGCCAGACACCGGAGACCCGCTGTTCTAACACTGCGGCCACTGCCACGTCCGACGCGTCGGAGGTCAACGCAATCTCCGGCGACGGAAACGGGTGGGCCAGCAGGGCGGCGTTTGCCAGCGCAGTCTTGGCCCCAGAAAATGCCTAGATGTGTTCAGGGAGCCAATCAATCAGGTCCTTAGCTGTTTTACCCTTCAAGGCAGCATAGAGAGGCTGCAGCAGGTGCGCAGCTCTGAGAAAGCGGTTGTAGAAATTGACCATCCCCAAGAACTCCTGCAGCGCTTTAACGGACGCAGGACGCGGAAAAGCCGAAACGGCCCGGATCTTGTCTGGCAATGGAACCACACCATCAGCGGAAATGCGGTGGCCCAAGAAATCCAGAACCGGCAAGCCGAACTGGCACTTGAAGGGGTTGACAATCAGGCCGTGTGCCGCCAAGCGCTGGAAAACCTGATGCAGATGGGACGCGTGCTGACTCTCAGAGCAGCTGGCCACCAATATATCGTCAAGGTACACGAAGACGAAAGGCAGCCCGCGCAAAACGGAGTCCATCAACCGCTGAAAAGTCTGCGCGGCGCCTTTCAGGCCGAACGGCATGCGCAAAAATTCAAACAGGCCGAAAGGGGTAATAACGGCAGTTTTGGGGACGTCTTCGGCGCGCACGGGAACCTGGTGATACCCGCGCACCAAGTCAATTTTAGAAAAAATCGAGGTGCCGGCGAGGTGGGCGGAAAAATCCTGGATGTGGGGAATGGGGTAACGGTCGTTCTCCGTGACATTATTCAAACGGCGAAAATCCCCACACGGCCGCCACCGACCGTCTGACTTGGGCACCACGTGTAGCGGAGAAGCCCAGGCACTATTCGAGCGCTGCACTATGCCGAGGTGCTCCATTGCGGCAAACTCTTCCCGAGCGACGGAGAGTTTCGCGGGGTCGAGGCGGCGCGCGCGTGCGAACACCGGGGGACCGACCGTCGGAATATAATGTTCAACCCCGTGCTTCGTTGCCGTGTTCGAGAAATTAGGAACAGTCAGTGAAGGGAACTCCAAGAGCAACCGCTGAAAAAAATTCCCTGAAGTCACTAAATTAGCCCGATTCAGGGGCTCAATGGCGCGAGTGAAACAGGGCATTGAAGAAAAAGACAGTGCATCGATAGGTACAGAATAGGTACAGAGCTAGCGGCAACAACAAAGGTCCATTGGAAATCCCAACCATGAAAACAAACAGTCACGAACCTTTCCCCGAACGTTGCGATGGGAGAGCCATTAGCCACAATAAGCTGCGGTCCGCAGCCTGCTGCTAAACTGTCGGCTCCGGACGGGGGAAGGAGGCTCTTCTGGGAGCCGGAGTCGACCAGGAAATGTCTCCCAGAGCGCGAGTCTTCTATGAAGAGCAGTTTTTCTTTGTCGCCAGCGGTCGCGGCCGCTACAGCGAGCTGGCGGGGTCCATGTCCCAGGGTCGGAAAAGCGCAAGGCGGCAGGCAGCGGCGCGCTCCAGCGCCAAAACGCTGATGGTAGAAACAGAGGTCCCGTCCATGGTGTCGCTGTGCCGCGATCTTTGCCGTCAGCGAAGGATCGGGTACGTCGTGGCAGGTCAGCGGGGAAGTGGAAGGCGCCGGCGGCGAGGCTGGAACTAGGTCGTGATCGTGGAAAGTGCGGGTAGCCAGGAGAATACGATCCGCATCCTCAGCCAGGGAGCGATAATCTTTCGTGCCCAGAAGCGGAGAGTTGGCGAGGCCGGCCCTCACGGCCGCCGGCAGCTGTCAGAGGAAGATGTGGGCGAAGAGGAATCCCCCGTCGTCCAGTCTGAGAAAGGATAGCATGTGCTCCATCAGTTCGAGGGCCGTACCGCCACCCAGGCCTGAGAGGGAGAGGAGCTTCTCGGCTCGCTCTGCGTCGGTGAGGGCATAGCGCCGAAGAAGCAGCTCCTTAAGGGCGGCGTATTTCCCTCGGGTGGGTGGGTCCCGGAGGAGCGTCAACGCATGACGGGTGGCTAGCGGGTCGAGAGAAGCCACCACATTGTGATATTTCGTGTCGTCAGCCGAGATGCCACGAAGGGCGAACTGAGCCTCCACGTGCACGAACCACGACGGGGGATCGTGAAGCCAAAAGTCCGGCAGCTCGAGCACCACAGCAAACGTAGTTGCAGCCGGAGGCAGAGAGCTGGCGGCTGCTGATGCATCCAGAGCGGAATCGGTGCCACCATCGGACTGCAGCATATTCGAGTCAGGGGTCACCAATGTGGAGGTAAACACAGACGACATGAGAGCTCTCGATAAACACTGCAAGTTTATTACTCATCACCACAGAACTGAACACTTTCCCTCCAAAACACAGCAACAACACTTCCTGAGAACTGGGTGTGAGTGGAGCCCTCCAGTGGTCCACCACAGTATTGTACTTTTCATTTAGCGTTATGGACAATGTAATTGCGTGGCATTGCCACAAGGGGGAGACAGTGGTGAGTGCGATAGGCCGTTGCAACGCGTCTCTGCCTCAGACGAGGAAGAGCCTGCAGACCGAACGCAACTGATGTCTCCTGTCTCTGCTTTTCTGTTAAAAAAACAGTTTAAAAACAGACCCCATCGAAGGCCTGTAACAACAACACAAAGTTGGTTTAAAAATGTATAAAACAGAATACAATGATTTTCAAATTCTTAACATTCTGACAGCATGAATACATCAGATGGTGACTGAATCTGAGATGCCAGCACTCGCCAAACAAGACAAAACCAAAGTAGTTGTTTGTAATAAAGTATTTGTCCTCACACAGAACTCTGTGTAACTTCAGGAATTTAGGAAATAATGAAATTGACATGCTCCAGTTCCATAACAGGTAAATAATTATTATGACTATTAGAGCAGATGGCAACACTAAGAGAGAAAAATGAACTCTCATATGTTGGGATATGAGAACTGATTGACAGGCAGATTTAACAAAAAGTGAACAGTTTGTTGCCGGTTAAAGCAAAGGTCCAACATCCAAAAAGTCCAAAAGAGTGGACAAACTGAACGAGAGCAAGAAAAATGAAGGAAATACACTCAGAGTGGAAACAGAGTGGAAGACCAAGGAATCATCCCGAAGGCTAAAGAGAAAGACATTTACCAAAGTAAGACAGGAAATGAGATAACATGGTCACGCACTGAACAATGAAGTCAAAGGTGAGCACAGACCACAGTCCAAAACTGTGGACAATGAAACCCAAACGCACTGACAATGCCAGAAAAGTAATCAAGTAAGTGCTCCAAAAACAATGAGGTCTGAAAATAATAATAACAACAGTATCAGACTAAACAAAACTCTCCCATGAACTAAAAACTGAGAATGTAAGAACAAAAGTATCACACAGAGAGGAAGTGGGTCCAAACCTGAGCCTCCGCAGCAGGTACTGCTCTGCCCTCTCCTGCAGAGAGTCCAGGTTATTGTTCAGATGCTACCTTGGTCGTCCCAAAATCTAGGCATCTAGAGGAGAACGAGCCTTTTTCATTATGGCCCCCAAATTTTGGAATACGCTGGTAAACGGACTGATTCTTATATAGTGCATTTCTACTCAAAGCGCTCTATACAACTTGCCTCATTCACCCATTCACACCCACTCATACACGCACTTCCTTCTATACTTAAGTGTAATCTAAGCATTCACACACATTCACACTCCGATGGATGCATCAGAGGGCAACTTGGGGTTATTATCTTGCCCAAGGATACTTGGCATGCAGACTGGGGAAGCCAAGGATCGAACCACCAACCTTCCAGTAGTCGATCTGCCACCTGAGCCACAGCCACGCTGCCTTTCCTGTTTTTAAAACGCTTTTGAAAACACACCTTTTTTTGATAGCATTCAGACTGGTGTGAGTTGATATGTTTATTATGTGTATTATTATACTTTTATGTGAGTGTCAGTGGTTTTATGTTTTACTCCTTTGTTTCTGTACAGCACTTGTTGTTTGTTTAGGATGTTTATGCCTGAACAATATGAACAGTATGCACATTTGAGTTTGTTTGTGTGTGTTTTTGCATTTGTTTTCACTGTGACAGTGAAGAGAAACTTTGGAAATCAGGTCAGTTACCAAAACTACGTTTTTTTCTTAGTTTTGGTACTTTTTCTGCTCATGGGTTTTTTAGCAGCATGGCTGAGGCAGCTGAGGACATATTCTGACTGTTCCCAGCTCATATCCTCTGATATGCACTCTGAATGCCATCACTAATTAACTCCTCATCAGCAGCAGCCTCGAGTACATTTTCATCTGCAGAGATGTTGTCATCAAAGCCCTTTATCAAAATAAAAACATAAAAAAGATCTGAAATAAAACTGTAAGAGCAGTCGTGTCATCATGTCACAGTGACAGAAGCCAAACCACAGTCTGTGTTTAGGTGCAACAATACCAACATAGTGAAAAACTGGAAACTTAAATATTGGCCCCTAATAGTTTTTTTTTTCAGCAAATAATTGAAGGAAAGTAAATTATTAAACAGAGTGCATGTTTTGTTATAAATGCAGTAGGAAAAGCAGCTGCAGACAGCAAACACTGAGTTATTAATACAATTCAAAATACTGTGAAAAATACACTCTGCTTCAGCTAAAGCTAGGACAAATGTCAAAATGATGTTAAATACAATCTGGAATTATATTAATAAACATAGTCTTTATTAGCATGTGAAAAACAAACAACTTCACAGCAGTTAAAAATAAAAAGTGCATTTAGTTCATTGAAGCAAGGTTATTTAGTTTAATATTCATGGTGAATTCTCTCCTACGCTTTATGACTTCCTGCTTCTACCTAGTACGGTCAGGTCATCTAAAACAGAAAACACGAACAAAACATTGATTAAAAGTTTATAAAGTACATGGAGAAAATATAAAAGCGGCACAATTTGGGGGGTTTTGGCTAATTTGAGTCTCTCTTTCTCTAAACGGACTTAAGCTAACATTGCCAGTTACATTAGCAAGCTAACTTAACTGTCATTGATATTCAGAGGTGACATTTTAGTGCCAAATCTATTTAATGTATGTACATGTAATGTAAGACAATCTAAAGAAGCTGCACTCATCCACTCGGTCAGGCACACCTGACACTGGGTTGAATCAAGCACTGAGTTATTTCATGTGTGACACATCTGAGTGTCAAAAGATAACAGTGGAAAAATGTGAGAGCAGGTTATTATACAGCTATGGAGATTAATAGATTACACAGTGTGCCTCTGTTTGGTCTGGCATCCTTCTGTGAGAACATGAATCATGATTATGTAGTGTGCATGCATGTATCCTGCTCACACACTGCAAACATCTCTCGAGTCGGTATACTCATTACTACAACGCCATGAATGATCACACTGAGAAGTCTGACACTTTCCACTGAGCCGAACATGTGTATAAACAAATGTTCTCATCTGGAGTGTTTGTGGGGCGCAACGGCCTGATTGATGCAGAGCTTCTTGCAAAGCATCGACTATATTCAAGAAAGATAATTAAACTACAAGAAAACACTTTTCCACAGGACGTATTGATCAGCTGTGAAAGCTTTGAAGGGGTCAGTGTGTATGTCGGATTGTGTGTGCACTAGAAGGTTAAGAACCAACAAAAAGCAGCGAGCTTGATTCTGACTTAACAAGCAATATCTGCATGTCCTTGTGGACAGAATTAATTATATAGCTGCATGATGGATGAAAAACTCACTTTTTGACGAGGCCATTACTTTTTACTGAAAAAGCCAGCTGTATAAAGAACTGCAAAAACTGGTATGATCTTCATCCTCATGAAAAAAGCCCGTCCTTGTGCATGTACTTCAGCAGCACAGGCTTTGTCAAGTGCATGTTCAAATTGTTGTTTGACAATTCAGCATGTCTTCAGTGCAAGTATCCAGGCCAAAACGACTACAAAATCATTGCTGCAGTGTTTCTGCTTTGTCTGTGTGACTGCTCATCAGGTCATTCGTTAGCTCAGAAAGGCCAGGCTAGGCTGGGGTTAGCATGCACTTAGCTTTAACACTACTTTGGTTCATTGTTAGCTTTGTGTTATCATGCTGTGTGTGCAAATGTCGTGTTAACAGCATTATTCAACTTTTTCTGTCCTGTATGCAATTTGCATTTTACTTTAATTGTGCTCTTGTTCTTTTGTGGAATGAAAACAAAAGTATCTCCACTCCTCAGATGTGATGGACTGCTTTGTTATTTTCTTTCTCCCTGCATATGAACCGAAGTCCAGTGTTGCCAACTCCTCAGTAAGGAAAATCACTATTGGCTGTCCTAAAAGCCGCTAGAAGTCGCTAAATGATGTTATCGCGTAATTTGCATAATTGGTCATGCTTATGTAATTGTAACCTACGTTGTAGGAGAGAAAAATATCATCATGGAAGAGACAAAGTGAGGAAAAAACACAATAAATGCATTTAGAATTTATTTAGAACCACAAATTAAATTTCTTTTAGCAACTATTGTGTTTTTTTAATGTCACAATTCCAACCCACCTCCTTTATCCGGGCTTGGTACCAGCAAAAGTGACCCGAAATGGGCGCTCTGGCAGAGTTACTTTTTGTGTCTGTGTTTTTTTAAGTAGTTTTAAAACCTGTGATCCACAAAAAGTAAGATTAAAAGAAGAACTGACTGCATTACAGTCAGGACAGGAGCAGCGGCTTCGCTCATGCACAATTCATTTGCAGTTTTGGACGCGTATGGGTCAACATCTCCTGCTCTGATAGCAGCTGGGGGCGACTGCTGCGTGACGACGATCCGCCGCCTGTGAGCGCTTTGGCACGGGCGAGATGCCCACGGCAGCATGTGCTGCTTGTTGAGAGTAAGAGCGATACGTCCTAATAACACCAGCAAAAGTCGCCAGAATTGTCACTAAGGGGGTCTGAAAACTCGCTAAATATAGCGACAAAGTCGCTAAGTTGGCAACACTGCCAAAGTCAGCTGACTGCATTGCAAGCGTGCAGCCAGAAAAAGGCGCATTTGAATTTTTTTTCCTTTCTCTCGTTCTGAAAAAGAGAAAAATCTTTATAACAGGTATATGGCACAATTGCAACTGTAAAGTGATTACCAAATATGATGCCAATTTCGTTAGCAAGCTAATTTAGCTGTCAATGATATTTTAGAGGTGTCTTATCATTAACATATTAATAGTCTCAAATGTATGTAACGTAGTTCCATGGAACGTAAGACAATCAGTCCAGTAAATTATTAAACTGCTGTGTTACTGAAAATGTTCATGTGATTGCGGTAACACGTCACCTTGGAACGTTTAAAGACAGTTCCACAGTCTTCAAACTACTTTATATAGTTTGATTCAGGGTTGTCATATCTATAGAAAGTTTTATAAAAACCAGTAAAATAGCTATCAGTCAACGTAATGTAGAAATGTGTTAGATGTTCACTGTGTCTTTTTCTTGCAAATTAATAAATGCACATTTCGTGATGAGAGTGTGTAATTAAGAGTAGATGCCTCTGCTGTGGTTGGGCAGTCAGCTAAACTCCTTCCCCACATCAAGACTCTGACGATACGATTCCCGGTTTATTGACACAGGGAAAGGTGAAAGGTGAAACTGTAACACACTGTACAAGGCATAATTACACACATGTATAACAATGAACATATATTAACCCAGTTTTTTAATATAAGTCAACATGCAATATTCATATGAATTACTTCCCTTTTTAACTCAAATACAAACATTAAATTATGATTTTAACAACTCTTGCTGTAATGAATGCCTCAAATTTGTCGTTCCCCTTTGACTAGCCCCATAAGCGATTGCTTGCGTAAATTGCATAAGATTGGTTTTATCATTAAACTTGTAGAAAAATGAACTTACTTGAAAGAAAATGGTCTATACATGCACATAAAACATAAAACAAGTCTGTACATACCCACAATGCTACCAAAGGCATAGGATGTATGTAGATGTCGCTGGATTTAACTGGCTAAGGCCACTAGTGATGCGTGAATCATGAACGAATCGTTCAATACTCGAGAATCTTTTTACTGACTCACTGACTCATCCCTGTTGCTGTTAGCAAACTAATTTCATTAGCAGCAATATATTTAGCTTATAATTAAAATTGTGGAGAAAAACACAGCATCCAGTATCGTGACAAAAATATTTCTGCTCTGAACTGGAAGAAAAAACCCTGAGTAGAAGCTCACATCAAGAAAATAGCTCCTCGGTTCACAGTAGCATCGCTCTGCTAACATGCTAACAGCACATTTAAGCTACTCACCCCCTCCCTCCTGTGCTGAATCATAGAGCGAACGAATCACTCACTCACTCACCCCCTTTGCTCTTTTTTGCTCTATAAAATAGTTGTTTTCTTTTAGAATCATTCATCTTAACAGTAGGATTTACATGAAAAGAGAAACAAATTAAGTTTGAGGGAAAATGTACATTTTTTGCACTCTCTGGTCGACTGACTCAGTGAATCAAATGACTCAAAAAATCCGATTCACTTTGATGAGTGACTCATGAAAACTCGATTCAGTAAAAAGAATCTAATTTACCATCACTAAAGGCCACCGTGCTGCACATGCCTTCTCCTTAATAGGGCTTTGGAGTTGACATAACGCCGCAATGCATTGTGGGAGCGCTGCACCATTTTAGCAGGCCATGAGTCAAAACTGACACAGATTTCAGCACAAGACCCCTGCTTGGTTTCGCTGGCGTGCAGGGAGTCACAGCTTCGGTGATGCATGCTGTATTTGGACACACCAGCCCAAAGTGTTGTGAATCGTGTGTGTTACCCCGAAAAGTCTGTGTCCACTGTGCAAACAAGATGTGGCGTTACACATGAAGAGGCCTACACCAAGACAATGGCAGCACATCACCACAAACTGCAGGTTAGTTTATGCGGTTTTTTAGTGAACACAAATTTTCCTGAACTCGGAGCATCTTCAGACGGACTCACAATGTGTGACTGTTGTGGGAAGGTGTGTCTGGGGATTAAGTGTTCTTTTTAACACCAAACAGACAGCATAAAGCAGGCATTGCATAGCCATGTTAATAGTTTGCATGTCATGTGTATGTACTTACTAAATACATCTGAGCAAGTCTTGACTAAAAAAACAAAAACGTGTCTTTTCTGTTTTATTGAAAACACTTTATAGAAAGTTACATCGGTTACAATGAACTGTACAAACAACACAGCATTTTTAAGAATATTTAACAAGTTTCATTCGCCCTGGTTTGACAACCACACTTGGGCACATATTTACCAAAACGCAGCAAATCTTAACTCTCTTATCCAGCAGCACACCAACAGAAATCTGGGGATGGTAGAGAACTCGATATCAGCTCGTCTCACCGCTCCTATCCAGGCCTGACGTCTTTGTTTGGTAACATCCGATACATGAGATCCCTCACGTTGCTTCCAGGAGGGGAAACGATAAAAAGAGAGCCCATTTTCCAGCTTATTCCCTTCCCGATCGTGCGATCTAACATTGCAATCGACAACACAGCAAGTACGAACCATGGCTCATATTATCCATGTGCTTTCGCCCTTTGTTTGGTCTGCTCAAATGGCGCGTCGACCAAAAATCCTGGCCACGCCCCCTCCCGTGACATCACGCTCCAAAGCCCTATTAACAGACTTACTTCCTGTTTACTGACGACATCATTTCCTATTACCGACTACAGGTTTTAAGGTGGCACCAGAGAGTTACAATTGCATATTTAACATTTACCAAATCTAAGAAAACATTCTAACTTAAATTAACTTTTGATATCAGAACAGTAGAAAAACACAGAAAATGATAAACACCAGAGTATAAAAGTATTTGCAAAATCTTCAGGGCATAATTGTATACTGTTTATTGTAGTTGTTTCAGGCATTTTTGAGAACTTGCCACTCAGACTGTTGCGATCAGGACTCTGCTGTCAGCTCATCAGCTGCTCTGGTCAGTTTGTTCTTACACTGGCTCGAGGTTTAGGTTCATAGTTTTGCTGCATTGTGTAAATTCACAGTGAGATGCCTCTAGATGGTTTTGGTAATAGAGACAAATATGCAGCTAAGAATGTATACATGGATCACTCTGTGCTACCAAACCAAATGTTCATGTGATGGTTTCCTGGGAAGAGGAAGTGTAAAGAGCTCGATCGTCGACATTTCTGAGTTCCACAGTTTGGGCACTTTTATATTCAGACTTGGCCTTGGGAACACAATACAACAGCAGTGGTTAATTTGGATATCAGGGGAGTTGGTGGTGTATATGTGGTGTAAGCAGAGATGGAGCCTGATGTTGTTATTTGGACTGATATAAAAAAGCTGGACTTCATTCTAAGATCTTGCCTAGTGCGGGTTTAAACTGTGATGTGAAGTGGGCATCAGTCACAGAGTGTGCATGTCATGTGTTTGGTGTGTGTGTGGTGCAGGGCATGCAGCCAGCAGGCTGCTGGAGTGGAAAGCTTTCTGCCTGGTCACTAAGTGGGGTCGCAGCCCAGCACTGATCACTGCTCTCCTTCATCCTCCACTTCACTCCCTCCTCTCATCACTCTCTTCCTCTTTACTGTCTGCCTCCTTCCTTCCAATGGACCAGTCCCCCTCCTCCCCCTCCCTCTCCCTGCTGCTGTTTCATAGCATATCTCCTTCCATCTCTCCCTTTTTTCTCTTTATCTGAGACATCCTCTCCCCGTCTCTCCTGTCCTTTCCATTTCTGCAGCTTTCACTTTCTTAAAGCCTCTTTCTTCCCCATCGTTTCTTTCCCCTAAGGCACCTCTTTCTCTTCATCTAACCACGTCTATTCTCTCACCACGGCTCTGTTTTATTTATGTTTTTGCTCTTTCCTCCACTCACTTTATGTTTCTTCATTATAAATGGATCCGTCAGCTGCAAACACTATACACTGTGCTGCTCCAAATACAAGAAATAATTAGATAACCATGTTTAAAGGTTTCATCATATGTTGGTTATATATACAAACACTTGGAATATTTTAGACACTTAGACATTGTATTCTGCCTTAGTGTCACATTGAATTAGAAATAATAATGGGCACTACAGTGTACAAGTGCAGAGTCTCAGCTTTAATTTGAGCAAGTTAGCATCACTATTGAAAGAACTGTGTGGGAGATCACGTTCTTTTAATGCTAAGTTTCTGAAGTCAAGGGATTTTTAGTAATTGGACAGATACCCATGAACTTAAATAGATTCATGATACTGAAGCTTTTGTGCAAAAGTGTTTGCAGTCAGTGAATGTTCGAAGTTTTGCACCCACAGAGCCGATTCTTTGCAGAAGAGCTTTCACGCATCCTCACGTCCACGCAGCCTCCAAAATCTTGACTGCACATTATTGGATGCAGATGATGATTGGTTTACAAGTGGGCCATAACAGACCATGCAGCTGACCAGGAACAGGAGAACTGTGAAACAAACGCAGTGTAAAAAGCACAGATAGTAGCTGCAGTCAACACTTCAATGTTTTAAACATTCGGTTTCATTTCAGCGTTTTGTACATTAAAACTCGGCTCTGCTCCGGTGCTGGCTGACTGACGAACAACAGCACAGGCAACAGTAGCCAACAGACGGCTAGCACCACAGACTTTGTGCACCATCTGCAAACGAAGCTCACTGCAGGCAGACGGGCAGTTTTTGGAGTAGAGTGGGCACAAAATGTGTCACCTTTCCAAGACCATAAAAGCAGCTTTGGACTTGACAAGGCAGGACAAAGTGTAGGGAGCAGGCTGGACTTGGGCCCAGCGGTCTGCTTTAGCCTCTTCCATTTCACCTTTATTCAGGTAAGAGCGATGGAAAACCATGCACACCATATTAAGCACCTTGAGGCACCTTGTGATTTGGCGCTATATAAATAAAATCGAATTCAATTATCCAATCCTATAACTTTGTTGATCATATGTACTCATAGATTTTTCTCATCTATTTTTCCCAGGCTGGGTTTTACTCATCGAGTTCATGTCGATTTCCTTTTTTTTTCTCATCGTGTTAACTTCTTTGACTGGCTGTATCTATCCAGTTGATTCTTGAACAGTTTTGGTCTGCATTCATTATTTAATCCCTTTTAGAAATCAAAGCTGAACAGAAGGTTCCAGCTTAAAGGCAGACTAACAACAGGCAACCTGTGCTGTGCCCGAGTGTGTTTCACCCCCTAAATCCTGTTCAGCTGACTAAATGCTGCGTGCCCGTGTGACTGGGCCTGGTTAGCCATGGGCCCAAACATGGAACAATGTTTTTCTCAAGCACTGCTTTGACAGCTGCCTCCGTAAAAACTGCTTTAAGTAAGTAACAAATAGGAGAAGACAGGATGTCACTGCTTCTCCAATTAAGTAACGACGTGCATAAAATCATGAAACTCCCGCTCTGCAAGAATGCTGTTCAAAAACACCGAAGAGCAAGTGGAAGAAGTGAGGTTGGTGAGACAGGCTGATGCCCACTCGTGCCCAGATTATTCTGCACACGGTGAGCGCAGGCGAGCATGCTTGAGCACAGTACGTGCAGAGTACGAGCACACCCTCATTCATGCTTGTGTTTGCCTCACAGTGACAGGTCACAACTAGCTGAATGTTCTTTATGTATGTAAGGTTTTCTCTTTCCGCTTGATAAAGATGGTTTGCTCTGCACTCAATAAACAAATTATTTTCACTTGTGTTCCTCAGCCTTCATCTTTTTGACCCTTTTTATGTTTCCTGTTAAACACGTGCCTTGTTGTAAATCCAGCTGATGATTTTGACAAACCAACCAAGTTTTCTGTATATCCTCCTTTAAATGGGCGTCTCTTCTCATCATGAAACACACCAGTTTAACCTCACAGTCAGTTTCAGGCAGCTCATCATGAATATTCAATATTACTGTGAGGACAGTGTCTCCCACATCAGAGGGTTGATGCTTTTTGTTGCTTTTGGTTTAATTTTTGAATGTCCCTAAAAACAATTTGTCACCATCAAAATGCTTTTTACAAACCTTGTGATTATTAAGGGATGACGGGGACACACGCACCATGTTCACTTGTTTTTATTCTCCATTTAAGAATTTAAATTGTGATTTTTATCTCTTCTCTTAGTGTTGTGGTAAACCAGTGTCATAACCTACACAAAGTGCAGGTTTTGAGTTTTTTGGCAACTGAAGAGCTTCTAATTCTGTTACAGTCTCTTTTTTCATCTGCCAAAGACGACCCAGATACTGTCGGGTCAAATTTCTTCCTTCCTCTACTTTCATGTTTCCTAGTTTGCCCTCGCTCTGCTCTTACCTCCTCCTCTCTCATCTGTCTACTTGATTACTCGTTGCTCTCATCCCAAGTCCTCTCTGCCAACTTGAATTAGAGCACAATCTCAGCTGATGGCCTCGGTTTTACACCCAGATGTGTGAGTGCATGTGTGTGTGCATGCATGGCAGTGACACATGGCATAAAAGATGCTTGAGGCTGAAAAAAGTTCCATCGCATAATGTTTTTCCTCTTGATAAGAAAATGTTACGTAAAAGAAAAGCCACTTTTAAATCAGGCACTCTAAGAGAAGCCAAACACTCTACTGCACACAGACAAACTGCACAAACACTGTGCACCGTGGTACTATTGTTTGAAAATCAGTCGTTTTAAACAGTGACATGGTTTCTGTTTTTGGTTTGTTTCCCAAACTATCTGAGAATTATGTCCAGTGTTATTCAGCTCTGGAGATACGGCACCAGGTTTATGGTCACAGTGAGTGTTTGATTCCACCTTCGTCACACTGAACGCTTTAAAGGACTCCTAAGTATCATATTTATATACATTCACAATGTCGATACCAGCCATGTTAATGCTAAGGAAGTATAACAATTAAATACTGAAAACACTAAATCACAAAGTGTTTCGGAGCATTGTCACATTTCATTTTGCTTGGCCATATTTCACACAAAACTCCAAGCGAGCATGTCACTAATAAACCACATCAGAGTGTTTAGAAATCAAAGAAATCTAGAAATCAAAGCACACAGGAAGGTGTTCAGCTCAAACTTGCATTGTACACCTGGTAGTTTGGTCAAACAGAGATCAGGGGCCCGTTCTTCGTACCTCGCTAAGTAGGTTAGCCGGATTAGATTGTTGACGATTTCGCGTGATCATGGATCAGTCGGTTCCCCGAAGCTCATCCGGGACTTGCTGTCATAGCAACAGAGCCGTAAGCGTAAACCTGCTCGGGAGCAGGTTTACTTTATGTAAACAGGATTAGATCGCAGCCACGCAGGTATGTCCGCTTCATTTATACGAAAGCAACAGCGATATTCCACCACTGTTTCACCATAAATAAATAACATCAATGTAACTAAAGACAATGCAGCACTTGATCCATTTATTGATTTCACACAGATACATACAGGTCATTTCCTAAAAAAGGGAAATGTACTATTAACATTCTATTACATGTATGTGATTATTACAGATGTAATTCATATTTCAGAGTAGTAATTGTAAATTACTTCGTGTAATCAAGATGAGAGACCACGGCTATAAAAGCCAAGGTGGATTTGGGAAGCCTGTCGCAGCCATGTCCTGTCCGTATACGCGAGCCACCCATTGCGGAAGGTGCAAGATTGATAAGGAGAGTCCTCAGAATTCAGCGTATATTGCGGGATAGACAGGATCCTTTAGCTCAGCGCGACAGTGTGCTCATAGAGAGATATCGATTTTCCCGTGAGGGTATTATTTACGTAACCAACTTGTTGACGAGGGGGTGCAGGACCACCACCTGTGTTTTTTTCCTCTGCCCTTTTCTTGGTTGCTGTTATAAACAAACAGATTATTTCAGGGTCTCTTTCCAAGAGACTAAAAGCAATATAAGTGATAAATATTACCATTCTGTAGAATATTCTTATATTTCACTTTTACCTGTTCCCATGTTCTAGTGGGTCCTGTCGTGGCTCTAATGTGAAAGAGGATAAAATATAACATATTATAATATAATGTAATATAATATTGGATAATATAGTGTAATATAATAAATCTACCCTACCGCCTACTGGTGATGGCCAGAGGGGCCGATGGCGCGATATGGCAGCCTGGCTTCTGTCAGTCTGCCCCAGGGCAGCTGTGGCTACAACCGTAGCTGCCTCCACCAGTGTGTGAATGTGAGAGTGACTGAATAGTGGCATTGTAAAGCGCTTTGGGTGCCTTGGAAAGCGCTATATAAATCCACTCCATTATTATTGTTATTATTAAATTACTTACGAGTTTAATTTGTCAGCAACTTCCTGCCAGCCCTCGCTCCTTGCTTTTGCAGCCTTTGCAGTGTTCCCTTGCGTTCTGATTAAACTCTGAAACTCCTGAAATCCCTCACTCAAGAGTTCTTGCTCTGCTGCCGAAAAATACCGAGCCGAGCGCGCTCCGTCGACATTTTCGCCGACCAATCAGAGGGTTGCCGATCAATGTTTCTACTATCGATGCGTAGCCCCTTTTACGACACCCAGTGATGTCACATTACTGCGTCCAGCTGTACTAATCGTCAACAGCAGGTGTGTTCGGGGAACCGGATTAGCGAGCTCACGGTTAGCGCGATGATTTGATCTTGGATGTGTCATTTGATCTTGGATGTAGTAAGCGACGTACGAAGAACGGGCCCCAGATCTCAGTGGATCCAAACTGCTCTGCAGTTCGTTTGGAATCTCACTGAGACCGCTTCATCCAAAGGTTTTGGTTTCACATCTGCCCAAACAAACAGCACCAAGAAGCAGAACAACAGGAGTCCGTTTGAAAGCACTGAACAGCTGAGGTGTGAACACAGCCTCAAAGGCTGTTATGTTATTTCAGTCTTCGGTAAACTGTGATCAAGACTGAAGTGTTAATACATCAGTGTGTTTCTGTCCCTGAAGGATTCATAACAATAATATAATGTACACTTTTATTGATCCCCTTGGGGAAATTCTTCTCTGCATTTAACCCATTCACTCAGTGGGCAGCCACCAGTGCAGCACCCGGGGAGCTCAGGGGCACCTCAGGGTAGTCGTTCAGGGGATTCGAACCCCTGACCTTCCGATCATGGGGCAACCGCTTTACCTACTGAGCTATCCCTGCCCTCAGTGTATCATGGAAGGGTTTCCATTTAGTGTTTTACTTTCCCCGTGATCAGTGTCTTCACTAGCAAACATTCAGCAAATGTAGCTGATTTCAGCTGCTTCTCATGGAAGTATTGTGTGTGTAGCCTTTAGCAGGATGGGCTTTTTCCAAGGGCCTAATTGTACCATCATCTACTCTCACCAACAGACTTCACAAAGAGATCGCTTTAATATAGCGCAGAGCTGTGTAGCACTGTATCACACTGTGTACATACAGCACAGGTAGGACATTACTAATTTAAAATCTGAAAGAAAAAATACATTTTGCTCTTTTGTGCATATGATTCAACTTTCATTTTTACATAATTTAAAGTGAAATAGGACAATATAGAGCTTAAATAAACAAGAATTGATTGTAATTTTAGCTGTGCCTACATGAGATTAAACTGATTTTATTGAATGTCTCATAACTTAAAATTGATCGGTAGAGAACGTTGTTTATCAAAGACGGCTGCCTTCGTGTTGCAGCGAGTTGGCTGCTACGCTGGGTGGAAGCAACATTTCATTACAAACAAAGTAAAAAAGTTTCAATGTTGTGACAAAGTATAATTCCTCTTTTTATTGAACACAGAGCAAGAGCGGTTAAACATGACTGAGGCTACAAACAGAGTAAAACAGTTTTTCAAATAGCAAAATATTTGCATAGGAAGCAACTTCCACACTAAAAAAAATGACATTGGGTGGTTGTTACATGTACAAGATTCAAACTTGTAATTTGAACTAAATAATTTCATGTTTCTATGGTGAACATAATTACATCATGTAGCATCTGCATGAAATTCAGCAACTTAATTTGTTCTTGTTGAGATGACAGGATACAATCTAGTCAGAGTGGTTCGTTGCCTGGACTCACAAAGTTCACAAGATCACATTAGATGTCAAACTGCAGGAAAATGGCTGGAGTCTTAAGAGGCAGACAACGACACCCACAGCTTGTGTTTGCTAATTATTGTGGTTTAACCTGTCAAGGACAAAAACGTACAGAACATTCTGCATCAATCACAGCTTTTCTAGTTTTGGTTTTGGAGTGACAGCTTGGTGGCTTGATGGTTGGTGCTGTTGCCTCACAGCAAGAAGGGCCTAAGTTCAAATCTACAATCTGGCTGGTTTGCAGTGTGTAGTTAGAGTTAGGTTAGTTGGTGATTCTAGATTGTCCATGAATGTAAGTGCAAATGGTTCTTTACCTCTATGAAATAATCAACCCCCATATTGGTTCATTAATTGCCTTGATTAACAAAGTAGTTGTTCAAACAACAAGATTTCATTGTGTTTTCCTAAAGTTTTTAACTTGTGTAGAATGAATTAAAACAAATTTCACTCTACATACTTAAATGAATCACTTCAAGTCAATGTAAGTATACTACATTGATCCAACGTAATCTGATTACATCAAACCACCAAATGCCAAATGTGTTGGTTTGACATGGTCAAAAATGGGTTATTGTACTTGGTTAAATCACGTGGAAAAAAGGTGCCGTGATTAAATTGTGTTCATCCAACAACAGATTTTTTTGAGTGCACAGGACCGGTCCATCTATTTTCCTGTATGTCTTAAGCAGAGTCAGTGTGTGTGTGAGACAGAGACAGAGAGAGAGGTCCAAACACTTGGATTGATTTTGATGATGGATAATTTATCTCCTTGCAGCTGAAGCCTCCTCAAAATGTAACGAGTTGTTTGTACCAGTCCTGCCTCTCGCCTGCAGATGATGCTCTCTCAAATGCACATATTTATTTAAAAATATCACCCAGAATAAGATGATGGTAACACTGTGACAGTAGATAGAACAGTGTCAGACTCTGCAGGTGAGGACAGTTCGCCGTGCAGGTGTGAAGGCCTGAGCCAGGGATTAAATTGCTACGACTAGACGACTGAGTTGAAGCATTTCTGAAATGTCAGGGTTTGTGAGAACCTACTGACAGCAGTATGGGGACGAATACACCATGAACCAGTGACAGGTACTGTTCTGGAACAACACTCATCTGTGAAGGCTCCAGCTGATAACTCTCTGTACTTAAAGGAGCCACGACAAGACCTTGGTGCCAAATACCACAGAGTACCATCCCTGTAATCTTAATTCATCATATTTAACACATTTAGATTTACTTCTTACCACATAAATCTGTCTCAGTTTTAAAGAATTCTGACTAACCATGCGCACTGTGAGCATTATTGCTGGTAATGTTTCCTGGGAGATTTGCGATGCTACCGTAATGTATCAGTCAATAAAGTCAGCATAGTTTGTCAGAGAGCCTGGCGGGGCCACAGCGCTAAATGGTTAACGATCCTTAAGAGATGAGCAGGCCGTGACTAATCTTGCCTCCAGGCAAGGTGCATTTATCTGAGGAGGAGGCTGGAAATCATTCCAGCAGCTGAGCAGCGCATGTTGGACAAAGTGAGTTCAGTCTAAACCAAATGTATGGTGAGCTATTTTTAGGGAGCCTGCATTTTGGTTTGATTGAAGGTGTAACGGCAGTGCAGCCATGGAAGCTTTACTTAATGTAATGTCTGGTCTGCCTCTTCTCTAAATGGCTCGAGGACTTAAACTTGATTTGATACAGAATAGCTTCTAATGGGTCCTGGGGTATTGCTGCACCGCTAAACTCATCCTCAGCCTCCTGAGCTCTCTGCTCTCGTCTGCAGCTGCCACAAGAAAATTCCTCCAACAGCCTTTGCTTTAGAGCAATGAAATGGTCGGGTCAGCCTGTGTCAGCCTCCCATTCACACCTGTCATGTCCTTACAACAGGAGCAGCTTTCTAAAGCTCTTAAGGGCCACACTTTATGACATTTTAAAGGCCACTTGGAATTCAATACCAATTAAAAACCAAAATTCTTCCTTCAAATCTTTTGTGACAGCAATCGTAAAACACCGTGAAGGGATTCAGGGGATTGCACACAGGATATTATAAGTGTGTCAGTCACCAGATGGTCAGTGCTTTGATTGATGCATTTTAAAATATAAAAATATTTAAAAACTTTTAGTCGCCTTCGGTAGTGCCCGCTCATCTCATCCATAACCTTTTAACTGAGAGCTGTTTTCATAATGTTCAAACGTAATTGTGTAATCTTTTGCAGTCACTCTGCTCCTCCTCAGCATTGTCAGGAAAACACACAACAATGGGTAACGTTTCACTTCAGTTATGTTAACAGCACAAAAATCTTACATGCAGTCCTGCTGAGAAGTTTAAGACCACTTGAAAAATGTAAAAAATAAATCATATTTTGCATGTTTGGATCGAAGCAGAGCTTCAACACGAAACAAGAAGAAATGTGAGACAAAACATTTCTTTGAGCATGTAATTTATTACAAACATCGCTTAAACTGAAACAGGCCATTTTACAGCTTTAGGACCACGTGCCTTTAAAAGGCCAAATCTGTACAAAAATGTGGATTCATTGTCATTTTCTGTCAGTCACACTGTCATGACGTTCTGATGGCAAAGACAAAAAGACTTTCCCTTTTTGAACGTGGTGGGCTGTTCAATTGCATACACAGGGTCTCTTGCAGCTCGCTGCTTGACCCAAATTAAGGCCATTACTGGTGCAGCCCCGTAACCATCAGACGGCTTTTGAGACTGAACGGCTTCAAAAACAAAAAACATCTTCAAAGGCCTCGTCTCCTTGAACGCCACAGGACTGACTGTTTGGATTTTGCAAGGGAAAACCAAAGATGGAACTTTGAAAGGTGGAAGAAAGCTTTTTTTTAACCTTGATGGTTTCCAACGTTACCAGCTTGACAAGCAGATCCCACCTGAGATGTTTTCTATACGCCACAGTGGAGGGGGCGCCATAATGGTCGGGGTCCTTTTTCCTTCAGTGGAACAATGGAGCTTCGGGAGGTGCAAGGGTGTCAAACAGCTGCTGGCTATGTCCAGATGTTGCAGAGAGCGTCCCTCGTGACTGAGGGCCCTCGTCAGTGTGGTAACCACTGGGTTTATCAACAGGGCAACTCTACAGTACACAATGCCCGCAGGACAAGGTCCTCCTTCCAGGAGAATAACATCACTCCGTTGGACCATCCCGCGTGTTCCCCTGATCTAAATCCAACTGAGAACCTTTGGGGATGGATGGCAAGGGAAGTTTACAGAGATGGACAACAGTTCCAGACAGTAGTTTCCCTTCGTGTGGCCGTCTTCACCACTTGGAGAAATGCTCATATCACCTCATGGAAACGCTCGCATCAAGCATGCCGCACTGAATTTTTGAAGTGATTAACAATAACAGTGGAGCTACTCGTTACTGAGTTTATGTTTGGAACTTTGATTTCTGATTTGGGGGTTTACAGGGTTTTTTGGAGGTGTGGTCCTAAAGTTGATCAGCTGTAAAACAGCCTGTTTCAGTTTAAGTGCTGTTTTCAACAAATTGCATGCTCAAAATGTTTTGTCTCACTCTTATTTCTTCTTGTTCATGTTGAAGCTTGACTTGGAACCTTGTTAAGATCCAACCATGCAAAATATGATTTTTGCCATTTTTCAAGTGGTGTTAAACTTTTGATCGGGACTGTACAAAGCTATGCACGATCTGATATCGTCGTGCTGGTGTTGTTCCCAGATCAACATAGTAAATGTTGTTCCAGGATCAACATTGCAAGTGACCAATCAGAATGTTGTGACATCATACTTTTGTGACTTCGGGAAAAACCACCGAAAACAAAAAACTGTACTTAAGCTGCGAGAAACCGCCTCTGTCCGCCGATCAACGGACCCTGACCCTTTAATAAACGCTGAGCAGAATTGATATTGTCCTTGCAACATTGGAACTTCATAAATGCACGAATGGCTTGGCGCGCCAAAGAATAATGTCACAACAATGTGATTGGTCACTTGCAATGTTGATCCTGGAACAACATTTACTATGTTGTTCCAGGATCAACACCAACACGACGATATCAGATCATCCACATAGCTATAGCTCCATAGCTCGACGATCCAACAAGAAGCAGTGAAACACCGGAAGCTACTGTTGTGTATGTTCATGTAGGGTTGCTCTGCATCATATGATATTAAAATTCATTCAATCCTCTAAGTTCAGAGGAAGGACACACTGTGGGCAGGTTTCCAGGCGCACAGCTAACATGTGCAGACAGCCAAGCTCACATTTAGTTTAGAAACACAGACTCCTTGCATATCTTTGGACTGTGGCAGGAAGCCCAGAGAGAACGCACGCAGACACAGGTGGAGCATTATTAAAGAAAAAAAAATACATTATTTAAATCGTTGAGAATTTAGACAACTGGAAGTTAAAACAACCTCAGATCCCTCTGCAGCGTCCTGTGGCTGATTTGCCAGCATGTTACCACAGTGCCTAACACTTTGGACGCTTTTTAATTTTTCTCCTTCAGTCATCACCTTAATTGACCAAAATGAGAGTGTGCTTACAGGCATTGACTGTTGGCTCACCATAAACTCACCGCTCTGACTATTTATCTTGCTTCCCACAGCTCTGTCTCCAGACTTCAACCTGTGAACTTTGTACTCTTCTCTCCAGGCAACAGGCTTTCTTTATGCTGATGTATATCCAATTACCCTTTTCACCAGACGCCCCCAGGTTGTGCACAATGTGAATGAAGGTTAAATTGCTGTTTCTTGCTTGTAATGTATTTTTTTAAATGGTATGTCTTCCTTTCTGGCATCTTTTGCTTTGTTAAATTGTATTTTTGCAATTTTATCATTCAGTCAGAATAGGATGTGGCTGCATTCCTTACAAATCTGACAGCTGAATATGCAATAACCTCAAGCTGGATGTTGTCCAAGGGATAAACTGTTCTTTGAATAGAATAGAATAGAATAGAATAGAATAGAATAGAATAGCCTTTATTGTCATTGTACAGAGTACAACGAAATTGGAGTGCCACTCCCTTGGTGCAAGTTTCAATAATAAATATAAATGTAAAATATAAAAAGTACAAAAAAAACAATCGTAAGTACTCAAACAATAGTATGTACAATATATACAGGATAGCAGCATTAATATAATGACAGTATGAATAGCAGCATAATATAATGACAGTGACGGTATGGAATAGGTTCAATTGTTTTTGTGCTTATTTACTACTTTGTCCTTTATCTTCTGATTTTTCTTGTCATCGTTTCCCAGTGGGTTCTTGCTTTACAGCTCTAAAGATATTTTCCTGTTCCCCCTCTAGGCAGACCTTAGCCTTGGGAAATCACAGGCATTAGCACTTGCTTAGAATATCACAGTATTCTGCAGGAAATATCCATGCTTGATGACAAATAGTTCCACATCAGAGGGATTGTCTTCCTCCTCAGGCTCCTTCAAGCCAAACATGAGCCTTCTTTCAGACGATCTCCATTCTGCTATGCAGATTATCCCTTAAGGCCTTTCTTTTGTTTCTTGGCTATTGGTTTTGCCTAAATCGGCCACTCGGTAATTTGCATGACGCCTTTGTTTTTAGAGGAAAAATGCAACGCCGAAGCACATTTTAGATACAGTGTGCTTATTCAGGGAATGGCTTCTTCTTCCTGTGTTTTAGTTTCATTCAGACGTCCTAATTAACGCTGCCCCTTAGTGGATTAGGTCCTCTGTTAATGAATGCCCTTCATCCACCTGAGCCACCTCCTGCCCACTAACACAGTTCATAAAAGGGACACTTCATTCATTACTGTAAACGTTACATTACACAAAAACAGTTGAGTTGCATGGGAACATTGTTGCTAGGAGACAGGATTGTATGGTGTCTAAAAATGTTTCACACCACTGTGCAGGATGTGCTGTAATACACAGACTGCACAGTGCTGGGCAGTGGTGGCTACGCCGCTCGTAAAGGACAAAGATGCAACTAGAGACCTGGACTGGACCCATTCCAAATTACATGCCATCTCCTTGGGTTGGGTGAGGTTTCATTTTAGTGCCACAGATGTCTGATCTCTTTGTCAGTATGTCTCAAGACCTGCTGCTGCTTGACTATCAACACTGGCCGAGTAGAGTAGCCGAGTTTAGATCAGGCAGGTGCTGGCAGTCAAAAACAGCTAGTGTGCAGTAGTGAACGTACAGCTGAAGCTACAGTTTGTCAGTAAATAAACACTACCGGTCCTTATTGTGTGAATGCCTCATAGGCATTCACACTGTTGAGATCCTGTTTCTCTTTATTCTTTGTTCGAATCCTGCTTATGGCAACAATTCCTTCAGTTAGCAGTTCAACTTTTTTTAAACTCTTTTCAACACAAATTTCAGCTTCTTCACCTCTTTTCAGCGGAATTTTGAGTTTTTCAGCTCTTTTCAGCAAAAATTGCAGCGCCTTCACCTGTTTTCAGCTGAAGGTTCAGCCTTTTCACCTGTTTTCAGCACAAATTTCAGCTCTTTTCAGCAGAAATTTCAGCTCTTTTCAGTAAAAATTTCAGCTCAGTTTTCTGTTTCATCATCCCTTTTCAGCAGAAAGTTCAAAAAGTTCACCACATTTCAGCAGAATTTTCAGCTTTTTCACTTTTTTTCAGTTTCCTGCGAACCAATTTGGCTCAGTGAGCTGAGTAGCAGCCTTGAGACCAGAAAGCCTGGGTTCAAACCCACCTCATGGCAACGTTTCCTTTCAGCAGACAGTTCAACTTTTTCACCTCTTTTCAGTACAAACTTCAGCTTCTTCAGCTCTTTTCATCAGTTTTCACTAGACAGCATTCACACTGCATTTTCACAGGAAATGCAACTTTTTCTAGTTTTTCTTGCGGGCCTCTTCATTTGGATACGCCTGAAGTTAACCACACAAAGACAAATTTTGAAAGTCTGAAGTTGAAGCATGTTTACCACAAAATGGCTTGTCACAATCACCGCAGCTCTGAACATTTAGTAGCAGGTATTCAGTCTCCTATATTTTAAGTGTGTCATTATATAACACATTCAAATTCCCAATTTATCATTTGGGCAGGAATCTCTTTATGATTGTTAAATCATACAGGCTCCTTTCCTCCTGCTTTGTTGCACATAGTTGATTGATTAGGTCTGAGTAATTGTCACACACGTCCAAAGACACAAATTTGCTTCCTGGTTACCATGGTTATGACCCCCATGGCCTTAGCAAAATTGCAGGGCACTTTAATTTGGCCTCATACTGTCTACATCAGTCTCCCTGTGTCTCTGTTGCTCACACAGGCGCATTTGTCTACAGGTGCTGACCGAGCGCCGTGACTTGATTATCAGAAAAGTATCTGATTGGATTTCAGGTTAGGCAAAGTGTGTTATTGCTCGTGGAGGAGTACATTTTTCAGTCGTGCTTGTAATGAATTTTTATAGCATATAATGGTAAATGGCCTGTATTTATATAGCACTTTACTAGTCCCTAAGGACCCCAAAGCGCTTTACATATCCAGTCATCCACACACACTGGTGATGGCAGCTACATTGCAGCCACAGCCACCCTGGGGCGCACTGACAGAGGCGAGGCTGCCGGACACTGGCGCCACCGGGCCCTCTGACCACCACCAGTAGGCAACGGGTGAAGTGTCTTGCCCAAGGACACAACGACCGAGACTGTCCGAGCCGGGGCTCGAACCGGCAACCTTCCGATTACAAGACGAACTCCCAACTCTTGAGCCACGATCGCCCCACACATTATTTCCACAAAACGATGCTCTAGCTACAGCACTGAGTTAATGCAGGAGTCTTTGGAGTGACTAAAGCTGTTCTTTGATTACAGTGGACTGTTTTTATATTCATGCAGATCAGGTTCAGTTTGTCTTAGAGAACTTCAGAGTAGGTCTTACACTGTCGTCTTGAAAATGGATTGTCATTTCCCGAACTTAACACTCTTCTAGTCTTACTGACCACTCAAAGCAATTCAGACTACATGCTATATTTACCCACACAACTACGTGCACTTTGTCTACCTCACATTCAAGGCCATTTTAGAAGCACCAATTACCTGAAATGCATGTGTTTGAACCATAGAAGGACCCACACACACAGGGCAACATGCAAACTTCACATAGAAACGCTTCAACCAATTTAAACTGAGAGCTTTGTTGCTATGAGCGACGGTGACAACCACTGTCATGTCTGTTGGTTCATATTTTTCAATACTTTAAGCACTTTGACTGGAGATGCTACAGGTATTAAAACATACGATGGCCAGCTGGATAAAATCTAAAGTCAAGAAATGTATCACTGACTGTTCTGAAGATCTTTTACATGTTTTCATGTGATGTGTAAACTGGTTCCAGTTGTAATTTTTAGCCATAATTAATTTTATGTATATCATGTCAACCTCTACAAGGCCTGGGTACTCTTTTTCTGACTGCTATTAAGGCAAAATAATTTCTTTGCATTGTGTGAAGACAATAATAAAAGAATAGAATAAAAGCAAGAAATAGTTGTAATTCTCAAAGATGCTCCGCAGGGAAAGATAAAAACTTTCATCTCTAAAACCGTGTTGCTTTTAAAATGTAACCTACAGGTGAAAATTGGCTAACTCTGATTCATTTACAGCAACATTTATTCATGTACATCATCCATGTTAAAAATAGATTATATAAAAAATCATAGACTCTCTAACTATCTGTGGATTGAGGCTCATAAGCTGTTCTTGTTGTTGCAGTGCAGATGGACAGACGTTGATGTAAAAAGCAGACGAGTCAGGTTTGCAGTGACATAATCAAACCTTCTCATTCTAGAAGGTCTAACAAAGATGCCCTGCTGACATTTAAAAGGTTGATTTCCTATTGACAGTTTTTATTTTGAAATCATCTTTTTAATCAAGACTGAGACATCGAGACAGGACCACAATCCGGGGTCCCTACATGTGGATCATTTGTCTTGAACATAACCTGCTCTGCAGATTTAAACTATGTTATGAAATTACATTCATAACACTGAAAGACTGGTGTTGAACCTGAAGCATAAACTAAGCCTCTAATACAGACCCCTGTTGCATGGATGTGAGCTGAGAGACGCTGGGAAGGACGTGCTGGCTGGACTGGAGGGCAAAGATCGGGCTTTGCAGTGCAGGCTTCTGTCTGTGAAAGTTCTCAGTCATCCAGGTCATCGTAGTCAAAGGAGCTTGCAAAGAAAAGCGTCTGGACTTCTTTAAGTTGCTTGAAGACGTTTCACCTCTCATCCAAGAAGCTTCTCGGATGAGAGGTGAAACAGTGCAGGCTTCTGTTCTCCCTGCTGCTTCAGTATTAAACCAGCCATGAGAGTCACATGATACCAGTCACCGGGACAATGGTTCTCATCTGTGAATTAGCCCTGATAAACAACCCTTGAACTCACCTTAGGTTCGCGTGCAGTACTGAGACACAGCAGCTCCCTAGCATGTCAACACTTCTGGTGCCAAGTCATTAAGTGGATTATAGTAGAATGTAAAATGTGATTTCACAATGTGATTAACATTTGGCTGGAAAAGTGCCTTTTACATGTTTAATCACGTATCAGAAGTGGCTTTCTGGAGTTTGGTTGAACAATGTTAGCGTACCATCTGTGCTCTGTTAGATGATGACTGAGGGTTATTATTTTGCAAATTAAAGAGTTCTGTGTGCCAGCTGGGTGTTACCCTGTCACTGTATACGCTGGATGGTCCACAAAATATTGAAATACAATGTGTCAAAGAAGATGTTATTAATGTCGGAGTCCTGATGTATCATTTCAAACCAATTGTAGAGCAAGTTTTCATTTGGAGTCTGATGGAACTACATTTTCTATATTATAGTTATCTCAGAAAACTTTCCCATTATTGTTGCTTGTTTCATGGAGCTACAGGAAAAGCAGAGGATGTACCTCTTGTTCCACTTCAAGAAGTTCCACTAGCCTCAGCACAAAACATATAACTCTGTCATCTGTGAAACTACAGTAATGAATGGTATGCTATCGTGCTGTCGTGCTAGCAACATATTGGCACTGTGCATCCTTTTCTCACAGATCTCTTCACAGGTCAGGCGGCCTTCACCCAGGTGGCACAGCCCATGTGTGACCGGAGAGGCCAAATTCAGAATGACTGGCTTCTCTGCCACTGATGCTTGTTTGAATCATATTTACCAGAACTGGCAGATTCAGATGGTAATTCACAAATTCAACCAGTCCGGTAGTGCAAGTGTTTTTGTTTTGGGTTGTTTTCCACCTGTGTGTGAGGCTGAAACAGCAAGCAGCAGCTGAGAGAGAGCAGGAGGGTGAGTCTGCGGGGAGACAAGGTTGCAAAGATGAGGCTGGCTGACACGTGGGAGATCTGGAGTTCAAGGAGGTGGAAACAAAAATGATACATAACTGAGGCTGAACATGCTACCATAGGTGAAGTTACTATGAGCACTAACTTATTCAGAGAGATAGAGAGGAGAAGAAAGAGCGGCAGAGGCAGAAAAAGAAGAAAATAGTAGAAATCTGGCACTAAAAGCAAATAATACCATATTGCTCTGACTTAGTAGTGACTGAAGGGCTTGATATAAGAGATCAGAACTATTGAAAACATTTATAAAAGAAGTTTAAAACTACGTGACAAAAAACCGACTTCCCACCACCAAAAACATAAATTACTGAACTTCAATAACTTAGTGAAACTTAAAAGAGTGTGTTTAATATATAAAGTCTTACACTCCCTCCACCACCACTGAAGCAGTTCATTAGGCATAAAGAAAGCTCAGACAGGACCACTCGAGCTACAACCCACAGAGACGTGTTTATACCCCACAGACGGACAGCATTTGGGCAGAACGTCCTCTCTGTGCAGGGCGGCCATCGGTGGAACAGTCTTCCTCAGCCCATTAGAGAACGCTCGACATTCAATTTGTTTAAGGCAAAGGTTAAAAACTGGTTATGGACAAATCAAGTGTGTGATCATGTATGAGTTGTATAGTTTTAATGTTTTATTTGGGAACAGAATGGTGTGTATGTGTGAGTTTGGTGATGGAGTTTTTATTATGAATGAATTATGCATTTTTTATGAATTATTATGTCTATTTTTTTATGTTTAAGGACAACAGATGGAAATTAGCCTGGTATGTTTACATTCATGTAATTTTTTTTTACATGTATGGTCATTAACACGCACTGTCCTAAATAAAATAAAATAAAATAAAAATAAATGTTATTATCACGTCAAATCAGCATTAATTTGAGCCCCAGTATTGGGATAGTAACGGCACATGCTGGTCTCAAACTGATGTCAGCACCACATCCATGCAGAGTCGCTGCAGACTGATGACTAACAGCTGAGACAACAATCACTGCTTCATACTGAAGTCAAAGAGAAAGCAAAGCAATCACCTGAAGTTTTCTCCGTGTTTTCTGAAGAATGACTCATCTTTTTCAACTCTTACAGTAATCATCTTAGTGTAATCCAGGAACGTCTGTGTTGATGCATCGATGTATCAGTGAACTGCACGCAGAGTCAGTGAGACTGACTCACTCACACACTTATGCCTCAAGCCCTGACATGACATGCTGCACATACACAGGTACAAAAATCAAGAGCTGCACAACAGCTCAGAAAAAAATATGCCGCAGGTGATATCATGACGCAGCTTCAAGGATTCAGACAGATTTTACTTAAAAACAAAAACCATCCCTTTGATTACACATATTTATCAAATGCATTACAATGTACCCACCACTTACTGTCAATAACATTAATTTAGGCAATACAATCCTCCGCCTGCACGGTGCAAAGGGGCAAGGTGTGGATCTGTTTTGCTGAGGGTTTTCTGACAGACAGTTACGGACAGTAAAATTCCTTGCATGCAATACACAAAATAAACAAATATTTACTTTAAAGTAAGACTTCTGAATGCAATCAGGAGGAAATTATCACTAAAAAACAACATGAGCTTTGTTTTTGTTTTATTTTGTTTGTTTTTGTAATTCAGTCCCCAAAAACCTGAAAGTGACGAATGTCATTGGTCACAAGAGTGTAATCTCCACACAGCAGAGGTGCACGGGTGCAGTGCTGGTGCCAGCCGTGCCTGTGACATGTTGAGATGAAGAAGAAACAGCAGGAAATTGAAGCTGCCAACAAATATGAAGACACAACAGTGTGATGGGCACATCTGCTGAGAACCAAGCTAATGTCATACATACCAAAGAACAGCAGGAGCAACTGGACGACAGAGGAGCAGGGCCTCCTCCTGCTCACTGTGCAGAGGTTGGATGACAACAGCGAATTTAGAAACAGGCTGTCACAATGACAAGCACTTCATGCACGCTTCTAAATAAAACACCCTGGTAGCTAAGTGTCTTTGTGATTAAAACTTAACATGCTCTACAAGCCTGGATGCTGCTATGCATTAACATTAGTGGAGTCCACCAGGCAATGTTATTAGCAGAGGCAGAGGAGCCGAAACTATCAGACACTGTGCAGCATATGAAAAGTCACGTTTTCTCTGGCACATGTAAATGCTTGTCTGTGAAAATGCTTATATAGTTCTATATTGTGTATTTTGTTGTACAGTTATTTTATTTTCAACTTTAATTTATATATTTATCTTTATCTTATTCTTCCCAGTTAAATTTACCCTTCATTCTAATTTGTGTTGTACAGTTATTTCATTTTTAACCTTAATTTATATTTTATTCCTTCCTAGTTAAATTTACCCTTTTTAATTTTTCATATTTATTTCCTATCTTATTCATAGCCTTTTCCTTTTTTGTTCTCTTTAGGTCACGAGCAGTTGTCCAAGCATTTCACTACATATCGTACTGTGTATGACTGTGTACGTGACAAATAAAATTTGAATTTGAATTTGAAATTTGAATTTGAATTTGAATTTGAATTTGAATTTGAATTTAAATTGCACAGAAAGTTGGCTTTAACAGCCGATGCCACTGAGGCAACGGCCACTGCCTCAGGTATCCTTTAATCCACACGGGGGCGATCGTGGCTCAAGAGTTGGGAGTTCGCCTTGTAATCGGAAGGTTGCCGGTTCGAGCCCCGGCTTGGACAGTCTCGGTCGTTGTGTCCTTGGGCAAAGACACTTCACCCGTTGCCTACTGGTGGTGGTCAGAGGGCCCGGTGGCGCCAGTGTCCGGTAGCCTCGCCTCTGTCAGTGCGCCCCAGGGTGGCTGTGGCTACAATGTAGCTGCCATCACCAGTGTGTGAATGTGTGTGTGGATGGGTGGATGACAGGTTGTGTAAAGCGCTTTGGGGTCCTTAGGGACTAGAAAAGCGCTATATAAATACAGGCCATTTACAGGCCACACCTGACTAGCTGTGGTCAGTTAGCAACAGCTGAACACACTGAAAAGAGGAGTGCAAAGGAACATGGATCATGTGCAGTTACACAATACATTTGGTCATATTTACTGTATTCATACATTATCATGGTTCATTGTAATTGTTTTAATTGAGTTGCATGTCTGTAGCAGCCGAGCCATCATCACATTACAACACTTAATATGAGCTTAACCTCAGTCAGTGGACGTGCAGCAGTGCTGGATAATATTAAACTGTTGTAGTGAACCTTTCAAATAAGTCTAGATAAATTATGACTTCTAAGAAAATCTTGTCATGTATCTAATTTATTAGTTTTTGGTTGAACCCTTTTTGTTTTCATCCATAAAATTAGTTTGTGTTTCTACAGAGAAATAAAATATTAAACCTTTGTAAAGAAAGAAAAAAAGCTTAATGCAGTTTTATTCTCAGACATTCAGCTGATACACATCCACTAACGACTGCCGACTGAATCGCTCACTGTTGTATGTGAACGAGCTTAATCATGATTCGGGGCCCTCTCAGCGATATGCTGGCCAGCGTTAGGTTGACTTTCTGTTTTGGAACATAGCAAAGCATGTGCCGATGGCACAGTGGAAATTTGTGTTTTTATGTTTTATCAATCTGTGTGTTGGTACATAGTGTTGATTTTATTTGCATGATTTTATTGTGATATTTGTATTGCATGTTTGTTTATTGATATTTATATTGCATGGTTTTATCCTCATATTTATATTATGTATTTTAGTGTTGTTGCACAATATTCTTCTAATCCACTGTGGACTAAGCAGACAATTGTACGCACCCGTGAGGTGGGGCGTTCCCCGAGGCGGCCGATCAGAGACGAGAGAGCGACGCACGAAAGGTGAGCACAGAAAAAAAAGAAACACGTGTAAGCCCACACACGTGTTGGAGGACCTGCTGCCTTAGTCCCAACGGCAGGAACAGCAACAGTGGGTGGCGATGGCCGCAATCCACAGCAGGGCAGGGGTGCCCCTCTGCCTGCATCTGGCGGTGTTAGCTGGGCAGGCACTGTGCGATTTTTTCAGTCGTTCAGCTCCTGCTCAAACTGCACGATTGACTCGCAGGGGTTAGAAGTTCATAGGTCACGACGCAGGTCTCACACTATACGGCCCGATGCTCTGATGCGACCTGAGTGCTCACACTGTGCGTCCATAACATGAAGGTTATAACAAAATCTGTCGCTCGCTCTCCCTCTGTCTTTCACTCACGCACACACACACACCACCACCAACTTTGCTAAATTGCTAATGAAAAACATGATCAGCTGTGACTGAGCAGCATGTAGATCCAACTCTTTTCATGGTTGTTGTGGTCGTGATGATTTTGTGAGGCCACATTGAAAAGGCTCGGGTGAGCCATAGTTCTACAAGTTGTGCCTCCGTCGCTTGTGTCCAGATCACACGCTGCACTGCCGTCTTTTTCGCTGACATTTGTGTTTGCGCATGCGCAGTGTGAGAAGCTGCGGTGACACCCTCACGACGGTCGCGACCATCATCACCAAGCGATTGATGATCGGGAGCTGGTCGTGAGGTGTTAATCGATTCTCGTTACCTCACGTATACTACACGATGCACGACGCACGATGAAGGCCGATCGCCAAAACGGTCGCACAACTCAAAATTCGGCCCGTTTCTGGCCTTCATCGTGCGTTGTGCATCCTGTAGTATATGTGGGGTAACGAGAATCGATTAACACCTCACGACCAGCTTCCGATCATCAATCGACGGTCGCCAGGATTGCAAACAGGTTTGAAGTCCTGGCGACCGTCGTGAGGGTGTCATCGCAGCTTCTCACACTGCGCTCGCGCAAACACAAATGTCAGCGAAAAAGACGGCGCAGCAGTGCCGCGTGTGCTTCAGCACCCCCAAAGAATTTTTACTTTTTTTGACAATATTTGCTGTTTGTGAGACACACTACTGAAAATATAAAAAGCATACAGTACTTAATTGAGATGGAACATTTTAACAACAAAATATAGATACCCCTTGTTAGGTATTTTAGTACCATGGTAGCATTTACTGGATATTGTTTTATAGTGACATTATGCAGGAAAACTCTGTCATTCAATAAGGCCCCTTTGTTTTAGTTATTTTTCTCTTTGACCCAAGAATTGATGTGTGAGAATCACAGGCTGGTACAAGGTTGAAATACCACAGAGATCACTCCCTCAGCTACATTAGTTTCTTAATCTTTTAGACGCCTGTTGAAGGCCAAATGGTTTGTTTCAGATTTCACTAATGAAAGAACTCTTTGTTTTGTGCCTTGAAAATATGTCGCTGAGATAATCACAATTGTAGCTGAACTAATAAACTACACAAAGGATGCTTCTTCACCCAAGGGCAGGAAGACGCTGCCTTATCTTGGTCTGTACTGGTTTAAACTGATAATCTGCTGTCTCATGAATTTGTCCCTCTATATAAACTGTTGTACTTGTGAATAAAGTTGAGTCAATTTGGGAAGACAACCTGAAGCAGTCTCTGTTTTCTTGTTCTCCCAAGCTGCTCCCGAGCTCGTACTAACACGCTGAATGGCATGCTTGAATATTGCTTGAGAATATATTTGACTGTGTTACAGACTAAGGGACATTCTCTGCTGATAGGTGAAGGTACATTCTCTGCTGATAGACGTCCACGCCTCGAAGGAAGTCGATCCACGGATTAGGCCTTGGAAACCGTTTCCTTCACCCCTCCCCTCCCGAAATGGTTTGTTCCGGCTCTCCCCTGCTCTGGCTCTAGCACCGTTGCTGCCAGAGCGATGGTGGCTGAGACGCAGCAGAGGGAGGTGTGGGTGCCTGGCTTAAAACAGGACACATTAGCTGCATTTAACCTTCAGTTACTCTTTATATAGTTGGTAGGAGTCAGACCATGTTTCCTTTTAGCTGAAAAACATTACACCAGGTAACCTGCAGTGCTGAAAACCTGTTTCCCGACGATGTTTGCTGTCCTACAATCCGTCCTGCTCTGCAGTAAAATCAGAGATATTCGACCGTCCTGTTGCTCCCATTGAAATTTATACAGCCTATTTAAAATCTAAAACAACATTGTCTGTAGCCTGCTGCTGTTACCACTGTCCTGTTTGAAATCTAATGAGAGAAACTGGTTATTATTACACAGAGAGACAGCCAGGTTCATAATGGTTACATATGTGCATGTGCCCATATTGAACCCAAGGTACTAACTAGCTAACTGACTGGATGCCCATTAACCTTATAACTCCTGTTGTGTGTGTGTGTGTGTGTGTGTGTGTGTGTGTGTGTGTGTGTGTGTGTGTGTGTGTGTGTGTGTGTGTGTGTGTACAGAGACAGTCAGGTTCATAATGGATATGAGGAGGTTTTTTCAAAAAAAGGAGCCACATTCAGTTAAAAGATCAAATGATCCGTCAATAAAGGATAATGTTGGATCAGTGTTTCAATATTTATATCTTTTATTAGATGTACATGTGGTTTTGGTTGAAAGTACACTGAGAGGACTTTTTTATTAGTGATCTTAATAGAATTGAATCCAATCTATTTGTGTATGATTGTCAGTCCAAAGAGGGAGAGAGGAAAGAGGGAACGTGAGGAGAAAATACAAGGTCAGGAAGAACCAGGTAAGAAAACAGGCAGGAAATACTAACAGGCAAAACAGAAACTGTTAAACTGGCAAAGAAAAAAACACAACTAATTTTACTCACAATCTGGAAGTTGTGTCCTCCCTATATTAAAGCTGCTGTACAGAATCTGCTAAACAAACTGGGTTGTCAGCCCTGGCACTGCATCACCATACTGAGCTTCAGTCAGAGGAAGTCATGGTTGCCAAAAACTTTTTGAAGCTCGAGAGTGAGGCTGGTGCCATTCCAGATATGTTAACATTGTACAATCTTCTGGATAATCAGATCTTCCCCACACTGAAAACTGTTATTCAGGTTGCCCTAACAAACCCAGTTAGCAGCTGTAGCTGTGAGAGGTCTTTTAGTGTCGAGTCAGCTCCATACCTGGCTGAGAAGGACCATGGGTCAAAGCAGACTCCAGCACCTGGCTGTGATGTCAGTTGAGAAAGAGATGCTTGAGAGACTTGACCACCAAAATGTGATAGACAGATTTACCAACCTCAAGCTGAGGCGACATAGGATAAAAGAAAAGATCTGCAAGGCCATGTTAGTATCTGCAGTAAAGATCTTTTCATACATTGTACCAGAGGCCAAGGTGTCTCAGTTTTCTACATTTTTAATAATATTTCGTACATTTCAAGGACTCTTCTGTTTTTGGAGTGTATTTTTATATATTTTTATTATATTATACACACACTTTAAAAGTGAATCTCTGTCCAGAAAATGCACTCAGTTTACTTCTTACTCACTGTGAGCATCATTCATTATTCTCCTGCAGTAATTAAGGTTAGGATATGTATTTTTTTATTCCAATCCATTCTTCTTTTGCAGCATTTAAATAATCTTTATCAGATTTGATGGTTTTGTTACAGACTTTAAAAAAGTGTTTTGCTTTTCTTTCACAAATGTGGGATTAAATTGTGTTAAAATGTACAAAACAGTGATGTCATGTTTTGTGAGTCGGACCCAGGCACAGAGAGACTTGATTATCACTTAAACCCCCACGGACTGCCATTTGGCTTTTCTACCTTTAAAACCCGGAGAGCAGCCAAATGGCTTTTAGCTAAGCTTTAGCTTCAGCCAAGTGGAAGCTAAATTGGCTAGTCATTCATATGTATATTAGGTTGTTAGCTGGGAATTCTGGAGGGAGGGGAGTGGGGGTGTGTGGATGAGGGGGTGGGGGAGCTGCTAAAAGCTGTGAACTTCCTTTTGTGTTTCATCTTGATGCATTCTCAATCATCCAGGGAAACAAATCTCCAAAAGTCACCAACTTGGAGTGTTTCAGTTTGCCGTCTTAGGGAGAAATCAACACACATGGGTGTATGTCCTTTGTTGCTGAGATTTATTGATAAAAACAGTACAAAAAACCAACCATTTGTACACATATTTACAAATAATAATAAAAAGTGAGTGAGTACATTTCAACATTTTCAGCAATCACTCACAATCCTGGCACTGCCATGGTATCTGTAGTCTGCATTTACCACATGTGTATCTGTAGCAGTGAACACATCGCACAGTGGCATGATTGTTCTTGCATCTGTGTTTGACCTGACACGTGGCTCTTTTTCCAGGGCTATGTGTGGAGGGTTGTGTCCGAAGCAACTGTTCTTTTCTTGCCTTCTTCGCAGCTACATGAGAGTGAGCCAACTCTGTTGCAAGCGCCACCAGGAAGTCCACCCGTCTTTCCTTCGTCCCGGTGCATGCTTGATACAGCACATGTGCATTCAGTGCTGCCATGTCAATCATGTTATAAAACACGGCAACTGGCCGTGGAGTGCCACAAATAACACTGTGACGGTCACACCCCACGGGGTGTGACCGTCACAGTGTTATTTGTTATTTGTGGCACCAATCAGAGGCACCAATCAGAGCACTGGTACTATTGTACCAAGGGTATATATATGATACAATCTCACTGCACTTAGCCTAATCCTTCATTGCCCTGAAGAATTCTGTGGTGTACGGACCTCCTCTCCAAGGAAAGAAAATGCAGAGAAGACTCACCACTCAGCAGGCCTTGGAAATGATCCTGACGGAAGTCGACCCTTGTGACTCGGATGGAGAAGACCTAGAAGTTCAGCCGGATTCGGACTCAGAGCTGTCTGATCAGTCTTCCGGTTAGTTTCATTTCATGTTATTTCCTTTTTCATTTCAAACAAGTAAGTGGATGTAGTTAGTAAGTAAGATATTTCAGACATTATTCTGATACAGAGGAGGAGATACTGGAATTATAATTAGTATCTATGCATGCATTTGTGATTTTGTTTGACCTTCCCATTTTGCTCACAATTTGAATTTGTTCACACTGCAGATGAGGAGACTGCTTCTCCACCGAAAAAGAGAGCTTGTTTGGGGACTGAGACAGCGAAAGATGGCACAGTGTGGCGTGAAGAACAGGTGGGGACCTGTCTCCCTTTCACCCCAATAGAAGCGTACGCTGCAGATGGAGAGCCAACGGCTAAGGCCAGGAGAAGTATCTCGAGTCGCCTTCAGAGCTTCCTGTGTTTCATCACTCTTGACATGCTTCGTAGCATTCAAGAATGGACTATTCAACATGCACAGCAAACGGAGCATGTTCATTGGTTCATGGACCTCCCTGAACTAATGGCATTTATTGCAATTGTGATCTTGCGGGGGGTTTACAGGGTTCCATCTCTAAATGACTGCTGGTCAGCAAACCTGGGAAACCCACAGATAATTGGAACTATGGCACGAAACCGCTTCCAAGACATCATGCAACACCTACGCTTTGATGACAAGTCCACCCGCTGTGATCGAGCAAAGACTGACAAGTTCGCTGCAATTTCCAGTGTGTGGGGATCATTTGTCACCAACTGCATCACGTGCTACAACCCTGGTCTACATATCACCGTTGATGAACAGCTTTTCCCATCAAAGACTCGGTGCTGTTTCCTGCAGTATATAAGTTTGGGATCAAGTTTTGGGTGGCTTGCGACCTAAAATCCAAGTACATTTGCAATGTCTTCCCATATCTTGGCAAGGACCCCAATCGTCCCACTGGGGAGAGACTTTCTGAAAATGTAGTAATGAGGCTGATGGAACCATTCCTAGACAAGGGCAGAAATGTTACCACGGACAATTTTTTCACATCGCTTTCACTCGCGCAAAAACTTCTTAGACGGAAAACCACCATCCTCGGCACAGTCAACAAGATTCGCAGGGAAATTCCTCAATCCACTAGACAGACAGATCGCAATGAATTCACCACTCAGGTATGTTGCAGGTCTTTTGTGGTTCTATGTTTATGTGTTTCATTGTGTGTAAAAGGGCTATGGAAATAACAATTTATCTTATTTCTTAGGTGTTTTCAACCTCTGCTGCCACGCTGACGGCGTATGCGGCCAAACGGAAGAAGACAGTCTATATTCTTAGCAGCATGCACAGCGTGGTTCAGACTGATAACACTACCAAAAGGAAGCCAAACACTGTCACCCTTTACAACAAAACAAAGTGTGGCGTGGATGTGATGGACCAGATGGTGCGGGAGTACACTGTCCGCAAAGGAACACGGCGCTGGCCAGTCGCCGTGTTTTATAACATGATTGACATGGCAGCACTGAATGCACATGTGCTGTATCAAGCATGCACCGGGACGAAGGAAAGACGGGTGGACTTCCTGGTGGCGCTTGCAACAGAGTTGGCTCACTCTCATGTAGCTGGGAAGAAGGCAAGAAAAGAACAGTTGCTTCGGACACAACCCTCCACACATAGCCCTGGAAAAAGAGCCACGTGTCAGGTCAAACACAAATGCAAGAACAATCATGCCACTGTGCGATGTGTTCACTGCTACAGATACACATGTGGTAAATGCAGACTACAGATACCATGGCAGTGCCAGGATTGTGAGTGATTGCTGAAAATGTTGAAATGTACTCACTCACTTTTTATTATTATTTGTAAATATGTGTACAAATGGTTGGTTTTTTGTACTGTTTTTATCAATAAATCTCAGCAACAAAGGACATACAAAGGACATGTGTTGATTTCTCCCTAAGATGGCAAACTGAAACACTCCAAGTTGGTGACTTTTGGAGATTTGTTTCCCTGGATGATTGAGAATGCATCAAGATGAAAAACAAAAGGAAGTTCACAGCTTTTAGCAGCTCCCCCACCCCCTCATCCACACACCCCCACTCCCCTCCCTCCAGAATTCCCAGGTAACAACCTAATTTACATATGAATGACTAGCCAATTTAGCTTCCACTTGGCTGAAGCTAAAGCTTAGCTAAAAGCCTACCAGCCATTTGGCTGCTCTCCGGGTTTTATAGGTAGAAAGGTAGAAGCCTGGGGATGCTATTATATAAATAAATCATAAGATTTAAGAATCTTATGATTTAATAAAGAAATTTGCAGACTTGCACAGAGATGGTAAAATTATGATGACTGATAATGGAGACGAAGACAACAGATGACGAGGACAGGGAGGAACACGGGTTTAAATGCACCAAGGAGACAGTCAGAGGGAACTCAGGACAACTGGAGACATTTAAGGATGCAGGGACTGACAGAGACTCGTGTCTCATCGTGACGAGTCAAATTTAACTTGCCTGGATGGGCAGCTCTCTGGGTGCTCAGCACCCCCAAAGCTCTGATCCTAGAATCGCCCCTGGTGGTGCGGCTGCCCCTCTGTTGGTCTTCCTTGTTGTCTTGTGTTCTGGGGGCCTCTGGATGTCTGGAGTCTTGATCTCCTCCATACCTGCTTCATGCCCTGGAGGACGGGGCTGTGGCCCCCCCACACCCTCTAGCAGATCATTACATGAAGGAACCTTTTAAAAAAACAAAAAACAAGCGCGTCCATGCTCACAGGTGTACACACGGGTGATCACACCCACAAACTACACCCTTTTTGGCTCCTACCTCAAAGCACACTGTGTTCTGTTGATCTTATGTGCTGCACAATAATGTTTAACATTTAGTATTTACTGTCATATTCCCATATATCATTGTGATGTTGTTTATTCTATTACTCTTGTTCTCTTCTGCTTGTTTTCTTTTTTCTTTCTCAGCAGGTGATCCAGGTGATTGATAGATGCATTTTTTTGTCTGCTTATTTAGTTGTTTGTTTGTTTTTTGCCCTTTACCCCCGTCCCTCTTCCCCGCTGTTTTTCCCCCTCTTCTTTTCTCCCTTTTCTTTTCCTCATTCAAGTCTGTCCCGTATCTAGCAAGTTAAAATAAAAAATAAATAAAATAAACAATAAAAGGTGAATCAAATGGACCATTACGGCAAGGCTGGGATGGTCAGTTTGGTAAAGTAAATCCGTTGGGCATCTTTCTTTGCCTTTAGACAACAATTCTGATGCAAAAGAGCCAAACGGGACAGGCAAAAAAAAAAAGAAAATAGTTGGATGGACTTCGCTGCTCAGTCACAGCTGATCATGTTTTTCATTAGCAATTCAGCAAAGTTGATGGTGGTGTGTGTCTGTGTGAGTGAAAGACAGAGAGGGAGAGCGAGCGACAGATTTTCTGTTATAACCTTCATGTTATGGACGCACAGTGTGAGCACTCAGGTTGCATCAGAGCATCAGGTCGTATAGTGTGAGACCTGCATCGTGACCTATGAACTTCTAACCCCTGCGAGTCAATCGTGCAGTTTGAGCAGGAGCTGAATGGCGCGACTGAAAAAATCGCACAGTGTCTGCCCAGCATTGCGAGGGAGGCCGTGTTCAGGTGTGGAGTGGGGCGGGACTGTGCGGTGGCGCTGTCAGGAGGAGACAGGTCTGCGACAGGAGCCCCCTTCTTTGTTCTTCTGGCCAGCGAGATTTCCATCCCGGAAGAGAAATTCCTCTCCTGTCCCTTTCAGATAAGGAACATTTTCCCGAGTGTGGCTGGACTGTGGGATTGTTGGACTGTGTGGGAGGGGAATTTTAGCATATGGGAGACATTTGTTTAACTTTGTTTTAATAGTGTATAGTTATTTCTGCCGGCTGGGTTTTTAGCGTATTGAGAACACTCTTTTTATTGTTTAGGGGGATTTTAAACTGTATTTATAATTCTGGCTGTTTGTTACCCTGCAAATAAATGGTGTGTGTAAAGCCAACTTAGTCTCTGTGCCACTGACCAGTGTTGGGTAAGTTACTTTAAATTAGTAACTTAGTTACATTACTAGTTACTTCCATCAAAAGTAACTCAGTTACTTGAAGTTACTCGTTACTTTCAAAGTAACTAGTTACTAGGGAAAGTAACTTTGGTTTTACTCAGACTTCTGATGCAATTCCAGCAGATGGCCCCGCCCCTCCCTGAGCCTGGTTCAGCTGGAGGTTTCTTCCTGTTAAAAGGGAGTTTTTCCTTCCCACTGTCGCCAAAGTGCTGCTCATAGGGGGTCATATGATTGTTGGGTTTTTCTCTGTATCTATGAAGCGCCTTGAGGCGACTTTTGTTGTGATTTGGCGCTATATAAATAAAATTGAATTGAATTGAACTTCTCTTGTTAATGTGTTGCTTCCATAACTTTGCAGTCTTCTAGCTTGCTTACTTGCCACAGTGCACTGTGTCACCTACCAATAGAAAGGAAAAGATAATGTGCATATTTCCACGAGAGAAATCCCACGCCTGGACCGTCATTGACTGCTGCCATGATTCTAGCCTACGTCACAGTGTCATGTGCGCTTTTTACATCCAACACAAAAACTGCAGTCGTGGTGCTTTGATTGTACTCAGAACTCAGAAATTCTGCCTTCTGAATAGGAAGATGTAGGTAACACCAGACTGCAGATGAGCTGCATACAGGGCTGGACTGGGACAAAAATCAGCTCCGGCATTTTGACTAGAAACTGGCCCACCATTATAGGAAAAATCATAAAGCCTTTGAATGAAAACAAACGCTGTTGTGACAGTGATGTACACTGTTCTGATGGTATATATGCATCAATCTATCAATCGTTTGTTGTAAGACTCAGATAATTATTTTTTTAAAAGTGAGACATTTTAAATGAGAATAAGAAAGTATTTCTTTGTGCCCCCCTTTCCCTGTTAATGCCCTACCTGCCCCCCTGGCAACACTTTGCTAGACCCGCCCCTGCACAGTTACCAGCTGTCAGCTACCTAAAAAAGGATCCTGGTGTTATTTGTCTCTCAGAAACAGTTCATAACTTCAACTCATCCATGTCACCTAAAAGGTAAACCTGTTTCTCCATCACCTGTTCAGCTCTGATGATTCAGTAAGGACATCTCCTGGTTTCATCCTCATGTTTCCCTCTCACCACATATCCAAACCATATCATGACCAGCAGCTTTACAGCTGTGGCTCCAGCAAACATCAGCTGATACTAGAAATTAATATGAAATAAATTCTAACAACAGCTGATCAAGCTTAAACGTGCTGCTGTTGTTTACCGCGACATCCGCTGGTTTCTTCTTTCGGCGCAAAGTGAGCGATAAACAAACAAGAGAGCCGATCAGCTGATCATTGATCAGTTTCATGATTGAATTAGAAACAGGAGAGGCAGGAGGAGAGAATGAGAGAAGAAGAGGCAGCTGTGCAGCAAAGACACAGAATAACTGCAGCTTTGTGTCTTTTCCATTGTAGCTGAATTACGGGACAAACTGTTCCTTTTCACCTCAATAAGAAACGCGTAATATTTTCTCTGAATACCAGACGGGACGGTTGGCAACTCTAATAACTTATGAACAAAATAAAGTTCAACATCATTAACATCATAGCACCACCCAGCTGTATAGAAACTCCGTCATGCTAGCTAGCACGCAGTACGGAAAAAGTCAGCATAACGAAAATAAACTTCACCTAAACTTGGTTCATATCTGACCCAGATAGACTGCAGGTCATAACTTCTTACCTGAAGTTCAGTTCACACTTGGACCGGCGGCCGCCTCGGGTCTCTCCTCTTGCCTCCCTTTTCCTTGCTGGCCTCCACCACTTGCTAATGTTACTGAATCTTTGGAAGCTCCACAATGCCACCGCACAAAGTAACGAGTAACGAGCCTATCTAAATCCCAGTAACGAGTAACGCGTTCCTGATTTTGGCATAACGAGTTACCGTGCTCGTTACCACAATAATAACGTAGTTACTATAACGCGGTACTTAATAACGCGTTAGTCCCAACACTGGCGCTGACCCGCTCACTCCCCTTCCTCTTGTATGTGAACGGACTTGGAGGTGAAGATTTAAGTCCACCAGTTTTAGCGGCTACACCAACATCTATCATACGTGCTAAGTGTACCTACTTGATGCTGCTGCAGAATCACTAATGAACGAGTCGAAGCTGACCGCACAACAATGCTGTCAGTGTCCCAGTCCCTCAGTGGTTCCCAGTCTCTCCTATGGTCTCCTCTCTTCTTCCTCCTGGTTTGGTGTGGCTGTGTGAGAGCACAGTGGCTCCTTCTCACCGTCTGTCTTCTATCCGGCTCCTGCTGCCTTCTGGCTGACACGCCTGCTCCCCTTTCACTTACCACACCCACTTATTGCCAGATTGAACAACTCCTTGAGTGATAGACAGTTTAGGCTACTTCAGCTTTTTAGTGTAAAATCTTTCTACTTTTACTTCTTCCAGTTCTCTCTGTGTCTCCTGAGCTCCGAGAGCCCATTTGGATTATCACTCGCCCTCTGGACAGATTCATCTCGCTTGGCTTCGCTCCACATGTGAAGAAAATCCCTCTCAGGCCAAACTCAGCTTTCCACTCATCTGGTACCTCCTCACCACCACCCTTCCTCCGCCCTTTACCAGAACTCATTCACTTACTACTTTAACATATAGACTCATTAAATGAATCTGTAAAAACTGCCCTTCAGTTTATCCGAGCACGTCAGTCATGTAACTACATCTTAAAGTAAACAGATGTGTGTGACATTATAGTCCAAAATAAGACAGTAGCATGAAAATCTGTTATTTAATTCAAAAAGCTCTTTCTGGAATGATCCTTTGCTATCACTTATTAAACAGTATTAGCACCAAATGCTACTGTGAAGTGTAATGCTTTGGCACGTACCGAAAAACAAGACATGTCAAGACATAAACATACATGATTTTAATTCCAGACTTGAGCGACGCACAGCAACTCTATTCCAACCCCAGATTTATGTCTCAGCATGACACTGCACATCCTTTAAACTCACACAAAACTGAACCAAGGACTACTTTTTTCAAATTAAGAGCATCCTTTTGTAGAGCAGGCTGGCCAGGTGTTTTGTCCTGTACCTCCCTGCTGCGATAGCATCCTTTGAGTCAACACAGCAGGTCAGTCACTTTTTTCGAGAGGGTTTCGTGTCCAGTGGCCTTGAAGTGAAGGTTGTCACCACGAGTGCAAGCTGCCCCGTCAGTCTTTTGCTGGCTGAAAAGTGAAAATGAAGAATCATAAGCTGTGGAGGTTTCAGCAGAATGTAATGAAACCAGCCTGAAAGAAAAAGACTGAAACGTCTTGGAACTGGGAGACGTTCATGACACATTTATTATTATTATTTTTATTATTTTTATGTTTTTGCATTTTTTGTGACAGCTTCTGTATTTTTCAGTTTCACAGAGGGAAGAATAAGCAGTCAGACAGTGCATGTGAGTTTGTCAGTGTGTGGCTATAAATAGAGATGACCCACTCTGATGAGTGATGACGATTGCATCACAACAAACTTCAGCTAATTTGCTGCTAACTGTTTTTAGTTTGTGAGCTGTCTGAATGTTTGCCTGGTGAGATCCGGTGAATCAGACTCGGAACAAAGCTCTTCCATTTAGCTTCTTTTCATTGACTATGCTATAAAACAAAATATAATTCTCCTTCATCCTTAATGACCGCGCTTCATCACACCTCAGCACTGTAGTATATCCTAGTACAGCACTTCACTTTCACAGTGCAGGGTTACGTGTGGGTCTTGGAGTTCAAAGCAGGCAGCTTCACTCTGTAACGGAGCTTTCTTCATATTTCTCATACCCAGTGTGACTAAAGGCTGCTCATGGGCAAATAGCATGGTTTTCCCTGCTACTGTGAGGTCCTGACCTTACAGTGTAAGACACCCTGACATGGAGTAAAAATTGAATTAAAACATAATGAAGCATGGACTGTATTTAAAATGCCGTCCCACACTGGCTTTTTAAAGCTGCAGCTTTAACATTTTCTAATACAATAACTAGAATTTTACTCCAAAACTGTGACACAGCTTTCTGGACAACCTTTATCACACACAGCAGACCCACTACTGACTCATTTCCAGTGTGAAATGTAAACTGTGCATTTCATGAACCTGTGAAAAACGACAGTTTTAAGAAGAATTTGCTCAGTTTGAATTTGATGGCATCAACATCTGTCAGATGTTTGGACAGGGGCAACAAAAGGCCGGCAAAGTAAGTGCTACTAAAAAGAAACAGTTGGAGGAACATTTTGCAACTAATTGGGCGAATCTGCAAAAGCTCAGCAGCATGAGTGGGTATAAAGAGAACATCTCAGAGAAGCAGAGTTTCTTAAAAGTACACGAGGGCAGAAGTTCACCAGTCTGCAAAAAAACAACCCAAAAACAGCATCTACAAACTGTGGAAGTGTTAAAGTGTCCCTTAACGTAAAGTTGCAAAGACTTTGAAAATTTCATCTACACTAAATAATATTAGCAAATCAGTAGATTCTGAAAATGTATGCCTATGGGACGAGGCCAAACATCAGTGCTGGATGTGTGTTTGGGTGTTCAGGCACCACAGAGCTACACACTGGAACGATTCTGTCATTGAAATAACTGCAGGGAATTTACATTCATGCAGATTCACAAACGCAGGTTAAAGCTCGATCTTGCAAAAACATTTTTAAAAGTATGAATCATAATACATGATGAATCATTGTTGGAAAACGTGGATGTTGCATCCTCCAAAGAGGAGAGGGTCACCCGCTGTTATCAGTGCATTAGAACCTGTGCTTGCACATCTGGACAGGCACCATCAGTGCTGACAGACATAAACATGTTTCAGAGCAACATTTTCTCGCATGCAGATGACGTCTTTTTCAGGGAAGGCCTTTCATATTTGCTAAACCGCACATTTTAAAACAGCTTTGCATCAGAAGAATGCAGATGGTGAACTGCTCCAAGTCTGCAGTCCAGAACCTTCACCAGCTGAAAACACCGGGCACATGATGAAACACAAAGAAACAGGTACATCACCCGCCTCACAGTTCAGAAACAGCAGTTAGCCTGACATGCATGTGTTTGCCTGCGAGAGGAAGCCCATGCAGGCACAGCAAGAAGATGCAAACTCTGCATCCCTGCTTTTCAGCTACTCCAGCTTCCTCCACATTGCAGAAACATGCTTTTTAGGTTAACTGGTGATTCTAAATTGTCCGCAGGTGTCAGTGTGAATGTGAATAGTTGTCCTTCTGTGAGTTAGCCCTGTGATGTACTGTACAAGATGCCTTTTGCTGGGATGGGCTTCAGCCCAAATAAGTGGGGAAGAAGATGGATGGATGAACACAGTAGTAGTGCAAACTAGCAGTGCGAGGCTAAGGCCACACTCATGAGTATGTTTGCTTTTCCCTGCATTGTGAATATTCAGCATGAGTAGGAAATGACACGTCTTTGACACTTGCTGCAGGGTTCAGCAATTTGCTACAACATCGTGTTGTTTATCCTGAAACTCAGTGTGCAAATATTGAACCTGACTCCTCAGGTCAGCTGTGTGGCTGACAGCTCTGTGCATGGTGCTGCATAGCTTGAATACACCTGCTGTACTTTTTTCTTCTGTTTAATGAAGTTAAATTAAAAATGAAAGATCAGGAAATCAGACTCGGACTCACAGCCATGTGATTTTAATCTCAGTGACACATTCTAATTAAATAAATGATAGAACATGTGATGAAATAAAGGTGTGTGTGTGTGCGTGTGTGTGTGTGTGTGTGTGTGTGTGTGTGTGCGTGTGTGTTACTGTGTGTGTTACTGTGTAAGTCATAATTGTCAGTGTTTAATGAAACTAAACAGGATGGCAGGCAGCTGCTGTCACTCTCAGTGGGCTACGTCTATAAAAACGTGACTTCACTGCAGTTCATGAAAGCAGGCTCGCTGAGGACGGAGGTCTTGAGGAGTTTAAAGGATTAAAGGAAGCTCAGAGTTGTTTTTTGATTAATAATGAATGATTCTTGAAAGAATTCCTCCACAGTCCATCAACAAATTAATTATTTTTTCACCCTGTTACAGTAAATGTTTGAAGGCTGTTTGATTATTTATTTATTTGTTTTATTAACCTTCAGTTCATCCAAAAACTGAGACTATTGAAATCTTAAAATTTTCAGTGCGTATTATTTTTCGACTCAGACACAGCAATGTATATAAAAACTATACTAAAATACAGAAAATACTGTTATAAAATAAATACAGACATAAAGAGAAATCAGAATTAAAAACCAAAGAAACTACAAAAATATAAAACATCAGGATATTTGGTTGCCAACAGTAACAGTGAGGCACAACCTGTGACTGTCATTTCAGATGATGCTGAGATTATTTAGCATGACCTCCTTCCTGTGCTCCATTACGGACAGTAATGCAGTAATGTAATTTCAGTTTAATTCATACAGCACCAGTTTACAACAACAGTAATCTCAAAAGGATTTATATTGTAAGGGAACCCTGGAAGAGCCCGAGGACTCTTTCTTTAAGAGTACGGAAGCTCAAACAGCATCAGGGGCAGGAAGTCGGGGCATTTCCAGAATTTTTAAAATGGTGTTAAACACCAAGAACCAGTCAGGGGAAGCCACGAGAAATCAGAAAATTCTAGATGAACTAAATACCAAACGAAGGCTTTCAAAACACTCAGGTTCAAAACTTCTGAAATGCTGCAAAAGTTGTTTTGTTGCAAAAACTAATTCACAGTAGAAAGCAAACATCACATTAAAAAGTTAGGTGTAGCTGTGATAGTGGCCCAGTCGTTATCAGATAAGTTAACAGATAAGTGGTAAAAGTAAACAAAAAGGATGTCTGACGCATTCCTTGAAGAACAAATGAGTAACAGTTTGTTTCTGGATGGCTTGTATTTCGAATTTTAGTTTTTTAGAGCAACAAGTCACCATAGCTAATGTTAGCATGTTTGATTACCAAACTACATCCATAAACTACAAACAGGTACACATTCCTGCTGATTGTTGCTAAGAGACTAAGAAAACAGACTGATGCTTAAACAACAAACTGTTTATCTGCTTGTTTCATTAAAAATGCTACAAAATGCAATAAGAGCAAAAACAATGTGGACAGATGTAATGTCTAGCAGCAAGAGTGCTGACAGGGACTAGAAAGAGAGAGCAGATTTCTCCTGTTTTGGCTTCCTGTTAAATCCAGAATTCAAAATCCTGCTCCTCACATACAAGGTCTTAAATAATCAGGCCCCATCTTATCTTAATGACCTTGTAGTACCATATCACCCTATTAGAGCGCTTCGCTCTCGCTCTGCAGGCCTACTTCATTTCATTTCATTTATTCATTGATAAAGCACATTTAATAACAACAGGGCGTTGACCAAAGTGCTGTACAACATAACAATTAAACAGTGGCATTAATAACAACAACAGATAAAAATTAAAAACAGATTAGGATAAAAGAATTGGTAACTCTCCTACAGTTTCGAAAGCCAGAGTAAAAAAATATGTTTTAAGATGCGATTTAAAAAGAGTAACAGTTGGGGCCTTTCTAATGTGGAGAGGTAGATCGTTCCACATTTTCGGTGCCACAACCGCAAATGCGCGATCTCCTCTATGAACCATCCTAGACTTATGTAAAGTAAGGAGTAGGTGATCGCTTGATCGAAGGGCTCTAGAGGGCGTATACAGCTGCACAAGGTCAGACAAATAGTCCGGCGCCTGGCCATTTAGCACTTTATAAGTTAAAAGTAAGATTTTGAATTTAATTCTAAAACGCACTGGAAGCCAATGAAGGGAAGCAAGCACCGGAGTAATATGTTGTTACTTGTTGTTCCTAGAGTATTTAAAAGTAGAATGGGAGGCAGAGCCTTCAGTTTTCAGGTCCCTCTTCTGTGGAACCAGCTTCCAGTTTGGATTCAGGAGACAGACACTATCTCTACTTTCAAGATTAGGCTTCAAACTTTCCTTTTTGCTAAAGCATATAGTTAGGGCTGGACCAGGTGACCCTGAATCCTCCCTTAGTTATGCTGCAATAGACGTAGGCTGCCGGGGGATTCCCATGATGCATTGAGTTTTTCCTTTCCAGTCACCTTTCTCACTCACTATGTATTAACAGACCTCTCTGCACTGAATCATATCTGTTATTAACCTCTGTCTCTCTTCCACAGCATGTCTTTATCCTGTCTTCCTTCTCTCACCCCAACCAATCACAGCAGATGCCCCCCCCCCCCCCCCCCCCCCCCGAGCCTGGTTCTGCTGGAGGTTTCTTCCTGTTAAAAGGATGTTTTTCCTTCCCACTGTCGCCAAAGTGCTTGCTCATAGGGGGTCATATGACTGTTGGGTTCTTTCTGTATCTACTGTACAATATTAAGCGCCTTGAGGCGACTTTTGTTGTGATTTGGCGCTATATAAATGAAATTGAATTGAATTGAATTAACAGGCCTGCCTGGCTGCACCTTCGCACAGACAGAGTTCCTGTAAAAGAGGAAACTTTCATTAAAAGCTGTGAAGCTGTGGCCACGAGAGGAACTGCAGTTACTGGCCTTTCATTATCTTCATTTTTCAGTCCTGGAAGTTTAAACGAAGAACCGATAGCAAAGGCTATTGTGGCCGAGTGGTAAATTAATAATAATATTTTCCATTTCAGTTAACCAAATATCCATTTAAGGTTCAAAAAGGGGTCTTAAAATGTTGTTTCTTTGTTTCCATGTAAGGTAAGACAAGAATGATATTGGATAATTGGATAATTTAATGTTATTGCTTGTGCTATTTCTTTGGTTATCTGCTTGTTGTGTGCACTTGAAGCTGTTAATTATATAAGCATATTGTGGTCGGGGGGGGGTGGCCAGTGCTTAAGGGTTAACTGCAGTTTTCCAAAAAAAACTTAACAAGAACTGCATCTTGGGACTTCCTGTTTACTTTTCTTTTTGTTGTGGATGTGGAACGGGAATGGTGTGAAGGAGTTAAATTGATGGTGTGGAGGTATGTAATAACGACAGGAGAGGTCTCAGTGTCTCACTCCAACTTTATTAACTGACTCTCAGAACTTCACATATAGTAAGCGCCAAAATCTCCACCCCAACACTTCCCTTCAACTTGGGTGTGAGTGGAGCCACCTGGTGGTCCGCCACAATGGTAAGGAATTGTTAAATACGCACATAACTCATTGAAACATATTGGTATAATTGTAGTGCAGTGGCAAAACGTCAGTATTTTAACACGATGATGTATTTCTGTATGATGCAAAGGACCTGTATGTGCAGCGTGGAGCGGCCATTTCTCCATGCAAAGATGGTCTGTGGGCTCCAGTATTCCGATTTCTGTGGAATGTGTTTATAAAAATGTAACACTTCCACAGTTTTAAAGGAGCCTTGTGTGATTTAGCTCTTTGTATTTTGTTCTGCACAGACAGAGGCCACTGCTGTATTTTTGTGTTTCATTTCATTTCCTTTATTCCTCGTATTGTATTGGCGCATCTTTGTTTCTGTTACTTCGCCACGTTACCTCTCGTGCTGTCGATGTTCAGTACGAGTCCATATGGCCGCTGTTTGACAAAAGTAAAGGTCAAAGGACATTTTTTTGTTTATTCAGTCGTCATTGACAATAAAACTGCACATTAAGAACCCCAGTACTTGTGTCCTGTGTGGCTAACCATTTCCCAGGCAACAGTATAAAAGGTTTCTAATGACACAAGTACTACAAATAGTTAAAAACAGGATGGCTCACCTTTACAGACCATCAAAGCTGTGCTCTTCTAGTGTAGCACAAACTATCAGCGAGCGGTGCCTTTGCTTTTAGATTCTGTTCTCCAAGTTATGAGTTACAAAGAAACGGAATTGTTCCTCTGGCTGCATATTTGTTCTGACACCAGCCGCTGAACATCCTTAACCCGAGTGCACCTTGTGTCCGTTAGAGGGCGACACCGAGGCGCAGAGGGGCCGGCCCAGAGCCAGTCCCAGGCAGGCTGTAGTGCCACTGAGCCGGGTACAGCAGACAGACACAGAGAAGGGCTGGTGCAAGGAGGAAGGCTCCTCATGACGCCGGGTTTTACCGGGAACTGAAAAAAACATCTACCTGTTTTGGAAGGAGGAAATTTACGAGAACAGAATGCTTCGTGTTTGGATGCTGATGGCGGCCGTGCAGGTAAATATCTCTGTTTTTAACCGCGGAGAGCTGCGGTGGGATTTTCGCCGCAGCAGAGCAGAGTGATGCTGGTTAGAGGAGACAGAGAGGAGCGCTCTGCGCAGATGGGAGGACAATACAGTTGGACTAGAAAACACTTCCCATCCGCGTCATTTGTACTGGTGTGATCGGTGCTATTCTCACCAAAGAGCCGCTTAGATTCACCCAGCCTGCTGGGAGGAAAACGCTGCTGGTCCCGGGAAGGAGCGACGCAGTCGCTGCGTAACGGTCCGTGTGTCGGTGAAAGCTGCGGGTTTCAGCTCGGATGCTGCTGGTGTGAAGACTCCCGAGTCAGGAGCCTCTTTATCATCCGTCCCTGCATCCTCGGTGACAGGCGGCTGTCCGTCGCCCTGTTCCGGCTGCTCATTGTGACACCCGCGTTTGCCTTCTGCCCGAATACCACGCGTTACTTTTAGCTGTAATCCAGTTTAGTCTGACCGGATCTGTGTCACATAGCGTCGATCTCCATTAAAAAAAAGATGGCAGTTTGATTTGTCCCCTCACGCCCAGACATAACGCTGGAGCCAGAGTCTGAGCCGCGGCTCGGGTCACGGTGCAGGCTGCATCCACGCCTGTGCTCTCGCCCTGTGCTGTGTTCCGCTCCCGAGGCGCAGTCATGCTAACCTTTAATGCTGTTTCTGTGCTGTCACTCGGCCTGTGGGAGCTGATGTGCGGTGTTACAGCAGGAGTCCGTGTAACATCCACAGTCCTGTGATTCAGCATCGAGCTTAACTTTTTAAAGCACCGCACCGGTGTTGTTTCACACGCTACAGTTTATACCGTGTTTTATTGCTGCTGACATTTTCCATCCATTTCAGCAGCAACACTGAAAATCTGTGGTTTTTATTTAATATACTCAGAAAAATAAAAGTATAAGCGTGGAAGATGTTTTTAACTGTGGCATGCTTTGAAGATGTTATGGATCATTTGTATTAAAGCAGCAAAGCTCTGCCACAGGCGAGGCTCCATGTGGGCTGAAAGAAGCACACAAATGCACCTTCAGCAAGATTTAATGAAGGCAAAGAAAAGACGAGGCGATCCTTTCTGTGTGGGAAAAAATCAATGAAGAAGACAGTGCTGTGCCAAAGGGTCAAAGGTTGGGTCCTAAAATAAGCCCATCACCAATGCCTCTCTCAAAAAAGCAAGGTCAGCACTCTCCAGGGCTTACCTCCAATCCTCTACAAGCCTTTGATTGGTCTGCCTTTGTTACCTAGTAGTACAATAAATTGTACCTACTAGCCTCGATCGTGGCTCAAGAGTTAGGAGTTCGCCTTGTAATCGGAAGGTTGCCGGCTCGAGCCCCAGCTTGGACAGTCTCGGTCGTTGTGTCCTTGGGCAAGACACTTCACCTGTTGCCTACTGGTGGTGGTCAGAGGGCCCGGTGGCGCCAGTGTCCGGCAGCCTCGCCTCTGTCAGTGCGCCCCAGGGTGGCTGTGGTTACAATGTAGCTGCCATCACCAGTGTGTGAATGTGTGTGTGAATGGGTGGATGACTGGATATGTAAAGCGCTTTGGGGTCCTTAGGGACTAGTAAAGCGCTATATAAATGCAGGCCATTTACAATTTGTCGCTGTTATCAAGGCTTTGATCATGTAGCTGAAGGTGCTGCTGCTGATAGGGTTAATGATTCAGTGATGTCACTGTAGAGGGTTAACGGGCTTGTAGATAATGCAGTTATTTGTAGATAAAACAGTTAACAGCATTAGGCAGAACATCATCTCAGTTTGTGGAGATAATGAGCCCCCTGTTCCCCGCAGCCTTTAGTTACACCAGGAGGAAGAAATGTTTGCGAGTTGATTAGGGTTTGATTTTATCTGTGGTGTCACAAATGCTGTCCATCCTTGTGACAATGCCCCTCTGTGTGCTGACCTTTCCTCCTGAGGGGGGCTCTGCTAAATTATTGTCATTTGCGAATCCTGTGCTTTGTGATTAAAATGACGCAGATTAATTTCGCTGCGGGCAAAGCTTTAAACGCTTGACTCACTGAGAACTTTGAAGTGATGGCGAGCTTCATATTGAAATATGTAAATAGGCTCATAATCAACAAACGAGGGGAAGGACCGGACGTGTTAGACTTTCTGCATTCATCGAGGATAACGATGCACCGCATCAACTCATCTTTAATCAGAGGTGTATCTTTTGCACCAGCTGTGTTTACATGAACGGGAAGCTGACTCACTGAGGCCGAGTGATGCCTTTGGGTGGAAAGTGCATCCCCACGTTAGGCTTAAAGATTTGTAGAGGAAAAAAGTCAAATATGCAGCATCTGTTTGTTGTATGGAAATGGCCTATAAAAGAGCTGCAATGGAGGCAGGCCTCCTCTTTACTGGGAAAACAAGATGCCCACAGAGGTAACCTGCAGAACACTTTGTTACATTACTGCTTCCCAACAGTTACCTTTGATATATTTTAGCTGCTGAAATAGTGAGTGAGTAATGTCAGGTGTTAAGAAGATGTGGCTTTTCAGCAGTGGATGATTAGTCCTCTTTCCCAGAAATCAGTGGGTGCAGCGTTTGGTTGGAGTAGCTGGGTTTCCACAGCACGCTGTTCAGTCAGTCAGCTGACAATAAATCGGAGCCTCTTATCAAAAACAAGAAGGCTGATAATAAACTCCAGCCACGAGCTGAACGGTTAATGAAGATAAGCCACGTCTGTTTTTTTATTTCACCTTTATTTACACAGTAAATCTCATTGAGACACCAGGTATCATTGTTTAAGAGCAACCTGCCGAGTGTGTGTGTGGGGGGCAAACAGACTATAAGGAATCAGAGGAGACCAACAGCAGATATGTGGAATATCCACAGCTTTACAGTTTTGATCACATGTATTTGTCAGATTTGAAGGTGCCAAGTCTGGAGTTCCTTAAGTGGCCACTTGGAGCAGGCTGCAGCGTGAGTCCCTGCAGTGTGAGTCCCTGCAGCGTGCGTCCCTGCAGCGTGAGTCCTTGCAGCGTGAGTCCCTGCAGCGTGCGTCCCTGCAGCGTGAGTCCCTGCAGCGTGAGTCCCTGCAGCTTGAGTCCCTGCAGCGTGCGTCCCTGCAGCGTGTGTCCCTGCAGCTTGAGTCCCTGCAGCGTGCGTCCCTGCAGCGTGCGTCCCTGCAGCTTGAGTCCCTGCAGCGTGCGTCCCTGCAGCGTGCGTCCCTGCAGCGTGCGTCCCTGCAGCGTGAGTCCCTGCAGCGTGAGTCCCTGCAGTGTGAGTCCCTGCAGCGTGAGTCCCTGCAGCGTGAGTCCTTGCAGCTTGAGTCCCTGCAGCGTGAGTCCCTGCAGCGTGAGTCCTTGCAGCGTGAGTCCCTGCAGTGTGAGTCCCTGCAGCGTGAGTCCCTGCAGCGTGCGTCCCTGCAGCGTGCGTCCCTGCAGCGTGCGTCCCTGCAGCGTGAGTCCCTGCAGCGTGAGTCCTTGCAGCTTGAGTCCCTGCAGCGTGAGTCCCTGCAGCGTGAGTCCTTGCAGCGTGAGTCCCTGCAGTGTGAGTCCCTGCAGCGTGAGTCCCTGCAGCGTGAGTCCTTGCAGCTTGAGTCCCTGCAGCGTGCGTCCCTGCAGCGTGCGTCCCTGCAGTGTGAGTCCCTGCAGCGTGAGTCCCTGCAGTGTGTGTCCCTGCAGCGTGTGTCCCTGCAGCGTGAGTCCCTGCAGCGTGAGTCCCTGCAGCGTGAGTCCCTGCAGACTCCCATGTTAAACAGTTTAACGCTGCTAAAATGATGCACAGCTGGCTCAAAAGAACTTTCGGTTTTAAAAATGAATTTTGTTTCGTATAATAAATATACAGTAGTTGGAATATTTCTCTTATACGTGGAAAGACTTAGAGTTGTGGGCGTGTCTTCTTTGACTGAACAGTGTGCTGGCATAAGGTTTCCTTCAGTCTGGTCGTCTCTGCTTTTGTGCTTTGTTAGCGCTCGCTGGCAGGTTTTAATGATTATTTGTAAAATAATGTTGCTCGCGTGTGGCACAGCCAGCCCAGAGGTTTGTGCTGCACTCTGATGATATTATTGTGTTAGCCTGTTGCTCGGCGCTGGTTAGCGGGCATCTGTGCCTGAACATTGGACCCGTGCAGTTTATGGTGCATGCAGCTCGCTAATGAAGCTAGCATAGCCCGATACATCAGCACTGCACCCGGTCAGCTAAACATGGTCACTGCTGGCGTCGAAAAACCAACATGGCAGCAGCCAAAACATTTAGGCTTCAACATGCAGAGTTGGGCTACGGCCGTCTGTTATATACAACCGATGGTCTCGTCTGAAAATATGTTTCTGTGGCACAAACAGCCTTCAGTGCAGATTAAACCAGAGACTGCAGAGTGGACTGTGGACAGACAAGTTTAGCAACAAAGCGAATGCAGATAACTGTGGAAAATGCTGAGTATCGGCCCAGATTATCAGTCAGGTTGTTAATTGCTTGAACAATCGTCTCATTGATGGACCGCTCTGTTCTTAAATGATCTTCAGTGTCAGCGCCAATTAGTAAAGACCGTTCAGCTCGACCTGATTCCTTTTCTCTCCTTTTGATCATAATATTCCTGTCAGTGATAATATAATCTGTACCAGGTGAGATTACCTGCCATCATCAGCAGAGGTGATGAGTTGCATTAAGTGATCGCATCCTTGACTCTGATAAAGAGGGCAGGAGGGTTTCAGAGGTTTACAGCGTGTCTGTTTGCTGAGCTGCTTCAGTTTTTCATCCCCTTGATGACTGTTCCCAGAATGACAGCATCATCCACCAGCATTAGAACATAAAGTCATTTCAGAAAGCTACCCTCTCCTCGTGCTGACTGTTCGTATGCCTTGTCACATACCTGCTGTGGCTGTAATTACTGCACGCTGCATCCCAAACAATGAGTTGTGACATGAAGGGCTTAATCAGTAAAGTCTGCGAAAGCAATGTGACACAACAGATCTGTCAGATGTTAAAGGAGGATTCTCACTGAGCGTGCATTCAAGAAAGAAGGACTCATCCAGGCTGGAGAAACTGATCAGGAGGGCTAGCTCTGTGGTCGGCATGAAGCTGGACACTCTGGTGACAGTGGCAGAGAAAAGGACATTAAAGAAACTGATGGACATTATGAACAATGCTGGGCATCCTCTGCACACGGCCATAAACAACCAGAAGAGTCTGTTCAGTGACAGGTTGCTTCTCCCCAAGACAAGAACTAACAGACTTAAAAACTCCTTTGTCCCACACGCCATCAGACTGTTTAACTCCTCTCTGGAGGGGAGAGGGAGGGGAAACAGGAGGACAAAGGAGGGGGGAACAACTAAGCTGTAGTGCCTCTTCACCTCACTGTACAATACCTTGTGCAATACTTTTGTAAATAGTCAACGGTGCAATAGACTCAATACTTGAAATGTGCAATTCACTTGTATTTTTATTTTTATTCCTATTTATTCTATTTATCCCCTTCGTATATTTTATTTATATTGTCTCTGTATTTATATATATGTGTGTGTGTATAACTCTGTAACTTCTGTCGGTGCTGTGCTTTTTTGGAAATCGAATTTCCCAGAGGAACCCACCCGAGGGATTAATAAAGTTCTATCTTATCTTATCTTATCTTCACCATTAATCTGAGTGCCTCCTCTGTGTACGCATTGATAGCTTTATGTATTTAATAGCTGTCAGTTTAAGATTCCAACAATGACACGAAGCTGTTTTCACAATGTTTCATTTAAAAATGAAAGAGGCAATTTTGTTGCACTGCAGGCAGTAAATAAAATAATCATCAACAATCGACACACTAAAAATATGGGATTACATCAGGTTTCTGAAAAGGCCAAAAGCAGGAGGGACAAATCAGGTCTTAAATCTGTTGGTCCTGCATCTTGGAGGATTACATCTGTGACCAGATGGATTCAGCAGACTGAAAGCGGACTGACCAGGATCAGCAGGGTCTGATTGGGCCTTCTTTGTGGCTTCAGTGCTGCTGCACATTCAACCAACTGCCTCTTTGAAGGGAAGCGAGTCAAGGCAAGAAAGAAATGAATGCTGGTCTTTGCATCAGAGTTTCTTTCTTACATTAACAGCAACATCAATTTAAAGTCATATTTTAGAACTAAAACTGTGCAGCTGTGGATCCAAATCACTCAGCAGCATACAGTATGTCACCCCCCCCCCCCCCCCTTCCTTCTGGTAATCCATTCAGAGCCAGGCAGAGGCTTCATCTCCTGCTATGTTTGGGCTCCTGCTTGTGTTTGGTTTATGACCAAAATAATCCCAAAAAGGGAAACGTAGTATTTTTGCATCAGATTCCTCCCTGATTGCATTCTCTTAAAATGTCCTGTGGGGACGTCTGAACATGTTGCACTCTGTCCATTTACAGTCCAACTGCCGCTGTAAATAAGAGACATTCCCGTGGTGTAGACACATTTATGTAGACCGTGGTCACCCAGCACTGGATCCTGGTTAGTTTTACAGCGTTTGAAGAGACACACAATGACAAAATGATCTGTGCGCTTCATGACATGTCCATAAAGGCTCCATCACTCAATTGTATATAAAACAAAAGTGGTGAAAGGACTCATCTCTGGGGAACTCTGGGGAAGAAGAAGGAGCATCAGACAAACTGTATTGACTTTTACCTTTTGTGCCAAGTAAAAGATCAGATCCCCGACATATCGATACGCCCCAGTGGTGTGGACGCTTAGACGCCAGCTTGGACAGTTCAAAGCATTCGTACACAGTTCTCCTCCTGTGGAAGCAAATTTTGTTTGAACTGCACAGAAAGACCCATTTGTAGTCCTTTCAGGTGAGCCATGCATGACATCAACCACCCCCACAACAGCAAAGAAACTAAGAGGACTTCCAGACATAGGAGCGATCACCCAGCAGGAAATGGATCACCGGGAATTAGAAGGAAAAAAGGAGATCAGCCCCTCTGTCCTGGAGTGGCCTCTGTCCAGTTTTTCTCCGCTGCACGTTTTGCCTGATCTGTTAATGTGACCACTGAATCCCACTCTGCAGAGACACAGCATCAGAAGCACATGTGTACTTCCTCCTTACTTATGTTAATAAGGGAACAGATAAAAGGCAGCCCCCCCCCAGCTCTTCCAAACGTGGCAGGATGGGCAGCGAGGACGCGAGAGTTTAAATTTTTGGGTTAAGTGGAAGCGAATCACAGCACCCTGTTGGCTTTATTCCTTTAATCACAGAAGAACCCACACAACAGATGCTTTTCTCTGTGCAGGACTGGGAGTGTGTGTGTCTGTGTGCGTCAGTGTGTATGTGGGACACGGGGTGGGGGGGGTCACATTGGGCCAACGCTCAAACAACAGGAGAGACAAAAGTCTAGACGCTAATTATCATCAAAATTAATTGACCCAGTTGTCTGTTGCGCTTCATAGTGATTAATAAAGCTCTGTTGGCTCGGGCCGGTGCTGCACTGGGTTTATTTCCCTCGCACGGCTCTTCTTCTGCGCCTCCACATCGCAAGACAAGGAAAACAAACCCCAATAAGGAAATGTGGGAAATGAGATAATTGGTCTGTGCTAATTACGTTTTCTATCCTTAAATTCATGCTTAACAAGTCTTCTGAAACAAATTGGTGTCTGTCATTTTCATGAACGACCACAGATTTATGGAAAAGAGAAGTCATTTTAAAACGGCTGTGATTTTCTCCTGGGTCGGTTTGAATCATGCTCTGGAGAAAAACATCCTTTTGCCAGGTCGAAGGGGTAAAAAGATGCACTCTAAAATGCAAACAGCTCTTTTTATTCTCTTTTCCCTCCTCGTCTTTAGGCGGTGGTTGTGGGTGGAGAGGCCGAGCAATCGTTGTCAAGCAAGCAGGGGTCGTTGCCATGCGCGAGAGGGTTTACACAGGAGGAATACATCATCAAGATGGAGCCAGAGCTGGCGAAGGGACAGGCTGTCTGCAACGGTCAGTACACACACACACACACACGCACGCACGCGCGCACACACACACACACGCACACACACACACACGCGCACACGCACACGCACACACACACACACACACACACACGCACGCACGCACGCACGCACGCACGCACACGCACACACACGCGCACGTGCGCGCACACACACACACACACACACACACACACGCACGCACGCACGCACACGCACACACACGCGCACGTGCGCACACACACACACACGCACACACACACACACACACACGCGCACGCACACGCACACACACGCACGCACACACACACACACACACACGCACGCACGCACGCACGCACGCACACACACTCACACACACACACACTCACACACACACACACTCGGGACAACTCCAGTAATAATCCCCTGCTGTTGGGTGGGGGTTGCTTAAGAGTCCTGCTGATATTTGAACCATAATGGAGCTTGGAGAGGACTGACCTTTGCAAAGACTGAGTGTGGATTAGACTGATATACTGAGCCGATATGGGCCTCCTGTTGAGGGGGATGTGTGTGCCCCAGTCTGCCTTAATCTGATTTCAGCATTGTGATGAAACTCGACTGTGACTCGAGCATTTAATGGATTCTTGTTGATGTTTTTAGTGTAAAACCATCACTGAATGTTTCAGTCTTGGAGGAGGTGGTGGTCTCACCCCACAGCTCTGATCTCACCCCGAACCCACAGTTCCACAGCTTTAAGCCACAGGAAAAGATTAAGCTAATTGTTGGTTAAATGTTGTCGTCGCTACTTTGGATTTGGTGCTCTCCGGTTGGAAATCCCACCGGCCTCGTGCCACGCTCTAAACATAAGAAAGTGGACGATTTTTATTCTTTGGTCGACTTGAGCTCATGAGCTGCAACTTCAGCCAGTTGAGCACGTAGTGGGGAAAGATTTAATCTGTTGTCTTTAACCTGCTATCAACCAACTGCTGAAAGCTAAAGCAGTGGTCAGCGGAGAGGTTTGAAACAAGCACAAGTTAAGAAAATACTGTGATGTTACTTTGTTACTTTCTGGCTTCCAGGCAGGTTTTCTGTCCATTTTCTGTAACATGTTTTTCACTTTCACGTTGTACCTGCAGTCCTTCCAAACCATGCTGTATAAGTCAACCTGTAGTTTCTGCACAAAGAGAGGTTGCACGGCCCGGTGTTGTTTACCTGATCAAGCAGAATAAGTGAGCATGCTGCTCATCTGTGCTGTGTGGCAGAGCGGTTGGAGCGATCTGTATTGACCGAGCCCCGGGGTATCAGCAGCAGGTTGGTCAATAAGCACAGGATAGCAGCAGGGCTGTGAGACGGTGCTGTGCGTGGCCTCCGTGAGTGAGATGGAGCTGCTTTGCATATATCTGTATTTTCTTTCAAACAGAGAATTGGTAACTCTGTAACCTCTTTGTTTATTTTATGTATGTTAACCTCGCTGCGCTGAATTTAACAGAAGACAAACACGCTGCAGCTGCTTGGATACGGCTTCAGTCATGTTCTGCTGGGTTCGAGGTCGATCAATGTTCAAACTGGAGCTTGATCTCTGCTCGCATGTTTGTCTCTGTTTGAGAAAAGCTCGTTTTAGAAACTGGGAGAAATGCTCCACACAAATGTCCAGTCGGCCAGCTGGTCGGCTCGTTCTGTGCATACAGGATGATGCCTGTAATTTAGCATTTTAGTGCAGTGAGAAGTGTAAGAGTTGTGTTTGACTTATGGCACATATAGTTCAGCTCTGATGAGGGTGGTGTGTGAGCTCAGAGAGGAGCTGATCTGTGGGATGTAAAAGTGTCATCTGGCTTTGTGTTGCAGAGATGCTCTTCAGCCCGAGAGAGAAAACTGTGGACAGTGCAGCGCTCGCTGTGAAAGTAGGAAACAGCTCAGAGAGACACTTTCCTCTGCTGGAAATAAATCAGTGTCCGTTGTGTTACAGCGAGTCTGAAACAGAGCAGCCAGGCAGCAGGCAAAAGCCCAACAATAACACAGCTTTGAGGTGGTTGTGCATGTGTATGTGTGAGTGTATATGAGTGGGAATGTGTGCGACTACATGTTTGTGTGCTTCGGTGGACATGTGTGGGCTCTGTGAAGTGTAACGAGGCGAGAGCGAGCTGTTGCAGAAACAAGAAGAGCGCGCATTTCAGTGTGTCCTCCTGTGATGATGTGCAGGGGAGGGGGCGGGGCCGGAGGGTCAGCAGACAAATCAGGAGGCTGTGTTTTTAGACAGTGTAACAAACACTAATGGCTACTTTGTATGCAGCCGTGGCTCCAGAGATGAATAAAGATCTGTGCTCCAGCAAAACCTCCAAAAAAGTGTTTCTTTCACATGAAATCTAGAAATAAATTGAGGAAATAAAAGTTTAAATATGCGGCACTGGAATGATGTCAGCGCCCTAATGGCCAAGTAATACTGCTTTTTTCACTTCTCATATTTATAACAGGTCAGCGGCCTTTGCTTTAGTCATGTCAGACTTTCTTTATACTTAGTCCCGCCCACCCTGCCTCTCTACATGCCACTGTGTGATAATAACAATCCTCTGCGCTGGTTTCGCTCAGTGATCTGTAGTCAGCCTGGTTTATCTGCTAAAATTATATTTCTATATGCAGATTGGACATAAGTCTTAGTTTTGGTAGGTGCAACCCAAACAGACTGAACTGCACTGGTGTAGTCTGTCAAACAGCTCCGTGTGTCTGATGAGCTGCTTCTGTTGCTGCCATGTTCAAGTCTGATTTCCTGGCAACTGGAAAAAACTGTGTGGTTCTGGCGACGAACAGTTATTATTGAATATAATTACTGAATGTAATTATTCTTATTATTAGATCGTTTTGTGTTTGTAATGTTAAATCACTGATTTGAAGAAAGGTTTCATTATTAAATATCAGAGACAAAGCTACCAGCTGACATAACTACTGTCCCAGTTTGTTAGACACGAAGGTGGCAGCCTATCAGAGCACGAGGTCAGTGATCAGCCAAAGACAGCAGCGTTTACATTTGATTGTTTTCAAAAACAGTATTTTACATTTTCTGCCCTTAATTACTGAAAGTCCTGATTACAATATTTGGAGCATTTGGCTGTGGTGCTGATGAAAGGCACCACTGAGCTGTGTGGAGGGCATCTTTGCTGGATAAAAAGTGATGGCTCTGGGTGCTTTTAATTATTTAATTGGAGCAGAGGAAGACTGAATGATTAATGAGGAGATGGAGGCGAGAGACATAATAAAGAGCCAGACAAATGAAGTGTCTGAGGGAAGGTTAGAAAGAGAAAGGGGTGAGAGGTAAAGACTAAAAGCAGAGACACGGAGCAGGGAGTCCGACAGGATCCTGTGCCTTTGGTTTGACTAACAGACTTCCCCCAAAATAAAACCTACAGCTCAGTGAACGACAGCTACAATCACATATTTGCTTCGAATTTTGACTTTGTGATGTTCCTCAAAGGATGGCTTTGACTGAAGCTGGGCAAAGTGTTTTTCATTTCTTTGTAAAAGTTGTAAAATTAAATCGTGCTTCCTAAACCAAGTTTCAGGTAACGAGGTGGAAAGAACAACACATTTAGTTCTTACAGGAAACAGCAGCGCAGATTTCAGTGGAAAAGAAACAAAAAACCCAAAAATAAACAGTTACATGTAAAGTTGGTTCAGCTGCTGCCAGACCAGCGTGTGTGTGTGTGTGTGTGTGTGTGTGTGTGTGTGTGCAATGACTCTCTGCAAAGAAATACATGTTGCGGCTTGGTTTGTGTGGGCTCTCTTCCTGTTTGTCGTCTTATTTGTGTGTGTGTGTGTGTGTGTGTGTGTGTGTGTGTGTGTGTGTGTGTGTGTGCTGTGCTGTGCTTGCATGTACATACAGGCTCTCTGTACATCTGTGAGTCAGGATGAGATCAGTGACTGTCCAGTACTTCCTGTGAAGTGGCTGCCTTGACCTTGCCATTCTTTCTGCCTTCCTTCCTATTATGGGAGTGAGTTGCAGTCAGTGACACAGCCTCATACAGTGGCTGCTGGTCAGCACCGCCATCCAAAGCTGTGGAAACCCCCATCCCACCATCCACTAAGAAGCGAGCACATTCAGCTCCCACCATCCTCCCTCTCTCTCCCATCTCTTGCTTTCTTTTCCTGTCTTCTTCTTTTCTCTTGTCATGCAGGGGGTTGCCCTACTTTGTTCCTGCCTCATACATCACTGTCTCCCCTCATAGACGGATTTGGGAATGGCGTTCAAGATTTAAAGTGAAAGCTCCCTCTCTCTGCCTCTGAATCCATCCCACTCTCATTTGATTCCTGATCCCAGCATTGTTTTTCCTCTAAGGAGCTTGTTAACGTGTCAGCACTGGGATGTGCTCTTATATGTGTTTGCTTCTGTATCTGACGTCTCGTGCTGTTTGTTACCTAAATTGTTCTGTTGCATTTAGTTTGGAGCACTCTGGGTTAAAAATGAGCTGTTTGGTTTTGAGCTGGGCTCGTGGACGTTATTGTGATCTTCACTGCGTCAGTCGCACTTTCATATAGTCTGTGACTCATGCCTCCCACCATGGATAACATCTTTTATTGCAACAGAGTTGTTCCTCATCATAAAGCTGAAAGTCTTTTTGATGCCTAAAAAGCCGAAAACAAGGAGACTTAAAATACTCCACAGAGGATGACCTCATCAGAATTAGCATAAATCTTTATTATTGTGAAAAGTGTGACAGATTTATGCTTCAGTTCTAAAGATAACTGCTACATTAAAGTGAGACACTTGGGTTTTTAATGATCCCTTTCCTGTAATGCCAACATTACGTTTGTGTGAAGTCTTTTGTGCTCCTCAGCCAATCCTGGGATTGGTTTCAGGGATAATCGTGGCGACTTTAATATGTCTGCTAAAAGAAAGGCTGCAGTTCAGCCCGTCCTGGCCTTGAAGCATTGCACTGCTCTTCATGAAGGGGAGTGTTCGTTTGGCTGCACTAGAGCAGCTTAGCATGATTTACAGTTTAAAATGATCCAACTTCATTCTGATTGGCTGTCCCCCTATAAACATGTGATTTGAGCAGCATGTGGGTGGAGCTTCTGTGCTAAACTGATTTTGACCATATTAGGATATTCTCCCTCATTGAAATCCTCCTTTCACAAATATAAGACTAGAAGAAAAACTGCGAACAGAAAGTGAAACAAAAACACAGAGTTTATGTGAGACACACACACTGAGCTCATCATGCTTAATATGAGCATCCATCTATTGTAACAATGTATTTATGGCGTAAATTAAGACGGTCGGTCCCTTTCATGCTGCCTGTTCCTCTCCTTTTTACACATTTTACTAAAACCTTCAGTAAAAAAGGAAACTAATCATAGCTCATATTTAAATGTAATTAAATATTAACACTCACCAGGAATCTAATGCAGCTCAGTTCATCTGTTCTGACAGAAATTCTAATGTTACGAAGCTTCTATATTTGCAGATACAGTGTGATAGTGGACTGCACTGCATTCAAATGTCCCTGTTTACATATAAGAGGTTTTATATATAATTTGCTATTTGGCCCCTTGTATCCGATGTAGGTGTGATTGTTCCACATCATTTATTCTTCTTTCAGTGCAAAAGCTTCTGTGTCAGACAGTCAAACTGTTAAATGCATGAAGGGAGCTGCTGACATGGAGGTGGGAGGCTTCTGTCACAGCCAATGAGGAGCAAGGGTCAGTTATGTTGTTGCCAGGGGTCAACGAGGAAGGAGGACGGCCGCTTGTGTCACAGCCAATCAGAGTTTCATTCATGTTCTCAGCAGAGAGGCAAAAACCAGTCTGTCCTCTTCCATCATCATCATCATCATCATCATCATCATCATCGTCATCATCATCATCATCAATAAGAAATACCTGCACTCAGGGAACAAAATCCCATAAACAGAATAAAGTTTACCTGGGCTGCAGCTGAGCTGATGCAGCTGTTCATGGACCATTTTCTGATGGTCCCGCAGAGCTTCAAGCCAAAGAGAGCGTGTTACACGGCACAGAACAAGGGCTACTGAAGGAAGGGTTAGGGTTAAATACTGAGAGAATAAACAGGTTCTGTGTCCACCTGACTGTGTAACATATAACTAAAACCATCATTTGAACGAGCTGCGATGAATGACCTAACATGTTGAAACCTCGATGATATGAGTGAGGATGAGTCTTACATGGTTTTAGTTACATCAGTGCACAATGCTGTTACTGGACACCCTCAGTGCAACTGTATCATTCACAGTTGCATTTATTACTTCCAGGCTGGACGACTGTAATTCATTATTATCAGGAAGTCCTAGAAACTCCCTGAAAGCCTTCAGCTAATCCAAAATGCTGCAGCAAGAGTCCTGACAGGGACTAGAAAGAGAGAGCAGATTTCTCCTGTTTTGACTTTAGCTCTGCTTTCAATACGATACTCCCGGACAGACTAATAGATAAACTGCTGGAAATTGGACTTCCTTCCACCACCTGCCGCTGGATCAGAGACTTCCTCTCAGACCGTGTACAGAGAGTTAGAGTGGGGCCTCATCTTTCCTCAGCCCTCAGCCTCAACACCGGCTCTCCACAAGGCTGTGTACTGAGTCCCCTACTGTACACTCTGTACACACATGACTGTGTTAGTTCCCACCCAGACAACACAGTCATCAAGTTTGCAGATGATACCACTGTGGTGGGGCTCATCTCAGGGGGAGATGAGACTGCGTACAGAGCTGAAGTTCAGAGGCTGTCAGATTGGTGTGCAGACAACAACCTGGACCTCAATACCACCAAAACAAAAGAACTGGTAGTTGACTTCAGAAGGAGGAAGTCCGAGCTGCAGCCTGTCAGCATCAACGGGGAGTGCGTGGAAAGGGTCTCCAGTTTCAAGTTTCTGGGTGTGCACATAGACACAGACCTCCAATGGAGCTCTAACACCTCTGCGGTCTTAAAGAAGGCCCAACAGCGTCTCCACTTTCTGAGAATCCTCAGAAAAATGGACCTGAAGAAGGAGCTGCTGACCGTCTTCTACCGCTGCTCCATTGAAAGTGTGCTGACATATTGCATCGGTGTGTGGTTCTCCAGCTGCACCACAGCACACAGAAAGGCACTCCAGAGGGTCATTAATACGGCCCAAAAAATCATTGGACATCCTCTTCCCTCCCTGAAGGACCTGTACAGCACTCGCTGTCTCAAGAGGGCACGCAGCATCCTACGGGACTGCACACACCCAGGACACCGGGTGTTTAAGCTGCTGCCGTCTGGCAGGAGGTTCAGGCTGCTGAGGTCCCGAACAAATAGACTCAAGGACAGCTTTTACAACAGGGCAATAGCCCTGATCAATGTAAATAGCTGACCTGACTGGATACCTCCCTGGACTTTTTAGGGGGAGGTAACAATGTTTAAAACGATAACAATAATATTTATATTTATAACAAGGTGCAATAATAATTAATGTGCAATAATAACAGTGTGCAATACACATACACTTATTCTTCTTTTTTATACTAAGTTAATATACTGTGTTGTGTTGTTTGTTACGTTGTGATGTGTCATATCGTGTCGTGTTGTGTTATATGTAGTGCCGACGTAGGACAGTTTTTCCAATTTCATTGTACTACTGTACTATGTATGACTGTGCAATGACAATAAAGAGTTATCTTATCTTATCTTATCTTATCTTATCTTATCTTATCTTTTGGCTTCCTGTTAAATCCAGAATTCAAAATCCTGCTCCTCACATACAAGGTCTTAAATAATCAGGCCCCATCTGATCTTAATGACCTTGTAGTACCATATCACCCTATTAGAGCACTTCGCTCTCGCTCTGCAGGCCTACTTGTTGTTCCTAGAGTATTTAAAAGTAGAATGGGAGGCAGAGCCTTCAGTTTTCAGGCCCCTCTTCTGTGGAACCAGCTTCCAGTTTGGATTCAGGAGACAGACACTATCTCTACTTTCAAGATTAGGCTTCAAACTTTCCTTTTTGCTAAAGCATATAGTTAGGGCTGGACCAGGTGACCCTGAATCCTCCCTTAGTTATGCTGCAATAGACGTAGGCTGCCGGGGATTCCTAAGATGCATTGAGTTTTTCCTTTCCAGTCACCTTTCTCACTCACTATGTGTTAACAGACCTCTCTGCATTGAATCATATCTGTTATTAACCTCTGTCTCTCTTCCACAGCATGTCTTTATCCTGTCTTCCTTCTCTCACCCCAACCAATCACAGCAGATGGCCCCGCCCCTCCCTGAGCCTGGTTCTGCTGGAGGTTTCTTCCTGTTAAAAGGATGTTTTTCCTTCCCGCTGTCACCAAAGTGCTGCTCATAGGGGGTCATATGATTGTTGGGTTTTTCTCTGTATCTATGAAGCGCCTTGAGGCGACTTTTGTTGTGATTTGGCGCTATATAAATAAAATTGAATTGAATTGAATTGAAAGTTGTGGGTGTGCTGGATCCTATCCCAGCTATCGTGGAGGATGAGGCGGGGTACGCCTGTAAAGGTCACCCGTGTGTCACAGGGCTGACACATATTTACTTTAGAACCCGTGACCAGTCGTACACTTCATCCTGGGTTCTTGGCTAGCTCTGCCTTTGCATCGTGTCTGTGCAAATGCAAAGAGCCAACGTTGTGTCAGCAGCAAAATGCATTGTTTAGGAGCAGTGTCGACTAAATGTAAAGTGTCCCCCTGCTTATACCTGCAGACGTGCTGGAAGCAGCTGTAGGACTAGAGTCTGATTTAGTTCCCAGGGTCGGTGTCAGCGCGTCCTTTCTCTTATCTTCAGTTTTGACTTGGCTCGACCTTTTTTGTTTCCTGTTGATGGCTGCTGTGCTGTTAGTCAGCTGTGAGTTTCCCACAGAGATGTGCTGTTCTTGACTGTAAAAGTGCCGTGAGTCCAGTTTCACATGAGTGTGCTGCTGGGAGAAAAAGGAAGTGTGCAGCTGACGTTAGCGAGACTGAAAACAGAGACCATGAAAAACAGCGATGAGTGGATTCAGGGTTTTACTGGATCTCTCGTTATAAGTGACACAATAAGCTTGTGAATGAAATTATATTTACTTTGCTATACTACAGAAACACTGTAATTACTATAATATTGTGTAACACACATGTGTGTATTCCTTCCTGCGGTGTCCAAGTTGGACCACTGGAATGCCGAGGCTGTAATTATAACCCAGCAGCCGGGAAACACTGACACACCAGTCTGAGAGGAGCACATCCACAGACTGTATGACTCCAATATCACTGAGTTACACACAACTGCTGAAATCTGAAGAAGCTTATTAACCAATCAGTGACAGAGCAGCATGAACCTGTGAGGGTGTGACTGCAGCGCAGACACTGAACTTCCAGCAGCACGTGGAAAATGAACCGAGAACAAACCTCACTCAAACATTTCTCCCTTTGCCCGCTTAGAGCAGTGAACATGTGTTCAGACTGAGCTGAGGTTATTTCCACGACACGGTGACGTTCTTTCTTTCTTCCTGCTCAACGTCACCGTTTCCTCGCCTCCTTTGTCCTCATCCATCTCTACCTATAGGGAGCGAATGTTGTCAGAGCTGTCTCAGCTCTGCAGTCAACACCATGTTGTTGTTTCTGTTTCCATTTGAAAGCTTTGATACGAGGTTCTGGTCCATTCTTGGTCCTGGTCTCAAGCACCACTCTGTCTCTCATGTCTTTCTGTAGCGTTTCTCGTTTGAGGTGTGTTTTGGACTGTGGGAGGATCATTAGAGGTTTTGTGCCACAGAGAGAGCAGATTTGACACTGCTGCCGTAGAGCCTGACCCGTCTTATTAAGCATTACTGCTCTGACTTCAGAAAGGCTGCAGTCTTACAAATGCTTTCCAAGCCCTGTGTACCTCATTCATGCCTACGTATCAGAGTCAAACTTATAATTAGACGGGATATATTTAAAGAATACTGAGAGGTGGAAATCAAGAAGTGAACCAGAGTCTGGGTAATGTTCCTTTCTTCTTTACATTGTGACGTCGTCTAAGAACACTGAAACGTTCATGGCGTGCAGTGTTCGGTGAATAGAAACACACGAGGATCACGGTTAGAACCACACAGATGTTCCATGTGTGACATATATGTGAGTCACATGATTTGCACACATCAGGGACATCTGAGGCTCCTTGTGAACTTTGCCCCCTGAGATCAAACCCCGTCTGTGTCGTGACAAATGCGTGCATGAACACATTTCCTTGCGTTGCTTTTTTTACTGGAGTCGCATGTTTTTGGGAACATTGAAGACAGCAGGTTATTGTTTTCACTCTGCGTTTCTGATCCCGTTCATCGTGACTCGCACAGACAGTCTAGCAGAGACAGCTCGGGACCACAGACTAACCACAGTGTGCAGACAGAGGGAGGCTCACTTTCTCTAGAACATGCTTTGTGTGTGTTAATGTGGAGGAGGAACAGATTCTGGGTCTGGTTCTCATAATGAAGTTTCTATGTTGGACTGACGAAAGCCAGGCACTGAAACTCCCAGCTCCACAGATATGGATGGAATGTGTGGGTGTGTTTACTTTGACCGCTATCTGTGTGAGGACCCGGGGTTTACTGCTGGGGACGTTGTGGACAGTTTTGTCCTCATAGTCCTTTGAAAGCTGGCGTTAGGCGTTCAGGTGTGACGGTAAAGTCTAGTATGGTAACACAGAGATACCCATGTGTGTGTTTGTGTGTCTGCTCCCACGGGTCCTCTTCCAGTTGTGGTTGTTCATGTTCAACTAATTCCTGTCCTCCCATTTGTCGTTCCCGGATTCCTTCCCATCTCCCTCTCCATCTCTGTCTAGCAGCCATTTTCTGCTAAATAAATGATGGCTGCATGCCTGACCTCACATCTGACTAATGAGTGTGTGTGTGTGCGCGCGATGGGGGCCGTGAAAGCAGCGCTGTGTGTGTTTCTGAGCGGTGGGGTTGTGCGGATGCTTCGGGTGTAGCGGGAGGATGCTGTTAATCTTGGCGATGTTCTGTATTTGCGGCAGAGATTGGAAGATGCAGCTCAAACGGATCCTCCTGGAATCAGAGCGTCACAGCAGTGACTGTAGCTTTGAATGGACCAATCAGCTCTGTGTCTGCAGTTTCAGACAAAAAAGGATGAATCCTAAAGAACTGAATAACAGGCAGATGTTTAACACCTACAGGATGCGCTGGCACACCGCCCGATGCCATCAGTCTGAAGAATGGATGCTGGAGCAAAGCAGAGGCTGAAGCAGCAGCAGCACTGAACAGTCACAGAGACGTGGGTGTACCTTGTTGTTGCTTTGACTGTTAGCAGATCGTCATGGTTGCCTGCAGCGACTGAGGCCTCGCAGGTGATGCTCACAAACTGTGGGGAGACTAATGTTTCCTCATCACTGCTGTTGGCCAAGCAGTTGTCGACTGTTTTCTAGTGTGAGTGTGTCTCTGTGTGCCTAAGCTAGCTTTCAGGTTTGGTCCCATTTTTCAGGTGGCTATGATTTATTTCACCTGGTATTAAGTAAACAAAGGATTCTTTATTATAAGCGTCGAGCGCGAGGCCCTGACAGCGAACACACGAAGACTGCCTGCTGAGAGTCGCCGTGTTGTGTTGTCTTCATTAGTTTGGTGACACCTCAGTGCCAGTCTTAAAGGAAATCAAAGCTCACTACATCTATATAAGTAGCAGTGAAAAACAAAACACTAGCTCAAAGTTTCTTACGTTTTCTTTTTCTGTAGCTTTTAACAGCTCCTCTTGGTCTTCATCAGCATCTGGAGTTTGCTCATTAAGCAACTAAAACACTGCACAGAACCTTGCTCACTAAGGACTGTTAGATGTATTTGCCAGCCAGTTAATATCCAGAGTACATGGAATAATTAGTGTGACATGAACATCATTAGTCTTAACCGATCTGCTGTGTTTTGCTGCCTTTTTTCTCCGGTGAGGAACGTGACGCTGTTGCGTGGAAAGCCTAACCCTGTGTGTGTGATACACTGGCAGGGAGGAAACACACTGTTCAGTGCTCCACTGACTCCGCCAACACCTCCCATCACAGCCCAGCGCTGTTTACAGTTCTGCTACATCGCATCTTGACACCAGAAATTTCAGGTGATGCCCAGCAGCAGTTATCACTGTCTAAACAGGTTTTCCTGCTTGTGAGATGCAGACCGTAGACAGACTCACAGACGCATTAGGCTGCGGCCGACACAGCGAATGACTCAGACCGCACGCTCGTGGTGTTCTTTTTTGGAGCTTGTTAATCTTTGCAACAACTTTAACAATCATTTGATTTTCCTTTGAAGTCAAACCCAAAGGCTAAAATCTGGTGGATTCAGAGGCTTTCCTGTCTGCTTTTATGGATAGTAACTGAGTCTCTGCGGCTCTGACAGTGTTGAGGTGAGCAGCGTTCATTATCTGTTTCTGACTGGTGCAGCTGAAGCATACAACTGGAAGCTGATCAAGCTTCGTGGAGATGAGTAAATCAATCCCCACTCTGATCACTCGGAGCCGAGGGTGGGTGGAGTCAGGACGACGTGCAGCGTCCAGATCAGCACAGAGCCAATCACAATTAGAACTGCGTGTCTGCTCCAGGCTACACTTATCACTTACCTTCTTATCTCCTACTCTCCTCATTGTTTTCTTGGTTAGTTGATTAATTGTTCAGTCAATTAAAAACCCCAGAATATTAAAAAACATCCATCACATTTCCTCAGAGTCTCTGACGTCTTCAGATGACCCAGAACAGTCCAGAGGTGTTCAGCACATACTTTTATATCGCAGGAAACTACATCCAGGTTCATTTGCTGGCTTAAATCCTCACATGACCGATGTCCAATCCAAGTACTGGGTCTAGTGTTTACCTTATAAATGTATGAAGTACGTTTTTGATAAAAACAGATTCATTTCTTAAGTTGCTAAAGTTGATGTCGTTAACCAGCAGGAGACAAACTGTCAGCGCTTTGTGAGGCCAGAGTGTGTCTGCAGGTCTGTCTCTGTAAGGTGTGTGTGTGTGTGTGTGTGTGTGTGTGTGTAGGGATGTACTGAGAACAAGTGAACATGTTTCTGTCTAATAGTGGGCTAATGTAATCAGTAGGATCTGTCATGGTCTATTAGGAGTCTGCTGCCATCATTCCAGCCACTGTGTCCATAAACTGTAGAAACACGTCTCACACACACACGCACACACACACACACACACACACACACACACACACACACAGATGAAAAACACCCACAGTGTTTCCTGCATGTGGATCTTGGTTCTGCACCTCAGTGTTTGTTGTTCTGTTTGTATTTTCTCGTCCAGCCGAGCCTCACGTGTGACCAGTAAAGCTTTGGACGCTTCTTTCATGTTATTAATGCAGATAAAAAATCATTTTTTCACTCATGTGTGATCAGTTACAGTTTTTTACAGACGCTAGGACACATTTCTCAATACTTAGGTCACGTTTGTAAAACTCCTCACACAGTGAGCACAACAGAAGTCTATGTGGGCTAAACTGAGGACCAGTTATCATTGTTTTGGCACAAAATGCATTCAATGACTACATCTCTCAAATTTCATGAATTATCTTCTCACTCAGACACAACAACTGCCAAAAATCTTTGTACGTACAGGACATTTTGCATGTGCTTACATACTGTTTTCAAAACTGTTAAACTTATGGCCAAAACAATAACACAATGCAAAACTTGAAAAGACAGCAAAATGCAACAGCAATATTTCATTGAAACATATTTTAAATCTAACAATGCAGTTTAACCAGCCACAGCTGATTCTCATTGTAGATGAACATCTGCACAGGTGTTACTCCTTCAATTTTTCAACTCCTTCAATTCTGGCAGCCAGAAGATTCTTTCCTAGGTGTGTTGCCCTGATGACATAAGATGTGATGTGGATGAGAACCTGTGGCCAAATGGAGAAGACCGAGTAGATTAGCATTACTATTGTATGTGTATCAGTGGATGGTGTGTATACAAATTCTTGTATTTTGGGATTACTTAGTGCAGAAAAATAAAAATACAGAAACAAATATTAACGAATTCTGCATGATGTCTGATTCATTCCAGTAACATATATTGAAATTATAAACAGAGATGTGTCCTTGTTTTACACAAGAAAACACTGTGTAATGCTACATGTTGTTAGTGTTTTTCAGGTCATTGTTTTGTGGGTGACAAAGTGTGTTTGTCGGCTGTCAACCTTTGCTAGTGTTCTGGAAGAAGGAGTTTATTTGAGACCTGAATGAAGTGTTTTGGTAGTTGTAGTGCATTTTGAATGTGAAATGAACTGCTTTGCCAAGCTGACGGTCAGTTAGGAGGATTGTGTGAAGTGTTTTGCAAAAGTGACCTAAGTATTGAGACATGTGTCCTAGTGGCTGTAAAAAACTGTAAAACAAAGGCAGCACCAGTTAGAAAAACGACTTCCTTCCATGTGCAGATTTAGTATATTCATACCAGCAAGTTTGCCAAATGAGTTGACCAGTATGACCGATCTATATCAGGTATATTTAAAATTCGTTAAACTTTTTTTTGTTTAAAAGTCATAATACGATGTATTAGTTGGTGACCTGAACCTCGGTATCCAAAGCTTTGAGTCAAGTATCAAGATGTGTTGACAGAAACTGCTCTGACCGTTCTCGGGAGCTCAGACTGGAGTTTGTAGACGTTCACGGCATTTCTGTCCTGATAGCGATTCGTCTGTAAGGGCACGAATGTTGGAGCATGAGCCGAAGCTTCCCCATGCTTGGCTTTGGACTGCATGTCTGTGGGGTTGCCATGTCATATTTAGACAGCTACAAAAGTGTTAGCAGTGTTTTCACATGCTGTACGGGACGCTGGTGGGAGCGGCTGAGACGGCGCTTTTCTTTAATCTGGGGCGACAGCTTCCTGCGGCTCTCCACAAAACAGCCTCCCAGCAGGGACGGGCTGTCCTGTGTGTGTGTGTGTGTGTGTGTGTGTGTGTGTGTGTGTGTGTGTGTGTGTGTGTTCACACCATAACATCATGTGCCTTTGCTTTTGTTATGCCAGCCTAATATTCTCTCCTTTAATCCCTCGTTGAACTTTTGAGGGAGGTCTGCGCTGTGTTACCGGGTAAAACTACAGTTTTTGAAGCCAAAGTTGTGTGTTTGCTCATTTATTACGCAAGTATACGTAAAACTGCCTTTAAAATGTTCTCCAGTACTCGGTGTTTACAGAGTGGGAGCCTGCTGGAGGCAGCAGCTATTCCAAGTGGAGCCGTAGGACAAACAACTGATGGATAAAAAAATCAACACAAATGTGTAACGCTTTGACTGATCGGGCTGTCTGAAGGCAAAACCTTTTAGACATCACCGCCTCTTGAGCCGATAGAGTCTGCCTGGGAGGGGCAGGACTTTGTGTTGCCAGGTTGGTGTAACGGTCACCAGTGGGGCTGCTGGAGCTCGAAGCCGTCTCGGCTGCTGTCCCTCATCCGAGCTCTTCTTGTAGTCTGTTTGAGAGGGAGGCACAGTGCAGGGACAGGCTGGTGGGTCACAGAGGCAGTGAGTACTTGAAAGTACTTCAATGCACCGTGGACCCAATTATGCAGTTTGTGTCGGGAAACTGTAGTTTTTCTTTAAGTCGTACCTCAGACAGATGCAGGCAGACAGGAAGTGCGTATTTTTAGCTTCAGTGTGACTTTGTGAGGATCATTATCTCTGATGTTCATTACAAGTAAACAAGCTCAGACATCCTGTATGACTGCACAGCGCGCACACGAAGCACAATAATCGTCAGAATCAGACGGCACGCTGGATAAAGAGATGGCGTTTTCTCTGCGATATGAAATAAATACCGGACGACCTGAATAGCTCTATTAATCCTTCTAGAATTATTAGGATATTTTGTTAGGAGATTCAGTCTGCACCGGAAATACAAATAATGGTTTAAAAAAATCTGAAAAACACTGAAATTTGAAAGTTGTTTTTTCTTTTCTTTATCGTGTTGTTGTTTCTTTCTGCATCAGTTTGAAGCTCTGTATATACGAAGAGAAGACGCTCTGTGTCATTGTTGTCATTATTGCACCTTCCTATGTGGGAATTTCCTCCAGCATCTCCTTCCCTGTGGCGTTAGAGGCAGAGCAGTGAACACAGTACGAGTACGACTGTAATGTGCAGCTCCTCGTCCTGTCTAACCAGGGAGGGAAGGAGAGGTCTGCAGCCCCTCTGGGTAGCAATCTGTCAGCAGGAGATCAGGGAGACTGGTGCACGGCGAGAGAGTGGGCCCACCCAGCCCGTCCCTCTCGCTGTGGGGAGGGCTGTAAGGACACGAGCTGCAGCTTCTCTTTCTCCCTGCTGAGTTTGAGTGTAAAATAACCGGTGTAGCAGGAGGCTCCACTGCTGAGTGCATTACATGGATAAACCGACTCTCAAGTCTCCATTTTTTAGCATCCAAATCTTCCTTTTCTCTGGTGTCGCTGAGCACAGAGAGGCTGCACGTCACGGATTTGCCAGTTTGTCAGTAAAGTAACACACAGATTTGTCAGATTTTCAGTTCAACGTATTGTTTTCGTTACTGAGTGTCTCAGGTGGCGTTTTATTGTCAGGTAAAATATACACGAGGAAGAACATGAAGGATTGGGCCATGGCCTGTGAGCAAACACCAGGAAAGAAGAACTCTGCAGCCTCTAGCATCTTCAGTTTAACACAATGAAGAGACCAGGCTCATGGAGGCTGTCAGCTGCTGAATGGGTGAGCTTTAAAGGGAAGGTGCAGAAATCCACCACATTACATAAACGGCAGCACACATTTCATTGCCACGCTAATCTAGAAACAAAGAAGAAACTCGTGCATCGCTTTCTCTACATCTGTGGAGTGGATCAAATCATAGGTGTAAGAAGTGAAGACAAAGGTCATAAATCAACACAAATGCACTGCATGCTTCTGGGGCCATGTTTCCACCTCCTTTATTGGGCAACATGTTGTAAAATCAATACCTGCTCCAACGGGAGATTTTTCAGGCCTACGGTGTGTGTCAGCTCCAACGTTAACAGCTGGACTGAAACGCGAGACGTCCACCCGACGCCAACACCAAAGCCAGACGCTGGTTTGATTCGACGGGACGGACTGCTGTGACGTGTCTTCCTGGTGGAGGTTTTAGTGCTTTAAGTATCAAATACACAAATGTTTGGTCGTGGAGTCCAGAGCAGCGGGGTGTGGTGCATCTCTGAGCGAAGGCTCAGGGAGGATTATGGGATTTCTCCCGATGAAGAGGGATGGGGAGGGGGTGCTGCTGATTTCAAGATGATGCAATTTCAAAGTCAGCTTTTGTTCCATTCATAATCCAACTGTGTGCTATATGGCTGGAAACAGGCCTCAGCAGCATCGTTTGTCCCTGTATGTTAGCGTGTGTCGGTCAGAGCAGCTAGCGCAGGGTGACAGCTGTCCCGTGTGGATTAGCTGTGAGTCTATAATGTGCATGTGCTGTCTTTGTGAGGTAGCAGCCCGACGCCTTAATCCTGGCTTCCAGTTTACTTCCACGAACTCGCATGTTTATAGTAAACCTTCAGTCTCAGGGGAAACTATAAATTGTGACTCATAACCAGCAATTAAAGCTTAACTATAGTTCTAAGCATAAAAACAGTTTCCAAAAAACATAAAGACAGGAGCACAAGGAGGCGGAGACGTCTAAATGCACGTTTGTATGTTTATATGCCCTGAAGAAATGATCTGTTTTTGGATGAGATGATCTGCAGAGCTCGTCTGGGCTGAGTCTGGTCCGTCGGTTACGTGCCGTACGTCACACGCGTGTAGGTGGACTTTAATGACTGTGAGGCAGACGCTGCCACAGGTGAGCAGCAGGCGTGTCTTCTTTATGTTCACATGATTGTTGTGGCAGCAAAGATTACAGCATCATTTGGTGTTTCCCTGTTTTCCTGTCGTGTGCCATCTCGTAGGCCCTGAGATTTCTTTTTGACTCTTCCCTGGGATGTGGAGCAAAATGCGGGGAATGCTTGTGCTCACTGAGGGGGTTCTGGCTGGGTCATGTGATGACATACAGTCAAATGAAAAAGTAATGATCTTTTTCCAATATTTGAACGCAGTGCCTGCAGATAAAGATAGTTTACATGTACAACACTGAGCTCTTCCATGATCTTACCACAGTTTCAGTAAATATAAATAGAGGAGTAGCTGCGATGCTTGGAGTCAGGAGCAGTCTTTGTCTCTCTGTCACCTTTTAGCTGAGATCACCTGCAGTAGGCGTTTCACGTAGCTGTTCAGCTGCATGTTTGAGGCTTTTTTATGTTCTTCCAGTTTCTAAAGTCTCCGCACATCAAATGAAAGCTTTAACCAGACCATTCCTTCTTTTTCAACCACTCCTGAGTGGATTTGTTAGTGCGCTTACATCCACCTCCGATTAAAGATCAGCTTTCAGACAGATGGCCTCACATTATCTTTAGAATTCATAGTTGAGTTGACTTCAAGCTGCCCAGTCCCCGAGGCAGCAAAGCCAGTCTGATTCCCAGCACCATGCTTCACAGATGGTGTGCTGTTTCTCCGTGGCTCTGCTGTGTGATGCGTCCCACCTGCCTCTCCCTGAGGATGAGCTCATCTTTGGCACCAAATCTGGATCGATCCATCTTTGCTGAACTGCATTAACACATTTGATTATTCTTTCAAAGAAATGATCCATTCAGATATTAATATCTTAAAAATAAGAGCCAGAACCATCAAACTCTCATCAGACAATACAAAACATACTGGTGCGTATTTTCTCATTCAAACTTGTTGTTTAGACACAGGCTGCAACCAAACTCCTCAGCCTTCTGTTCTCTGTATATGTCTCATTCATTATTTAACACATTTTTTATAAGATAATATACATTTTCTAACAGGTAATTCAGCTGATATCCACTTAATTACAGTAGACTAAGGCCTTGGTTGTACTGTTTTCTTTTACCATTGATGTGTGACAGCTGCTGTGTCTGAGATTAGCTGCCCACATCCTTTCAATTGGTTTGTGGGTTGCCAGGTTGCACTAAAAGATAAGTATGATAACTATGTGTAGAGTGGATAGACAATGGCAACATGGGTAACATGAAATAAACATCTGTATCTTCCAGATATTCAAAGTCAAATTTGAGGGCAGACAAAGAGCTCAGACTGAGGGTCAGACTTACAGACTTCCACTCTGATTATAGTGTTTGATCTGAGGCTTTGATGAATGTGCACATTTTCTATGTGGCTAATTCGTTTTATTATATTTAATTAATTATTTGAATTCTTATATTAAATACAGAATATTGATTTTCTGTCGCATTTGTTTGAGTCTATACACACACACACACACACACACACACACACACACACACACACATATATATGTGTGTGTGTGTGTGTGTGTGTGTAATACTTTGGAAGGAAAACAGTTTTCCATGGATTTTTTCAGTTTTATTTATTTTTTCTCATGTTTACTCTTACACGTTGCTGGTTATACGTTGCTTTGACATGTATGTAAACTGGATTAAGCATTAAAATTAGGCGTGTAAATCCTGTTATATTAGTGTAGCATGATGAAGCTTAATATTTGTATATTACACTATATCATGACTTAGAACAAAGATTGATTATTCTAACTGAAACCCACCACAGCGGTTTAAAGCGATTAGTGTGGAAAACAAACACATTTACTCACTAACTCTCTTCGACTGCTGTAACCTGATTTGTCTGCAGTGCTTCTCATTAACATCCTGTTTAGTTTTAGATATGTGACAAGAACAAAATCAGCTGTACACACATAATACACAATCTTTCAAATAACGGACAGATATTTGTGAAATCAGGATGCATTTGTGAATGTATTTTAACAATCTAAATATGCATATGTACAGACAGATACATTTAACAAACAAGACAATTCTGTTTTATTACATTTACAGTGATTTTACGTTAATTTAATTTAATTCAATTCAGTTTTATTTATATAGCGCCAAATCACAACAAAAGTCGCCTCAAGGCGCTTCATAGATACAGAGAAAAACCCAACAATCATATGACCCCCTATGAGCAGCACTTTGGTGACAGTGGGAAGGAAAAACTCCCTTTTAACAGGAAGAAACCTCCGGCAGAACCAGGCTCAGGGAGGGGCGGGGCCATCTGCTGTGATTGGTTGGGGTGAGAGAAGGAAGACAGGATAAAGACATGCTGTGGAAGAGAGACAGAGGTTAATAACAGATATGATTCAATGCAGAGAGGTCTGTTAATACATTTGAAATGTAAAATCAGCCTATTTATGTAAATGTAATGATGTTCTAGAAGAACAGTACAAAACTAAAACACACAGTGAAATACTTTTATATGACAGTTTATTTGTACAGTGCAGCTCAGAGTGCATCTCTGTTTTGGGGCAAATATTCACTCCGCCTTCAGCTGCAGGGACCAAAGCCGATCAGATTGTGCAGTAATTATTTTCTTTAGGTCTCAACTTAGTTTTTCTTTCTGACAAAGGAGCAACAGTAAAAAACGCAACAATGCCTGATTTGATTTAGCAGAGGTCTGAAAGCCAAAGCACGGATTATTATGGATTATGACTCCAAACAGAATAGAAATGTAAGATATGTTTAAAAAAATAAATAAATATATAAATAAGTAAAGCCTAAACACATGCAGTGTGTAAGACGTTGTGAGTGTAAGAGCAGCAGGGACGTAAATGTGAGGAAATGAAAGAGCAAAGCAAGCAGCTGGAGCCTGGATTAGAGACGTCTGGGCCAAAATGTGAGGACACTGTGTTTAGTCCAGTTAGTCCAGTTTGGCCTCAGTGAGTCTGACGGAGAACAAAATGAAGCAGAAATATTTGTTCCATCACCTGAAAAAAGCAGCGAGCAGGCTTTTAATGTCCCTGCACAGACGAGGACAACAGAGCTGAAGTTCTTTTAATGCAACACATGAGAATCAAAGCCAATTTTAAGTTCACCCACTGTCTTCAAGCAGACAGAACTGTTAATACTTTGTGCTTTAATTGGTTTTTTGCTTCATTAGTTCAGATTTTTGTATTAAGCATCAAATCTAATGGGAAAGCTGATGATTGCAGTGGCATCCACCAGAAAATGATCACCTGCTCTGCTGCTTCCCTCAGCTTAAGTGAGCTTATTCCTGTTTTGGGTTGTCAGTGATGAAGCACTGCACAGTACCTGCTCAGCACCAACAAAGCAGAAATACACAGAAAGTCACCGGTGTGGCCCTAATGCACCGAGGCACAAAGTGCAGAGGTGGAGGAGCTGCAGCTTCATGCAGTTTTCCTCTTAGCCAGGTCCCTTACACTAACCACACCAGAACCAGATATTATTTCTTATCCAGGTCAATCCTGGGAAAACACACAGTCTTAAAAGATAATAATACGTCAGAGCAGTGTTAAAAAGATTTTGAGGCGTCGATCCAAATAGAGATGCCCAAACTTCACTCGGTCCCCGTTGGATATTGTCGGAGTCGTCCTGGTCAGGTGCCTGAATCACCTCAACTTCCTTTCGTTGCAAAGAAGCTGCAACGAAAGTTAAGCAGACTTATCTCTAAATGAAGCTTCAGTCACTCTTTACAGGAAGCAACTGCCCACTGCTTGTATGCTGCATCTGTGATTAACATCTCATTTAACAAAAGTCTTCAGGTTCATGTTATAAATTGGAATTTGAAATCACTGATCTGAGGATTTAAACTATGCAAAATGTGTCTGTTTAGCTCATTCTTACAGAAACATAACAGCTGTAGCTGGTTACAGTGTAGGTTGGAGGGCAATGTGATGACCCAGCAACTGAACGTACACCAGTCATCAGTGAGGTGATTTCACATTTTGGAACAAGGAGCAAATCATAGCGTAGCTCACTGCGTCCAACTCAGTATCAGAGGTTCAAGCCAATGATGAATCTTAGTTCCTCAGGTCGATCAACCCTGCTGCTGTAACACACATTTATATTGTGCATCTTTTTAAGTACAGTGGATGTCACGAACTGCACGGTGTACAAAAGGAAAAAATACTATTGAAGATGGCCGACTGAACAGTGAGGCGGCAGCTGAACAGTGAGGCGGCGCGTGCTCTGTGCAGCAGCCGGGCTGCAATAACCAGCAGTCAGCTGATTTTCATCAGTAATTGCTGAGCTGATTGATTCAGGCTCTGTGAGACCAGATAGCAGAAACAGAAAATCAGTAAGTCTGCAAATATTCATCTAGTTAAAACAGAAAACGTAGAAAGAAACGATGCACCGTGTTCTGTTCTTGTTAATCTGAAGTGCTGAAAAGGTTACATGCATGAAGTCTTTTATTACAGCTCGGGGTCCCTACCAACCGTCAGTGTGCAGAGGTGCTCGGACAGCAGCCCGAACAGGAAGTCCACTGCTCGACTGTATTTAAAAAGCCATCACACAGGCCCTCAGGTGCTGTCACACCGTTTATCTCTGTGATGAATTCGGCTTCTCCGTCCCTCCCAGCACTGCAATCGATTTTCTCCAGAAACTAGACTTATGTCATTTACTCCCCCAGGATCATATTCAGAGCAAGAACACACAGCTATCATCCCGTTTACATCATATAACATGATAGCATACTGCCTGAACCCTCTCAGGTTTCTGCCTCACAGATTTCCCTGAAGCGTTTTCCTTTGGTGTGTGCAGCCCAGAGGAAAACGGAGGGGAGAAGATGTTTGCCCTCACAATGACTCCACATGTCTGCTCCTGAGCTAGATTAAAGCTTTATTTCACACGAAACTCTTTTAAGTCTAAAGAGAAAGTCGGGAGGTTATGGAGGGAGGGGGGGGGCAGGAGAGGACCTGTGAATGGCTTCATTAACACGAGGAGATGGGTTCATTAACACCCAGCAGCCCTGCTGAAAGGAGAGTCCCACTGTTAGAGTGGGGAGGAACAAGGCATGCAACACACGTGTGTGAGTGTGTGAGTGTGTGTGTGTGTGAGTGTGTGTGAGAGTGTGTGTGTGAGTGTGTGTGTGTGTGTGTGTGTGTGAGTGTGTGTGTGTGTGAGTGTGTGTGAGTGTGTGTGTGTGTGTGTGTGTGAGTGTGTGTGTGTGTGTGTGTGTGTGTGTGTGTGTGAGTGTGTGTGTGAGTGTGTGTGTGTGAGTGTGTGTGTGTGTGTGTGTGTGAGTGTGTGTGTGTGAGTGTGTGTGTGAGTGTGTGTGTGTGAGTGTGTGTGTGTGTGTGTGTGTGTGTGTGTGTGAGTGTGTGTGTGTGTGTGTGTGTGTTGGCAGGTGCAGGAGGTGATAATTGGTAGTAGTCTCATGTTTGCTCGGGCACAGATCTAAAAGCAGAGATCTTCACTGTCTCGTTGGCTTTGAGAGTCCAGATTCCCCCGTGGCCGTCTGTGTGCGTCTCTCTTCTTTCTTTCGTTCCTCTCTCTGTCTCCTGCATCCAGCCCTTTTTCTCTCTCTGACGGGGAATAGATGGCCTTGTGTGAAGAATTTTAACTGGCACTGCTCTTGATGCAGGGCTGTGTGGAAATGGAAGAAAAGTTGCTGAACAGTATGTGGCAGTTTCACAAAGCCAGACTTCTCTTCAAAGAAATGCACTCTGCTATAGTGCTGCCACAATCCAACAGCCCATGACCAAAAGTCTGTGCAGCTTTTCTTATTTTCTGTGTTCTCTTGCCAGACTAGCTTCACCGGATAAGATAAGATAAGATAAGATAAGATAAGATAGAACTTTATTAATCCCTCGGGTGGGTTCCTCTGGGAAATTCGATTTCCAAAAAAAGCACAGCAACGACCGAAGTTACAGTTACAGAACTGTTATATATATATATATATATATATATATATACACACACACACACACACACACACACACACACACACACACATATATAAATACAGAGACAAATATAAATAAAATATACAAAGGGGATAAATAGAATAAATAGGAATAAAAAATAAAAATACAAGTGAATTGCACATTTCAAGTATTGAGTCTGTTGACTATTTACAAAAGGTATTGTACAGTGAGGTGAAGAGGCACTACAGCTTAGTTGTTCCCCCCTCCTTTGTCCTCCTGTTTCCCCTCCCTCTCCCCTCCAGAGAGGAGTTAAACAGTCTGATGGCGTGTGGGACAAAGGAGTTTTTAAGTCTGTTAGTTCTTGTCTTGGGGAGAAGCAACCTGTCACTGAACAGACTCTTCTGGTTGTTAATGGCCGTGTGCAGAGGATGCCCAGCATTGTTCATAATGTCCATCAGTTTCTTTAGTGTCCTTTTCTCTGCCACTGTCACCAGAGTGTCCAGCTTCATGCCGACCACAGAGCTAGCCCTCCTGATCAGTTTCTCCAGCCTGGATGAGTCCCTCTTTGCTGTGCTGCTCCCCCAGCACACCACAGCATAGAAAAGTACTCCAGCAACCACCGACTGGTAAAACATCCTCAGGAGCTTCCTGCAGATGTTAAAAGACCTCAGCCTCCTGAGGAAGTACAGTCGGCTTTGGGCTTTTTTGTACAGGTGCTCTGTGTTGCATGACCAGTCCAGTTTATTGTCCACCCACAGCCTGAGGTACTTGTACTTGTTGACCACCTCCACCTCCTCCCCCTCTATCTGAACTGGCAGTGGACCTTCTCTGGACCTCCCGAAGTCCACAACCAGTTCCTTAGTCTTTGAGGTGTTGAGTTGCAGGTGGTTTGTGTGACTCCATGCGACAAAGTTCCTCACCAGACTTCTGTACTCCTCTTCCTGATCATCCCAGATACACCCCATGATGGCTGTGTCGTCTGCAAACTTCTGAATGTGGCATAATTCAGAGTTGTAGCAGAAGTCAGAGGTGTACAGGGTGAAGAGAAGAGGGGACAGCACAGTTCCCTGTGGTGCTGCTGACCACTGTGTCAGACGTGATGAGTTGGTGTTAAGCTTTAAATTTTGCTGAAAATCGTTGACCAGGGGAATTAAGAGTCCTGGAATTTCTTTTACGTTTTTTTTGCCAAATTATTGACGATTACTGATCAAAGAGAAAAGAATTAATTGATCATTGTAATTGCATCTGAATGTGTTAGATGAATAAGAAAGACTCCTGTAGGTTATGAACATATGAACATGAACAAGTTACAAAATCATACCAACAGTTCACTTTTTCTTAAATGTATATCTGTATCTGTCTGAAGGCAGTTTGTATCGTAAGGTAAAGACCTGCAATATCAGAGAGGACAGAAAGGCCCTGCAGGAAAACCAGGCTCAGTGAGGGGCAGCTACCTACTGCAATCAGCTGTGTGTGTGTGTGTGTGTGTCTGTGTGTCTGTGTGTGTGTGTGTGTGTGTGTGTGTGGGGGGGGGGGCAGAGAGACTATGAACAACAAGAATGAAAAAAGACAAATGACAGAAAAACAGTTTTTAGATGTTGTGAGGAAAATACAAACACAAGTAGTCATACATGGAGATGCACAACGGCAGAGTTTGCACAGTTCGAACAAGCTTGAAATCAGCGTTTGGTGAAGTCGCCTTCATTCTGCACACAGCCTGAACTCTCAGAGGAAGCTTCCAGCAGTTTCATCCATACGTCCGTTTGCTTCTTGAAGGACATTCAAAGCTTTTCTTTGGATGTTTGGTGCCTTTTGTTATGTTCTGTGTCGAGCTGATCCCACACGGCTTCAGTAATGTTAATAGTGCAGTAACGTCCCCGGCTGTGAGGAGGCAGGCCCATAACCGATACTGTTATACTGGGATTACTGGGGTTTTTGTTTCGATCCACATCAGTTTCTTTGATCAAAAACAAAGGCGCTGCCAGTCTTTCTTATGGACACAGCTTTCATATACTGGTTATCTGCTGTACATAGTTTGTTGGGTTTCACCTTTTTGGTGCAAAAATACTGATTTATTCCTTTCAAGCTGTGTTATCTTTGGCAGAAGAAAAACATTCCTCTGAAAACAGTCAGGTACAAGAACTGGACTGAAAATGAGGGAAAGCAGCCAATTTCCAAGGAAAACACCTGGAAATCTACTGATTGTGACCACTTCCACAAATGAGTCTGGCTCCACAGAAGCAAAATATGAAAAAATGAGTTTTGTTTATTTTCAAACGTATGTCTACACAGCACCAGACCCATTCTCATTGCAGGATATGAAACACTGCTGTTATGCACAGAGCTTGTACCAGTGCCGTGTGCAAAGTTGGAGTCTAGAGTTAATTGTTCTTTGTTAGAAACAAAAAGGTCTATATTAAGTAATTGCAGGGTGGTGGTGAAGTCACAAGCTTGCCCACTGTTTAAATATGACTCCAAGCGTCCCTGTAAGGCAAGTCAGGAGTAGCAAACCAGTCACACTGTTGCCTGTTGTGTGTGTCAGGCACTGCAGGAAAACGAGACCTTAATATCATGTGTGACAAAACATCGTAGCAATGGGGACACTGCAGGTTTGAAATGAAGCCCCTGAACAGTGAGTGCTGCTTTAGGAAAAACATTCATACATGTCCTTACTGAGAAAACCATCTTCACAGCATCTCACCATGTCACCATGTCATCAGCTTTCTCAAGGACGTTCACCACAGTTAACAAATGTATTAGTTTGACATACAAGCCACTGCTGGTATCCTGCTTCTATTCAGAATAGAAAGGCAGGTGGGTTTTGCTAGAAGTGATCTAGCTAACCACTGCAGGGTGGTGCAGTGGTTAGCATCGTTGCCTCACAGTAAGAGGGTCCTGAGTTCAGTGCCACCATCTAGCTGTAGAGTTTGCATGTTCTCCATGTGTTTACGCTAGAGATGGCACGATACCACTTTTTTATGTCCGATACCGATATCATAAATTTGGATATCTGCCGATACCGATATGAATCCGATATAGTGTTTTTTAATCAACAAAACTGTTTTTTAAATATCTTGCTGCATTTTGTATAAGTTCATACTCAAGTTTAAAACAACAACTACACTAAAGCTATTCTGTTATAACTGTATGCAAAAAAAAAATATTTCATAGTTCAGCAATACTGATCAATCTAATAAACTTAAACCTACACCATCCTCCCTATTCTGGTATTTTAAAGAGTACTTAGCATAAATATTAAGCAACCTAACTAATAGGGTTCCAACTCCCAGCAACAACAAAAATAAATAAATAAAAAATAGGGAACCACCCCTCACGCTCCACCTCATGATGCTTAATCGACGTAATCAACCTTAATTTGATGCAGTGCACAGAAAATGCACAGAAATCAATTATTTTTCAAGAAATATTAAATAGATTCAACATCTTTCTTCAACAAAATTGCAGACTGCACAGATGGTACCTTCCCAAAGGAAAAAGTACTATAGCTTACTAGGGTATATATATTAGACTTAACAGTTACTATATGCAGTAATTGACTTCTATTCATTTTACATCAAATTAAAACTTTGGGTGTCAGATAATTATTTATTAAAAGCTCGACATTTTAAATGAGAATAAGAAAGAAAAGTATGTCTTTGTGCCCCTTTTCCCTGTTCATGCCCTATCGGCCCCCCTAGCTAAACTTTGCTAGATCCGCCCCTGCACAGTTACAGCCGTCAGCTACGTAGAAAAAGATCCTGGTGTAGAAAGTAATATTAAATAAATTCTAACAACAGCTGATCAAGCTTAAACGTGCTGCTGTTGTTCAGCCGCTGGTTTCCTCTTTCTGGTGCAAAGTGGACCAAAAACAAAGAAGAGAGACGGACTCGCCACAGAAAAGCCGATCAGCTGATCATTAAGCAGTTTCATGATTGAAGTAGCAGCAGGAGAGGCAGTCGCTCCATATATCGCTCGTTAAGCTTAACGCAGGAATGCTTTACATTCAGAGGTGGACTTACACACTTGCTTTACTTCTCTCGGGGATAACTTTGTCGGAGATGAAATGCCGGGTTGCTAGCGAAGCTCCAAATGCTATCCAGACCACCGACAGGTCCTGCATGCCACAGCCGCTCTATCACGTGATGCATACTGCTCTGACGTGCTAACGTTCTGAGGTGAGTTACGGCGTGTTGCAAGTTTTGTGAGGTGCTTTCGTGATATTTGATGGATCGGATTACATTTTTTATTTTTCTCCGATATCCGATCCAGTAATTTAGGTCAGTATCAGACCGATACCGATACGTAATATCGGATCGGTCCATCTCTAGTTTACGCTGGTTCTCTCCGGACACAGGCTCCTCCCACAGGCCAAAGACGTGCGATTTGTGGGATTAGTTGGCAACCTGGCAGGGTGTGCCCGCCCCTCGCCCTGTGGTTGCTGGGATAGGCGCCAGCGACCCTCACAAGGATAAGTGGAAGAGAATGGATGGAAAAGCGAAGAAGCTGATAGAATTATTCATTTATACCCCTGGGAGAGCGCTTAGATCAGCAGGCCAAATGCTCCTGGTGCGACCTAGATCTCGGCTCAAGACCAGATGTGACCGCGCGTTCGCCGCTGTCGCACCCTACCTCTGGAATAACCTCCCTCTAGCTATTCGGGCGTCTGATTCAATTCAATCTTTTAAATCTCGATTAAAAGCATTTGTTTAGCCTTGCTTTCCCCGCCTCCTCGAGCCCGCATTTTTGGTGTACTGTAAGTTATCTTTTTCGCTTTATTAATATTTATAATGTTTTAACCTTCAGCCTTTCGGGTTGTGCCTACTATACCTGGTGTATTATTGGTTAGTTATGTCACTCGCCTGTTAGTATATTTTATTTGTATTTGTATTTATTATTGCTCTAACTCGTTCTGTGAAGCACTTTGGCATACCTGTGGTTTTTTAAATGTGCTATATAAATAAAATTGTATTGTAAGAACGTGAAAGGAAAGGCAGGACTCGTGGTCCGGATGATGGACATCATGTGGCAAACATGGTGGAGGCAATGTGACGATATGTGAATTTACTAATGGAGCGGGGTCACCTGCTGTATTTTGGGGTTGACTCACAGTTCAGTTTAATAAGGACCCAAACATACTGTGAAAGCAAGCCAAGAGCTTCTTAAGCTATGTAAGCAATAGCTTTATTTGTTTAAGGCCAAGTCTGACGGATGACGGAGTTAATGTTGGATGATTCATGATAATAACAACTGCATTGTTTTTCTTGGCCTTAGTGCATTAATTATCCTGTAATCTGGTTGTGTTCTCAGCCACGTGGGATTTCTTCTTGTTTAACATCATTTGTGGTAAATTAGAAGTTTTTCCAAACAACGAGTGATGGTCTACTTCAAGGGATAATCTCGTCCCTTTCTGCTGTGCCAGATATTTAAATTTTGTCTATCTTTCTTTCAACACTACATGTAGGGAACTTCATGCTGTGCAGTGCAGGGAACAGCTGTAATTGGCAAACGCAGGCATGTGGTCAGGTGCTGATTTGCTTTTGCTGTGGGTACTGTTGGTGGAGAGCACATTTTCACTATCATTTAACTGCGTGACGCTAACATTGTGATCCAGATTAAAAGCACTCATCAGGGGACATTTTATATTTCCATGTAAATAACCAACAATACTGGAGAGAGAGTCCAGATGTTACCTGTGAGTAACCACGTGACGACGAACTCACTTTTAAATATGAATCCTGGACCAGGCTCAGGGAGTGGCAGCCATCTGCCGTTACCTGTGTGTGGTGAGAAGGAAAAGCAGTGGACCTGAATAAAGCCAGGAAGTATGATCTGAACTAGTATGTTCAAAAGAAACGGATCATGAAGAATCTGATCAACAACGAGTTTTAAAATATTTGAACCATGAAATATTAAGCTGTGGCATTTAGCCCTAATAAACACGAGTCTAAATCACCTGTTGTCTCATTAAAACAAAAAGATTACCGATATGAGTAAATGTAACCATTTTTAGGCAGTTTCTATATCTATATGTCTGTGTATATGTCTATGTATGAAAACTGTGTCATTTTATAGCAAAAGGGTGGCAGTCATTATAGTCCACTAAGGTAAATATGCTTGAGGATGAGTGTGCATGTCCCCACTATCTCCAGTGACTCTCCAGTGTTTGTCCCGACGCTGAATTAGAAACGAGGCTGAGTGGGTGGATCAGCCTGAACAGGGCTGCGTGTTCTGCTTTAAGCCACTCGGCTAATCTGTCTGTTTGCATTTCTAATTTGTGTGTGCGTGTGTGTCTGATCAATGCAGGCACTGATCACAGCCTTCACATGGAGAGTTCATGTGATCGCTGGTTTGGTTTTGTCTCAGTCGACACACAGCAGAGCTGAGCCACCTCTGTTTAAACTGAATCACAATAAAAAGAATGAAGGACCTGAAGACGAGCAAATGGTCCTGACTCACTGTTGAAGGCAGTGAAAACACCTGTAAAGCACAATGACAGCAGATGATTAATATGATTCAGCTTCAGAGTAATTGGTTTTCCTGTTGTGCTGTTATAAATGGACAGTTCCTGGAATCGCTCTATTACAAACGAATTGGAAAACACACTCTCTGACCGCAGGTCCAGTGACCAGCCTGATTTCTCCCGAGGCTATTTTGTGGTTCCATCCTGGCGCTGTTACAATTAAATAAAGCAGCATAATGAAGTAAATCTCATTTAGCTGTGAGAGTCCACCAAGACAATCAGCAGTTGTCGCAGATTTGCGCTACAGATATCGATTGTCTGTCCAACACTGTAGGAATAACAGATGGGAGCTCTGGTTAAGGTGAGGCTTTCCTTAAACCACTTCACTCTGCAGCAAGCTCTCCTCATTTCACTCAGTGTGTGCCTGTGTGTGAATGATGGAAAAGCCACCGTAAAGCAGATTTATATCACAGTCATAAAGCTGATTTATATCAGTGAACAAGTCAGCGATTGAGTGTTAGTGTTAATTTATGCTAATGCACCACTGCAGAATTCACTAACAAGGCTCGCAAAATTTCAAACCCCCTGGTAGCCCTTCGGGCAGGCACTCTTCAGTTTTTGGTAGCCCAAAATAAATTTAAGTAGCCCGAAAAAAAAGAGAACAATGTTTTGAAAGAGACAATGATGTTTTGTTTCATTCACAATATTATATACTAAATTATATTGTAAAGGAAACAAAACATAAATCAAAAAAATGTTCAAACACAAATTACAACAACTGTATAAAAATTCCAATCAACTCAAATTGGTTCTAATTGAACAGTGTGCTGTTTGGACTGAGCCCTCCTCACCTCCCAGCCTTATATATTAAGAACATATCGTATTTTCCGCACTATAAGGCGCACTTAAAATCCTTTAATTTTCTCAAAAATCATCAGTGCGTCTTATGTATGAATTCTGTTTGTGCTTACTGACCTCGAACCGATTTTATGTGCTACACAGTGCTCAAAAATCTGTCAAAAATGTTTTAGTACGACTTTTGTAAGCTACGAAGCCGCACCGCTTGATGGATTGTAGGAGCATTACAGCTACCGTACTCGGGAGCCTCGTGGAGTAATTTGGGTCCTAAACTCCGTCCTTTTCAGGTCCCAAACTCAAACGAACACTGCAGCATCACTGAGAGTTAGAACCTAAATTCTTTCATCTTTAATAAAATCATCAGCGTTGCTGCTTTACCAGGTGTAACAATTAAGTTTAACATCCAGGCATCCATGAAAACAGGATTTATTACATTCAACAGAGTTAGAAGTTAGCAGGAAGTTAGCTCGCTAGCTTCCACCTAAACATGATATAGCATGTTCTGACTGAGAGATTTCTGAATAAATTCAAACGTACAGCTCTGCTATCACTTCCAACATAAATGAAGACAGAAAACTAAACAGCAGTGACGTTTGTAGGGTTACTGAAGTTGGGCTAGCTGCTATATAATGATGTGCTACGTGATCACTAGCCACACAGCTATGTTAGCATAAACACAGTGAAGCTGGAGGATGAAGCTAACTTTTTTCCACTCGATAAAAGTTAACCTGAGGGTTCCTGATAGTTAGAGACAAATGCAATCGCATGGCAGGATGCTGTAAATGGACCAAACTTCAGTCAGGAGAACAACTGAGATAATCCATCCACAATACGAGGTTAGTCATTAATATACTGCAACAACATGGGAACAGAGCAGCTGCCAGAGGATTCAGCATTAATGAATCAATGGTACAGAGGAGGAGGAAGCAAGATTTAGTTGAGTAAAGTTTGACTTATCTGACTGTTTTGTTTCGCTTAATGCGCCTTATGGTCTGAAAAATACGGTATTATGTATATTATTTTCTTCGACTCCAAGTACCCAAGGAAGCACAGTGCAAGAACAAACTGCACATGGCAGCTTCAGTAATCACATGCTGGAAAAAGCACCTGGCTTTACAATTTTGTAACCCATTGGCTAACTTAGCCTCTGGGAGCAATGGCCAATTTATCAGGTCTTCTGTTGGAGCCAGCAGATATTCAGGGCAAGATTTCAGCACACACTTCCCCCATTACCCCCGAATACAAACGTTAAATGGTAAATGGCCTGCATTTGTATAGCGCTTTTCTAGTCCCTAAGGACCCCAAAGCGCTTCACACTACATTCAGTCATTCACCCATTCATTCACACACCGGTGATGGCAGCTACATTGTAGCCACAGCTGTCCTGGGGCGCACTGACAGAGGCGAGGCTGCCGGACACTGGCGCCACCGGGCCCTCTGACCACCACCAGTAGGCAAACACGGGGTTAGTATCTTGCTCAAGGATATTTGGCAGCCAGGAGGCAGCCTGAGATCGAACCACCGACCTTCTGATTAGTGGCTGACCTGCTCTGCCACCTGAGCTACAGCCAGAGTAGTAGCATGCAGAGTAGTACAAAAATGAACCTAATTCCTAAAAATGTGGGGTTTTGGTGCCCCTAGGTGTCTCCATCCCAAAGGCCAGTTCTGTTTGTATGCTAACAAAGCCTCGATGATGCAGTTTAAGACCAAGCCTTTAACCCCCCCACCACCAACAAAACACTGGATTTAAAAAAATTGGCTTGACCCCCAAGGAAAGGTGTTCAGATCCAGAACACCAGCAGTAACAGAATCAAGAAAAGACAGCACGCTGGTGTAAGAGATGGGATTGTTACCAAACATACAGTACAGACAGATACAGGAATTAGCTTCAGTATGGTATAGCTATCTCAGGGGCCTATGATGTGAGAGGCATTTAGACACCGTTTCTGAATTTTAACATGAAAAGAATACACAAAGCCAGCATACATCGCCCACTGTTTAAATGAGAGAACAGAGGAAACGTGACTGAAAGCTAGAAATATAAATCCTTTCATGTAAGGATGCCAGAACAAAACCCTTTCATTACATTAAGCATACTGCAGTTGCTTTACAGCATCCAAACTGATTAAAAATGTATGAAGAGCAGCGACAGAAAACAGGCCGGCTTCTTTGTAAAGCTGCCTGTTTGCTGGACTGCAGCCATGTGTGAAGTGTGTTTAAGGAGAGATTTTTCCCTTCAACACATATCCGAGTGCATCGAGTCAGCCAGCTGTTTAGCAGGAAGACATGGTGGGTCAGTAAATGGAAGGTCCTGTGAACAGCAGGTGATGATAGTGGTTGAGCCGCGGCCTCTCAGAGGCTGCAGCTCTTATTGCCTGGTGATTCATCCATCAGCCCGGTGCTCTCTTCACATGGTAATACCCTGACAGAGTGTGTAATGCAGGTATGGGACCACAGAGTGATGACTGCTTTTGTCTGACTAGCGGCTCAGCATTCACTCACTCTGTGTGTTTATTAGCAACATATTGGCCTTTCAGAGCTGGAGCTGATTGATTTTGCACGCTTCTCCTAGCAGCTTCTGTCTGGGGGGGGCGGGGCTGTGTCACTCAGTCCCGCCCCTAGAGGAAAAAGGAAAGCACTGCGTACATTCAAATAAGCTATTTTGCTTATGAAGGCTTCTAGCTGGGAGAAGTGAGCCAGAAGTAGCTCCATGGCAGCCATAATAAGAGCTGTTTGAATTGTCCAAATGCTTTGGAAACGAGTGACAGTGCTTCCTTTTTTTTACCTCCTATAACTCAGAGCACACTGGAGCATCTTTTGTCAAAGGACCATCACATATTTGCAAAAGTGCTCTGACGTCTCCGAAAATGTCAGAGCACTTATGCAAATATGTGGTGTCTTGATAAACTGAGCAGATATTTGAGGTTTACACAGCTACATTCTCACCTGAAAATATGTTAAACGTTTATTTTGTGACCCAGAAAGAATAATAAAACTAAGTAGCTGCCGCCATTGTTGGAACCTGTAATTGGCTGGGCCGTGCTCTCAATTCTGGGATAGGTTGGGCCACAAAGGTCACACCGGACCCATCCTTCAAATCTGGGGAAGAGGAGGACGCATTTTGAGGAGTCTACGAATGTCGTTGCATTGCTGTGACGTAATCTGCCTACAAATGCAGCCTCAGCAGGATGCAGCCTATGAATTTGGATACGATACTTCTTCTTCTTCTTGGGTGTTTAATGGCAGCTGGCATCCTTGTAGATTCATTGCTGCCATTTACTGTTTCGGTCCGTTATACTAATGCTACTTATTCCTGCGTCTTTCAGGATCTTACAAAGCTTCAAACGACATGCTGACTATTAAATTAGTCATCGGCGATTTTGATAGTCGACGTAATCGTGACTAGTCAACTAATCGTGGCAGCCCTACATCCAACAATTCATGAAAATGGAAAAAGAAAATGCGCTGCTGCAAATCATTAGTAAATTCTTTCAAACTCCAGTCTGTGCAATGAAGTGTTATTTTTCACAGGATGTTCTCATTTAAACGACCTGCATGAAATAACAGAGTAAGAACATTACATTGCATTTTGCAGTCCCTCTTCTGCACATTGCAGTTTCATATTGGGAGACATCCAGCGTCACATTGTTATGGAGGGTAGTGTAAGCAGTGTGATGTCATTCGGATTCTCAGCACTCCGCTTTTCTCTTTTTCAAAGTTCTTATGAGTCTTGGATGATGTTTTTTGTCGAGGTCAAGGAAAGTGGTTTGGAAAAGGAAGCCGTGTTCTAGTTAGACGACCTGAGAACCACAGAGGGAATTTTTTTTTCTGAAAACATACAAAATGAAGAAAATCAGATATTAGAGATACTTGATGTGAGATTAAATGGATACAGCAGGATTAAGCAAAAATGCAAAAACTGGAAAAAGACAATAAAAGACATGATCAAAGAGCTTACCAAAGCAGAAAGGAAAACTAGCTTGTGTAAATTAAACTAAAAGAAAGGATTAGACATAACATAAAATGAATTACTTCATCAACAATTATCACAAGAATTAACTGAGATGCTAATTTATTTTCTTAAGCTTCCAGAAGGTAGTGAATGTTCGTTCCAGATTTATACATCAGAGCAGGGCGATATGACCAACAATATTTATCACCATATACATCTGAAAATATGTGATAACGATATAACTGACCATATAATTGACATGAGACAAAATACTTTACAACTCCACAACTTTATTAGTGCAAAGCAAAAAAAAAGTATTTTCACTTAAACAAGCAGCTGTTTTTTGCATTAACGTTATATAAAAATGTAACAGTGCAAACTCCTCGCTGACAGTTTAACCAAAAGGCGTTTCCAGTGGAAACTGGCCGACATATCCTCAGCATCACCATGTATAATGTCCACAACACTTAAAAAGAGGTTATACACACACAATACGGTAACATCATGTTGAAGCACAGCACGTATCACTCCGCGAGGCTCCGCCTACGATAGCCGTAATGCTCCGACAATCCATCAAGCGGTGCGGCTTCCTAGCTTAGCAAAGTCGTACTGAAACATTTGACAGATTTTCGAGCGCCGTGCACATAAAATCGTTTCGAGGTCAGTAAACACAACCAGAGTTCATACATAAGGCACACGGGATTATAAGGGGCTCTGTCGACTTTCACAAAATCAAAGGATTGATTTTAAGTGCGCCGTATTTTCCAAACAACACGGTAATAACGACGGCCCGCTAGCATGCTCTACCAAAAATAGTGCTTTGTTGTGTATCTGACGGACGAAAGCCAAACCAGTTCCACACCAGTGAAGCTGCAGCATTTTTACAAACCAGTTCTGCTTCATGGTTTCATTCAACGATCCGCTTTCACTCTTCTCGTTCTGCGTCGCCGCCATGTGCGTATGTAAACAAAGGCACTGCGCGTTTTACCCATATTCTATCGCGATATTTAATTTTCCTATCGTTGCCCAAAATGACACCGGTATTACCGTGAACGGTATGATATGGCCCAGCCCTACATCAAAGTATGCGAGGGAATTGTAGCAGCAGCCAGCTAGCAACCTAGCCAACAATGACCTGCTACTCCAAGCAGCCCCGCCTATAATTATAAAAAAACTTGATCCGAGGAGAACAGCCTTAGAGAGCACAGCTGTGTTTCCAGAAAGCCCCTAACAACAAACGCGACTAAAACCAAATGACTAAAATCGCAATTTTATCATAACGTCATGTGTTGGGTGGGCTTATTAGAGTAAAGCTGATGAAGAGACGTTTTCATTTCCACTGTGCACAATAATCCACGAAGGTTTTGTATTTACACACTGTGGGTGAAATCCTCCATGTTTGGAAACTGTGGAGAAAAAGATGCGTTTAGTTATTTAAACAGGTTAATGCAGACACTTTGTTACCATTCAGTTCATTTAGATCTAGAAACTGTTCATTTTTACAGGAGATGAACCAGAATTTGGTGCATAAAAGGCCACATATCACTTTCTGATGTTTTTTGATAAGTTGTTGGCCCAGCAGGAGCCTCTTAATTTAATTTAAATTCGTGAAACATTATGACCTCCATATTTCCTGCCTCCATGGGCTGACAGAGGGAAGAAGAAGTTGGCCTCTGGCTTCGCTCCTAGACTGAGTTTATCTAGCAACACCCAGCTGTCACTGAGACACACACACACACACACACACACACACACACACACACACACACACACACACACACACACACACACACACACACAGCCTCAAAGTTCAGCAGTGTTTGTGAGTATTCAGCAAACAGAAAGTTACTTTGGATGATTCACTAGTGAGGATTTAATCCTGTTTGGTTTTTTGTTTGAGTTTCGTGTGTGTGTGTGTGTGTGTGTGTGTGTAGGTTCACATGAGCCTTCATTTGTGTGTCCTTTTTATCTCCATGTGTGTTCAGTCAGGCCGCCGTGTCACAGGTTTCTGGGTTTGACTTGTTGTTTGTTTTATCTTTAATACTTTTATGCTGAGTTTGGAACATGAAATCGTGGCTACAGCTCATCAAAGCCGGCCAAGCTCGCATTGATCATGATTGGAACGCTTTCTTAAATCAACAGTCGCAGCAGGCTGACATCAGACAGCCTGTTACACCCTGGTGCGTCTTCAGTCTAACTGGTTTCTGTAGAGCAGCGGTCTCCAACCTTTTTTGCGCCACGGACCGGTTTATGCCCGGCAATATTTTCACGGACCGGCCTTTAATGTGTCGCGGATAAATCCAACAAAATAAAACCAGTACCGGTACCGAAAAAAAGAAGATTTATTCATAACACACGTGAAAAGACCCAGGAAAAAAAGTTAACGATAAAAACGATAACAAAATAACGCTGAAAATCGATAAAAACCCTGAAAACCAGACATTTCACACCTGAGCCTCAACTCTCGCGGCCCGGTACCAAACGACTCACGGACCGGTACCGGTCCGAGGCCCGGGGGTTGGGGACCGCTGCTGTAGGGGACAGGATTTGATTTTTACTAGCAGGGGCGAGGCTAAAGGGGTGGCACTGCTCCCACTGAAACGTAATTGGCTACTCCTGGTGCACAACCCCGCACGTGTTTGTCATATCAAAGCAAAGTCCTGGTTCGTTTTTCTCTGGGAGAAACAGTGTTGTACTTCTCAGTGCATCGATATTGTTACAGGGCGGCTCTCAGTGCATGCTCATGAAGCCGTTACGTTGGTGCACCAAAGTGTTTGCTTTGGTGTTTATTTCTGATCTGACTGTTAGTCCTGCCATGCAGGATCTGAATCTTTCATCTAAAATCACAGTGGTCTCATCAGGTCTGTGTGTCCTGCAAACATGACACTAACACACTGTTTGCCTTGAACAGTCTGTGTGAACTAAAAATCAGCCCTGCTGCTGTTAATGAATAACAGTAAGCTATTAACTAACGTTTTTTAACTTTTGTAGTATTTGGACTCGTAACTCTTGTGAACTTGTGTCTTGTCAAGCTTGTAGCTGAGTTTTCTTGGTAAACGAACTTAACAGAGTTTACCAAGCCAGCTGGTTGCTAGCATCACCTGAGAGCTACGCTCTGTGAGACCGTATAAGCAGAGCAAGATGAACGGATGGTTCAAAGCGGTTTGTATCTGACTGTGTATTTAAACCCAGACAACCATCGAACGCTTTCCCTGAATGTTTAGGTAACCATATAGTAGTGCTATAATTCTTATATTACATCATTCTTTAGCTAACGATACCTGAAGCTGCATTTTTCTACTTGAACAACGTTAGTTAGGCTGGCAGACTCGGTCAGACTTCTTCTCTGTCCAATGTGTGACAGCCAGTGAAATGATTGGAGCTGCTGTGGGAGGATTTGCAGTCAGGCACACGTGTAATGAATCGCCCTCACATGCCCTGAGGCGCTTCCAGCCCTCAAACTGTTTCATTAGTGTTTGTGTCAGTGGAGAGTTTGGGGGTCCCAGTGTGGCCCAGGATGTGATTTTCCAGCGTTTCACTCTGACCCCACTAACAACCTGAGGAAAACACTGGGCTGCTGTGACTCCTAACAGAGAGTGCAGGAAATGTCCCAAACAGTACTCTGTCCTGGTGTCTCTCCCTGTGCCTCCTTGTTATTGCAGAGGAGAGTGCATGCCAGACTTTTCAGGGGTTACTACAGTTGGGATCATTTGCTTCCAGCAAAGGTATCGATTAAACGCCAGTAACGCATTGATCCTGTGTGGCACATTCAGGACTGAGAGGGGTTCTTGAGAATTATAGTAATGAACACTGCTACTCTTATTTCAGGATCAAAGTCAACATATTTTATTCAATTTAAAATGTAATCACTTTATACATGATGAACTAGCAAGCACAAATAATCATTGAAAATACAAAATAAAAGCCGAGGACTTGTGCAGCAATATTATGAACTCCAGCTGGTTAATTACAGAATTAATTATGTGCAAAGGTCAGCGAGTACTGACTTAGCAGCGGTTCCATCTCAGGGCACGCAGGGCAATCGCTTGGAGTGAGTACTGTGAATGACAGTGGTAGTTTCAGCCATCTGTGGGAGGAGCTTAGAGTGACATAAACAGGACACGACAGAAGCTGCAGAGCAGGCAGGTTCACGGCATGCTGTGGATGCTTCAGTTCAAAAAACCAAAAAACTTTGTGAAACATTATCTGCTGTTTCTGCACACCTGCAGCTTCAGGCTGCTGCTCCCTGCTGTCTATGTTGATGTTCTGTCTGAAAATAGGTGGTTGAACTGGGCAATCACCCACTGCTGCCCAGCTACATCTAAAAGCCCCACGCTTAGTTCTGCTCCAGTTCCCTCTGTGCAGTCGGAGGATGGGGGTGTTAAATCACACGGCTCTAAAATCATGTAGCAGCATGAGTGTTTGTGAGCTGGACATGGATAATGTATGAGCATTTACACCAAGCAGGTACAGACCATCAGACAGAGAGCAGAATCTCAACCACCTCAGAGGCCAACAGGAAAACAAGCTGTGATTGTCTGTCAGCTTCGTTTTCATGTTAAAGCAAGCTGCCGTTCACATAAGAAGGTTTAGATCACTAATGTCCTTAACCTTAACATTTAAATCTCAAAACAATGTACGTTTCTGTGCAAACAGAGTCGACACATTCCCAGTTTGTTCTATTTTTAGAATGTATTTCAAACTAAAAATGCAATTTTAAACCAAACCATAAAAAATGAAGCAAACGCGTATCTGTGCTAAAAACAACTAGCTGTACATAAATTGCCAGGTCGACTCATTCAGGTCTGACTGCAGCCAGCAGTCTTAAATCAAACACTTCAATAAACGGTTTTTAAAACGATGGTTTCAGCTGAAAGTTCGACGCAGGACCAAAGTACGGCTAATGCAAAATAAGTGCATCCATGTGAAGGCTTACAGAGCTGCTGCAGATGTGTGACACGTTATCTACCAATGAAGAAGAAAAATGAAGTTTCCCAAAAGTGACTCACCGCTAACTCCACTAACGCCACCCTCTGCACCGCGAGACAGACGCTCATCAAGCGGGTGGGTGAGCAATGAAGCCTTCTACTGCAGCGTTGTGGATTAACTGAAGGCCTTTCAGGGAGCTTTAAGGACCGCTGTAATTAGCGCAGTAATAACCAATGCACGGACTGCTTTGGAGCATCAGTCTGCAGGAATTCATGATTTTAGCTTGTGCAGATCAGACGAGGCCGGCCTGTTTAAATGACACATCCTGGTCAAACATGACTCCGAGGTTTTCACAGTCATACTAGAGGCAAACATGATGCCAGAGTACATCTACAGTGAAGTGTAGGAGCAGTGGCAGTCTGATGCTGGGGGATGGTTGCTGATTAAGGGTCAGGGTGAGACTCCAACTTCGGGGAAACATGAACTCTGAGACTGTTAAAAGAAACATTTTTGCCTCAAGAGCTGGGATGGACTTACTGCTGATGAAGGTTGGCACAGTTAGCTCTTAGTTTCAGTTCGGTTAAGTTCACTTTGTTGATGCTTTTTTTCCTTTTTGGTTAATGAGCCAGTTTAGTGTGAAAGCTAACATGCTGAGGGACACAGACTATCAAACACTGTAAAACTACATTTGCAGAGTATTTGTGAGAAGCTTGTTAGCGTCTCTCCTGTCTTTGTCCAATGAATCAGTTTTGTGGCTGTTTTAAGCAGCAGTTTGTCACGTTTCTGTTCTTGAAGGATCAAACATGGCGTTGAGATTTTCCTCCTCATATGTTGACCCGCAGGACTCCTGTGAGTGCATCAGCACAACTTGTCCCTTTTAAATTCAGTCCGTGTCTTTCTTTCTGATGGACATGAGACAGTGTGATAGATATTTACTGCAGTTTCATAAAGTTTGAAAAGAATGTGCTTTAAAGCAACCGCGTTGTTGGTGAGGAGCTCGTACAGAAGATCGTTCTGCTGTTTTTAGCTTGTTTGAGTGTCAGAGACGGCTGGAGGCTGAGAAGCCTTTCATATTGTCAGGAACATGCTGTGCATTTATAACACTGACACGTGTTTGCAGTCCCATAACGATCTCACGCACAGAGAAGACTGTTTAATTCAAGCCTTCCTAGCATCTGAATGTTTTGTGGACCTGACAGTTTAAGTTTACTTTAAGATGAAGTGTTGAGCTTCGCTCTGTAAAGGCACCGATCCACGGTGTGGTGAGGCTGCTCTTCCTCTGATGGAGGGAGAAGTTTCTGCTGGACTTTCTTGGTTTTGTCCGTGGTCTCTCTACTGTCCTCTTTCCTGTCTTCTCTTTAACCTCAACCCAAAACTGGTCAAGGTCAAAACGACTCATTTAAGTCTCGTTTTTCTCCCCACCGTGATAGAGAGCGCGGCGAATCGTACTTTGGTTACTTTCTGAAGTCCCTTGAAACAAGGTTGTCATTAAACCCTGAGGACATGATAAAGCTGCATTGAGAGTTTGTATTCATTCATTGTGTTATACTCCTTTCTGCCCGGCGCAGCAGAGATGGAGCTGTTAATGGTTCATAGTTAGGAGAACAGATCAAACAGCCACAGGCTTCAGAAACACAAATGTATGTGATTCCACTCAAGCTGTATTCTAATGTGTCCGACACAACAACGAATGTTGTAAATGTTGTGGGTGCGTGCATAGATTTACCAACAGTTACTGACAGGATACAAGCAGACGCTCGTTCACGCAGTCGTCGCCGTTCCCCTGCCGCCGTCACAGCCGCCTCTCGTAGCTCTCATCGGTTGCTCTTTTTCGCTCGTCGTCAGTGCGTCAAACACCTTCTACCTCTAACACCAGTAAAAATAAAACGTGTTTCTGTCAGCTGAATGTGAAATATAAGCTGCATATTTTGCTCCATGTCACACACAGATTTGTCTAATGTTCTAACTTCATACACTGAGGACTGTTGGGTAGGAACTCCTAAACTTTGATAGAAATTAAAAAAACTCAGTGAATTTTTAATGCATTTACCTCACAGCAGGGAAGCAGATCAGTATTTTACTGAGGCATGAACTCTACTGAAGTTAGTGATCCCCTGACTTTTCCTTCAGGGCTACCAGCGAGTCTCCCCATCAGTGTCTGTGTTTGTTCACTGGCAGAGCCGAGCGGAGGTTCGAAGAGTCTCCAGCCCCACAGACCTGCTGATGAGTCTCATTGATAATCCAAGACAGTGCAGGGCACTGACGTTAGTCAGCTGCACTGATTGTCACTGTAACCTGTGAGAAAGGAAATGAAATCAGTGCTGATTATGGCTGGACGAGAGCCACAACCTGCCTGGTGCCTGGTGAATGAGCTCCACATCCTGGTGTCTGTTATGGAGACGCTGCTCTATAAAAGCAGTCGGGTCTTCTTTGGCTCACCGTGTTCTCACGTCGAAGCTACAAAACTTTACATTGCAGTTGGAACAATGTAGCAACTTTCACATGTTGACAGTTGAACATAATTGAACGATTCTGCTTTGTTTACATTTTCCCAGAGATGCTTTGTGATTACCCTCCAACAGTGACACACGCACTTTATTCCTGGCAGATGGTTGATGCGCTTTAACCCACGAGGCAGTAAAGCAGCTCCACGTTCTTCTTTCCAGATGATTTTTGAGGAAATGTAATAAAATGTGTTTGTGACGGGATTAAACAAGCAGTTTAAAAAGGCCGGCTTGGACCATGTTCCATCATTAGCAGAAACGTGAGTCATTAAAAGTGTGTAACGCTGACTTGACTGAAGATATCACAGAAACTTTGTTGTGGGAGAGGCAAACAACATTTCACATCAACACATTTCTGTGTTATCACATTCCTTCTCTCCACCGGCCTGTTTGGCTTCTCAGTGCTTGTCAGAAGCAGCGTTTGGACAGAAACAAAGCCTCAGCCCCCCCTCTCCCCCAGCTGGGGTGGAAGAAGCTGTTCTGGATGCACTGACTTGTTGTTAATGTGCAAGCTGTGATGAGCTGACATTTGCCATTGACAGCTTTGTTCCGCATGAGTGTGCTGTGTCTGCTCACGTCACACTGTCAACAGAGTTGCACTGATTTCTGGCTAAATGCAGTCACAGCATTGCGCGCCTCCCCCGGGCATCACAGAAGCCATTTCCTCTGCGAAGGTGCGCTAAAGCTGGCAAGCACACAAAGAGGAGAGCGTTGCATGGTCTTCCTGCAGAAAGCTGCTCCCATCTCTGCTTTACTCCTGCAAATCCCATCTTCAGCTTTGGGATTTACAGGCTGGATAAACTCTCGGGCCAGGTCCACCAGTCTCTCCTCAAACGCTCATCAGGTTTCACATCAATTTACTCCGTTACTTTTTTCTTCTCTGAAATTCTCCTTAAGCGGCTTTGAAGAAAAAAGCCACTGTGATTGGTTGTGTCCAGGTTTCATCGAGTGTTGAGTTGTTAATACTTACGAAGACAGCATAATTGGGATAAAACATTCCCTTTGTGCATTAGTTTCAGCTCTCCCGTTATAGATCAAGCCTTCTCGTTCACAGTGTCGCACGCCGGCTCTTCTCTAAAAGTCACAGTTTAGTTTAACTTGAGCCCAGCTGATGGAAGGAGAGCCAACAAGCTTTATCACGAAGGAGCAAAAGTTTTAAAAGCTATTTGGAGGTGAGATTGTGGGCACGGCAGGCTAACTGATGTTGTCTGTTGGTTGCTGGCTGCAGCTCTGCATCGCCCTGCCTGTGGAAACCATTCAGGTCCTCAAAGGGTGCCAGGCCAGTGCTGCATAAGCCTCGTGTTGCTCCTTTCTGCACCCACAGACATCTAAAGCTGGGGGCCTGCAGGGACCAGCAGGGGCCCTCGGCAGACGAGCTTCATGACCACAGATCCTCCCCAGTCTGAGGCGTCTTCTTTCCCACAGATTACAGTATCGACATCGCTGATTACATGTGCTGTCATAATTAAGCAGCTCTGGTGTGAATGTGCAGCAAAATGCACAAATGTCATATAGATAAAGCAGAAAGTATAACTGATTAATAAAATATCACCTGTTTCACGCACAGTGTAGACAGCAGTTATTAACGAGCAGTGAAATTCTGACAGCCCCACGCTGGACGAGAAAAGTGTGTCGCTGTGTCAGCACATGAGTTATTCATGCTGTTCGTCTGAATACAGATAAAACGGTCACAGTGAAAAGCCTGAATTTCAGCAAAAACTAAGGAAAGTTTTGGAGATAAAACCGTCTGTGACGTCTGTACAGGACGAGCTGTTTCAGTGGGACAAAAGCTGCTGCAGAGAAACAAACGTTTGTCTTGGCCTGC